>NC_133973.1:138541602-138841602 GCF_047716275.1 Strix uralensis | reverse complement strand
ACGCCCCCACGGGCGTGGCCGTGGACGCCAACGGCAACATCATCGTGGCCGACTGGGGCAACAGCCGCGTGCAGGTACGGCCGGGCCGGGCCCTGCTGCGGGGGGGGACCACTGGGGTGTGCCCCCCCGTGCTGCTGGGGAGGGGGCTGATCTCCCTGATTTACCCCCCGCGGTGCCGGGGGGCTGATCTCCGCTCCCCCCCCAGGTGTTCGACAGCGCCGGCTCCTTCCTGTCCTACATCAACACGGCGGCCGACCCGCTGTACGGCCCGCAGGGGCTGGCGCTCACCTCCGACGGGCACGTGGTGGTGGCCGACTCGGGCAACCATTGCTTCAAGGCCTATCGCTACCTGCAGTAGCCACCGCGGGGGGGACGGGGCCCGCGGGCCCCCCCGCCCCGGCAGAGCCCCCCCCCCCGCCGCCCCCCGCCCCAGCCTTCATGTGCACTTTATCCCGGGGAGGGGGCGGCCGGACCCCGGGCCGGGGGCGAGGACGGGGCCGGGGCTGCCGGGGGGGGGTCCCTGTTGCTCCGCCCCCCCAGGGAAGGCGCTTGGGAGGGGTGGGGGGGCCCCCCCATAGCCCCCACGGGGGCTGCTCGCCCTCCACCCACCTCACCGGCCCCCCCCGCCCCGGCTCGAGCCCTGGCCGTGGGGCGACCGTGCGTGCCTGCTGGCCCCCCCCCGGCGGGGCTGGGGGGGCCGGGGGCGCTGGGGGGGGGGCTGCCGCCGCACGCTGACGAGCTGTATGTACAAATAAAGTATTCTGGAAGTACCCGCCCCCCCCCCGCACTGCCCGTCCCCGGGGGGTACGGGGGGGGCCTGGCACCGCCTGGCGCCGGCACTGACCCGTGTCACCGGGACTGGGTCACACTGGGCCGGACTGGGAGGGGGGCTGGGCCGGACTGGGAGGGGGAGCTGGGCTATACTGGGAGGGGGGCTGGGCCGGACTGGCCCCGGCAGCCGGGGGGGGCCGTGTACCCCAAGATGTGCACCCCAAGGGGGCAGCGCCCTGACACCCCCCCAGCTGGTGTCCCAGCTGCCCCAGGCAGGGAGCCAGCACAGCTGCCTGTCCCTGCGCGCTCCTGCCTGTCCCTGCCCGTCCCTGCCCGCTCCTGCCTGTCCCTGCCCGCTCCTGCCCGTCCCTGCCCACGGAGGGGGGGCAGAGCAAACAGGCCGCCGGTGCCAAGGCCGTTCCCAGCACTGGGCTGGGCGGGGGGTGCTGGGAAGCCGCTGGGACGGTGCCAGCCCCCCCCTCCTGCTGCACCCCCAGACCTGGGGGAGCCCCCCCAGCCCCCCCGATGGGTCTGACCCCCCCCGTGTCACCATGCCGGGCTGAGCCCCCCAGGAGCCGGATCCTCAGCCCTGTCCTTGCCCCAGCGGGGGCTCAGCCCCCCCCAGCCCCTCCCGTCGGGTCAAACCCCCCCGCCAGGGTCCGACCCCCCCAGCAGCCGGACCCTCCCCCCCATTCCCGCCCCGACCCCCCTCCCCACGCCCGAGGCTCTGCCCTCACCCCCGCGGGGGGCTGCAGCCCCCCCGTACGCCGGGGGGTTGGGGGGTCCCTGACCCCCCCCGTGCCCCGCCCCCCGCCCGGCCCAAGGTTGGGGGTTGAGCAATGGGGCAGGGCGGGTTGTGCAACCGCCCCTCCTGCCCCATATAGGGCCGGGAGGGCCGGGCCCCCCACACACACCATGGGGGTCCCCTCCGCGCTCTGCCTGGCCTGGGCCCTGGCCCTGGGGTGCGCCCACCCGCTGTGAGTGGAGGCGCTTGGGGGGGTCGGGGGGGCTGTGACCCACCGTGGGGCACATACGTGGCTGGTTGGGGTGGGGGGGTGGGGGGGCTACACCGCGACCCCCCCGGTGCTGCCTGTCCCCAGGATCCCCCCCAAACCAGAGGCAGCGGGAGGAGGGACCCCCCATGGGGCTGAGCCCCCCAGCAACGACACCGGTGAGCGCCTTAGGGGGGCAGTGGGGGGATGCGGGGAGGGGGTGTCTGTCTCGGGGGGTCCTGACCCCCCCCGTCCCCCGCCAGCCCTGGCCGAGCTCTGCGAGGATGAGGGGGGCTTCGACGCCGCCACCTTGACCGAGAACGGCACCATGGTCTTCTTCAGAGGTGGGGGGCACGGCGGGGGGGGGGGACGGCGGGGGGGGCACGGGGGTGAGGGAAAGGGGCTGGGGGGGACGGAGGGCACAGGGGTCTGTTGGGGTTTGGGGGGGGCACGGGGAATTGGGGGAAAATGGGGCCTGGGGGAAACTGGTGGAAGGTGGGGTCTGGGGTGGGGGGGGGGAACTGGGCTATCGGGGGGTGGGGGAATGGGGTCTGGGGTGGGGGGGGGGAACTGGGCTATCGGGGGGTGGGGGAATGGGGTTGGGGGGTCTGGGGGGCACGGGGAGGTCGGGGGGGGGAATGGGCTGGGGGGGTAGATGGCAATGGGGGGCCTGGATAAACCAGTGGGGTTCAGCTGCGGCCCGGGGGGGCCAGCGGGGGGTGTCGGGCTGCAGGTGTCCGGGGGTGTGGGGCAGCGCCGTGGGGCCCCCCCAGGAGTGTCCCTGTCCCTGCCCAGGCCTGGAGGTGTGGGAGAGCGCCCCGGGGGGGGGCGAGCTCCGCAGCCGCCCC
Organism: Strix uralensis; assembly: GCF_047716275.1. Taxonomy (NCBI): domain Eukaryota; kingdom Metazoa; phylum Chordata; class Aves; order Strigiformes; family Strigidae; genus Strix; species Strix uralensis. The sequence goes on along the minus strand of NC_133973.1, from coordinate 138,838,991 downwards.
CTGGCCACGTCCTGGCCAGAGCTGGGGGGGCCCGTGGACGCGGCGCTGCGGCTGCACCACCGGGAGCCCCCCCAGGAGCACCCCCAGGAGCCCCAGGAGACCCCCCAGGAGCAGCAGAGCCTCTTCCTCTTCCAGGCACGGCCGCGGGGGGGCCCCACACCCCATCATGGGGGGCTGCTCGGGGGTGGGGGGGTCCCCCCCTGTTTCCCGGACCCCTGAGCGGGTCCGTGGGGACGGTTCTTGGGGCTGCCAGGAGGGTCTGGGGGGTGTCGGGTCCTGGGGGGGGTGTGGGGGGTCCTGTCCTGGGGGGCCCCACGGGCTGACCCCCCACGGCCACCGCAGGGCGACCAGGTCTGGGCCTACGCGGGGGGGCGGCTGCGCCCCGGCTTCCCCCGGCGCATCGAGGACGAGTTCCCGGGGGTCCCCGGGGGGGTGGACGCCGCCGTCGAGTGTCACCGCGAGGAGTGCGGGGGGGAGATGGTCCTCTTCTTCAAGGGTGAGGGGGGGCGGGGGGGGACGGACAGGACGGGGGGGGCTGTGGGGTGCGGGGGGACTGCAAAGGGGCACAGGGGGGCTGTGGGGTGCAGAGGGGCTCAGAGAGGCTGCCTTGGGGTGCAGGGGGGCTGCTGTGGGGCGCGGGGGGGCTGCTGTGGGGCACAGAGGGTCCGTGGGGTGCGGGGGGGGCTGCCGTGGGTCATGAAGGGGCTGTGGGGTGCAGAGGGGCTTCTGTGGGGCACAGAGGGGCTGCTGTGGGGCACAGAGGGTCCGTGGGGTGCGGGGGGGGCTGCCGTGGGTCATGAAGGGGCTGTGGGGTGCAGAGGGGCTTCTGTGGGGCACAGAGGGGCTCTGGGGTGCAGAGGGGCTCAGAGGGGCTGCTGTGGGGCGCTGGGGGGCTGTGGGGTGCGGGGGTCGGTGGGGCGCGGGGGGGCTGTGGGGCACAGGGGGGCTGGGGGTCCGTGGGGCACGGTGGCAGCGGGGTCGCCGCAGGGGACACGGTCTTCGCCTTCGACGTGGCGCTGCGGGTGGCGAAGCCGCGCTCGTGGCCGGGGCTGGGCCCGTGCGGGGCCGCGCTGCGCTGGCTCGGCCGCTTCTTCTGCCTGCGGGGGCCCCGGTTCTGGCGGTTCCGCCCCCCCGCGGGGGAGCTGCCCCCCGGGTACCCCCGCGACATCCGCGACTTCTTCATACCCTGCCCGGGCCGAGGTGAGCGCCCGCCCCCCCGGGGGGACACGCGGGCCCCAAGGGGACCCCCCCCTGCCCCGGGACTGGGGGTCCCCGGTGCCACCGGCGCTGCCCCCCCCCCCCCAGGGCACGGGCACGGCAACGCCTCGTGGGGGGCGGCCGGTGACCGCTGCAGCGCGGAGCCCTTCCAGGCGCTGCTCTCCGATGACAGCGGGCAGGTGCACGCCTTCCGCGGTGAGGGGCGGGGGCTGTGGGGCGGGGCTGTGGGGCGGGGGCTGCGGTCCCAGCCACGCCATGGGGCCGTGGGGCTGCTGGGTGGGGGCTGTGGTTGTGGCTGTGCCGTGGGGCAGGGTCCGTGGGACACGGTTGTGGGGCACAGCCGTGGGGTGGGGCCATGGTGCGCAGCCGTGGGGCAGGGCTGTGGGGCAGGATCCGTAGGGCAGGGCTGTGGGGCAGGGTCTGTGGGGCAGGCTCCATGACGCACGGCCATGGGACAGGCTCCATGGGGCAAGATCGGTGGGGCATGGCCATGGGGGAGGGTCCGTGGGGCAGGGCTGTGGGTCGGGGCTGTGGGGCAGGGCTGTGAGTCGGGGCTGTGGGTCAGCCCCACCACTACGCACAGGGAACGTCTCCTTCCGCCTGGACTCGTGGCGGGACGGGCTCCACCCGTGGCCGCTGGCCCAGGTCTGGCCCGGGCTGGAGGGGGAGGTGGGCGCCGCCTTCGCCTGGGACGGACGCGTCTACCTGATCCAGGTGGGACCCGGGGTTCCCCCGCCCCACAGCACCCCCCACCCACAGCACCCCACAGCACCCCAGTGCCCCCCAGCACTCTCCACCCCCAGCACCCCCCACCCCCATCGCCCCCCATCACCCCCCCCCCAGCACCCCCACCCCACCCCACCCCTGCGCTGCCCCCAGGGCTCCCAGGTCTCGGCCTTCCTCCCGGAGCGGGGCCCCCGCCGGGTGCTGGGGTACCCCCGGGCGCTGCAGGACGAGCTGGGGGTCGCCAGCGCCGACGCCGCCTTCACCTGCCCCGGCTCGGCCGAGCTCTACGTCATCGCGGGTGGGTGCCGGGGCCGGGGCGGGGGGGGGGGGCTGGGGGTCCATCCCCGGGGTGCCTGGGGGTGACGGCGCCGTCCCCCAGGTGACCGCGTGCGGCGGGTGGACCTGCGGGAGACGCCGCGGCGGGCGGGGGAGCCGCTGCTGCTGCCCCACAACGGCGTCGACGCCGCCATGTGCACCCGCGATGGCGTCATCCTCTTCCACGGGGCCAGTTACCACCAGTACCCCAGCGTGGGGCAGCTGCTGGGCGCCCGCCGGCCCGCGCCCCCCCGCAGCATCGCCGCCCGCTTCCTCCACTGTCCCCAGTGAGCGGGACGCCGGGGACACGGGGGACGCTGGGGGACGCCGGGAACGGGGCTCGGACACAATAAAAACCTGGGGACACCCCGAGATCCGCCTGCGCTGTGTGGGGGCTGTTCCTGTGTGTCCCCACGTGTCCCCATGTGTGTGTCCCCACATGTGTCCATGTGTGTCCCCCTGTGTGTCCCCATATGTCCCCATGTGTGTCCCCATGTGTGTCCCCATGTGTGTCCCGTGTGTCCCCACATGTGTCCATGTCCCTGTGCCACCCTGTCAGGACAGGTGGGTGCAGGTGCTGGGGGTTGGGGGGGGGTGTCCTGATAGGTGGGTCCCAGGGGACGTGGTGTGGGGTGTGGGGGCTGTACTGGGATGAACTGGGATGAACCGGGATGAACTGGGCCGCAGGGCACCATGCCATGCTGAGCCACACCGTGCCGGGCCGACCAGAATGTGTCATCCTGGAACGTGCCCCAGTGTGCCGGGCTGGGCTGTACTGGGCTGTACTGGGCCACACTGGGCCGCCCTGGGCCGTACTGGGCCGGGCTGGGCCCTGCAGCACTGTGTGACCCCCCACCACACTGTCCCCCCCCGCAGCCCCGGGCCGTGCCAGCGCCTCGTGTCCCCCCCGGGCCGGTTCCGCCGCTGGTGCAGTTCGAGGCCGCGTCACACACTTGTGTCCTGTCCAGTGCCGCACTGGGCCGGGCCACTGTAGGCCACTGTGGGCCACTGCGGGCCACTCTGGGCCGTGCCACAATGTGTGTCCCTGCGCCGCACCCTGGGGTGGCACCGACACTGTCCTGCTCCAGGCTGCTCCCCACGGCCCAGCCCGTGCCATGGGGTGCCATGGGGTGCCATACGGTGCCGTGCCGTACTGTGCCGTGCGGTGCCGTACTGTACCATACCATACCTCACCGTACCGTGCCGTGCCGTGCCGTACCGCGCTGTCTGGGCCCTTCCCAGGCCGGTGCTGCTCCATCCCGTGCTGCCCCGTACAGACCGATCCTGCCGGTGCCAGTACCGGTACCGTGCCGTGCCGGTGTCACGGTCAGTGCGGTGCCGGTACCGGTACCACGGTCAGGGCCGGTATCCGTGCTGTGCCGTGCCGTGCCGGTATCGCGGTCGATGCCGGTACCACGGTCGGTGCCGGTACCGGTGCCAATGCCATACTGTGCCGTGCCGTGCCGGTGTCGCGGTCGGTGCCGGTGCCGGTGCGGGGGGGGGGCGCTGTTCCCGCCCGCGGAAGCGGAAGCGGAAGCGCAGCCCCCCCCCGCCCCCCGCCCCCCCCCGCCCCGGAGCCGCCGCAGGTACCGGCCGGGCCGCGATGGGGCCGGTGCCCCCGGGCCGGGGGGGGGGGAGCGGCGGCACCGGGGGGGATGGGGGGGCGGACACGGGGCTGGCCGGCCCCGCTCTGCGCTGGGGGGGCCCGGCCGGGTTCGGGGAGCTGAGGGGGCTGCGGGGGGGGGCAGCGGGGGGGTCCCGGGGCCGGGGGGGGGCTGGAGCCCGCGGAGCCCCCACGGAGCCGGGGCCGGGGGGGCCCGGGGCAGGACGGGGGAGCGGGGGGGGGGCCCGGGAGCGCGGGGGGGCTCTGGCAGGGCCCGTGGGGCCGGTGCGGGGGGGCGCCCCGGGGCCGTGGCGAGGGGGGGGCACCCCCCGCTCCGGGCCGTGGCTCCCCAGCCCCCCCCCCCCCCCCCCGCAGGCCGATGGACGCGGAGGTGCCGGTGCCCCGGGGGCTGTAGGAGCCTCCGCCAGCGGCAGGTGAGGGTGGGGGTCGTCGGGGGGGGCGCCCGCCGTGTCCCCTCGCCCCGGGCGGTGCCGCCTCTCCCCGTGTCCCCCCCCCGTCCGTGTGTGTGTGCGCGTGTCCCCCCCCCCCGGCCATGTCGGGGTCCCTGAGCAAGCGGAGCGACAACGACAACAACTGCCTGGGGCTGAGCCTGGCGCTGCCCGGCCCCCCCGAGCTGCTGCGCCCCAAGGGCCCCCCCGGCTCCCCCCAGGGCCCCCGCCTGTACGGCAGCACCGAGGGGCAGGGCGGGGGGGGCCCGGGGGCGCCGTCGGGCGAGGAGCCGGCCAACGCCAAGTGGGTGAAGGACGGGCAGAACCAGCTGCGGCGGGCGGCGGGGCGCGACCAGAACCGCAATGAGCTGGGGCCCCCCCCCGAGGAGCTGGGGGTGTCGGCCCGCAACGCCCGCAACGCCGGCGGGGGGGGGGCCCTGCCCCTGCTCATCGACCTGCGGGGCGCCCGGGAGGAGGAGGAGGACGAGGAGGAGGAGGAGGAGGACGACGAGGAGGAGGAGGAGGACGACGACGACGACGACGACGACGGGGACTCGACGCCGGTGCAGAGCGACCCGACGACGGGCGAGTCGGAGCCGAGCGGGGAGCGGGGGCCGCCCCGCGAGCACGGCCGCAGCGCCAGCACCAGCGCCAGCCGCCTCTTCGGGGTGCGCGGCGGCGGCGGCAGCGACGAGGACTCGAGCTGGGCCACGCTCAGCCAGGGCAGCCCCGCCGGCAGCTCCCCCGACGACGCAGGTGGGCACCGGCCCCACGGCGGCCCCACGGCGGGGGGGCCCGGCACTGCCCTGCCTGCCCCACGGCAGTCCCTGCCTGCCCCACGGCAGTCCTTGCCTGCCCCATGGCTGTCCCTGCCTGCCCCATGGCAGCCCCTGACCCCGCTATGGCAGCCCCTGCCAGCTCTGCCTGCCCCACGGCTGCCCGTGCCTGTCCTGCTGCAGCCCCTGCCTGCCCTATGGCTGCTCCTGCCCGCCCCACAGCTGCCCCTGTTCCCCCACAGCTTCTCCTGACCCCCCCATGGCTGCCCCAGCCCCCCTGTGGGCCCCCCCCTGCCCCACGGCCGCCCCTGCCTGCCCCATCCCGCCGTGCCCAGCCTGCTCCTGTCGGCCCCACATCTTCACCCCCCTGTTCCCATCTGGATCCCCGCTGCTGCCCCCCCCCCGCTGCCTGTGCTCCCCCCGTCCCTCCTGGCTGCTGTTCCCAGACCCCCCGATTGTGCCCCCCGCACCCCACATGTGCCCCCCCAACCCCCCCATTGCTGTCACCGTCCCCGCTGTGCCCCATGGCCCTGCTGTGCCGTCACCCCCCCCTTGTCTTGGGGTGCAGCCCCCCCCGTGCCCCCCAGCCCCCCCCCTGTGCCCCTTGGCACCTCCACGTGCCCCCGGTGCCCTCCCTGGGCTGTACCCCCCCCCCCCAACCCCGTGTCCCCACCCCCCCCTCCGTCCTGTGCACCCCGTGACCCCTGTGCTGTGTGTCCCCCCCCTGCCGTGCCCATCCTCCCCCCCTTTCCCCGCACCCCCCATCCCTGCTGCCGCCCCCCACTCCCGGTGCCGGTCTCCGCCCCCCCCACCCCCCCCCCCCGCGCATCCCGGTCCCGCTGGCGCATCCCGGCGCTGCCGTCACCGGTTGCCGGGGAAACGCCTGGTCCAGCCCGGCCGCAGGTGAGCGCTGCGGGGACACCGGGAGGGGACCGGCCCCGCGCTGCCCCACAGCCGTGGGGCTGAGGCCGCCGTGGGGCCCGGGCTGCGCCCGCGGGGGTGCCGGGGGCGGGGGGGAGGTGTCCAGACCCCCCCGGCGGGGGTCGGGCCCCGGGGGTGCGGGGCCACGGGGCGGGGGCGGCGGCGGGACGGGCCCCCCGGTGCCCCCCGGTGGCTCCGCGTGCGGCACCGACGGCTTCGTGGCCACCGTCCGGCTGGACACTTGCCCAGGTAGGGCCGCGGGGGGGGGGGGGCGGGGGGGGCGGGGCCCTTTCTGAGGGCAGTTTGGGGGGGTCTGCCCGGCCACAGGCCCCCTCCGCCCGGTGAGCGGGGAGCCGGAGCCCTCCCGGGGGGTCCCCACCTCGCGGCGGGTGCCCGGCCCTGATCCCCCCCCCCGGCCCCCCCCAGATTCCTTCTGGACCCGCAACTCCTTCGAGACGGACTCGGACCTGCCCGCGGGATGGATGCGGGTGCAGGACACCTCGGGCACCTACTACTGGCACATCCCCACCGGCACCACCCAGTGGGAGCCCCCGCCGGGGCTGGCCCGCGCCAGCGGCCCCCCCTCCCCCGGGAACCCCCCCGCCGAGGGGCCGCCGGTGCGTCCCGGGGCGGGTGGGGGTGGCCCTGGGGTGGCCGCCGGGTGTCTGAGAGTGGCCGTGAGGCAGATGCGGGGCAGACGTGGGGTGGCCACGGGTGGCCGTGGGGTGCCTGTAAGTGGCCATGCGTGGCTGCAGGGCTGCTGTGGGGTGGCCATGGGCCGCTGTGAGTGGCTGTGGGTGGCCATGGGGCTGCCATGGGGTGGCTGTGGCCTGTCTGTGAGTGGCCGCGGGGTTGAGGTGGCCATGGGGTGGTTGTGGGTGTCTGGGGGTGGCTGTGGGGTGGCCATGGGGTGGCCGTGGGGTGTCTGGGTGGCCGTGGGGTTGAGGTGGCCATGGGGTGGCTGTGCGGTGTCTGTGGGGTGGCCGTGGGGTGTCTGGGTGGCCGTGGGGCTGCCCCCCAGCGCGCCCTGAGCCGGCCCCGCTCTCCCCGCAGCTCTCCTGGACGGGCTTTGCCCCGGCTGAGCGCTTCGGCGAGGGGGGGTTCTGGAAGGTGAGGAGGGGGGTGGGGGGCGGCTGGGGGGGGGCAGCACCCCGCGGCGCCCGGGCCCTGCCAGCCCCCCCCTCCCTCCCCAGGACCCCCCGGCCGAGGAGGCGCAGGACGAGCCCGGAGCCAGTGACCAGGAGCCGCCGTCCCCGGGGCTGAGCTCGCCGGGAGGCGGGTGCGTGGGGGGGCGGGGGGGTGTGAGGAGTGGGGGGGTCTGGGGGTCCCTGGGGGGATGAGGGGGTGCATTGGAGGGTGGGGGAGGGGGGTGAGGAAGGGGGGGTCTGGGGGGGGGGTGGGGGGGTGTGTGAGGAAGGGGGGGGAGTCTGGGGGTGCCTGGGGGGTGGGGGGGTGCATTGGGGTGTGTGTGGGGGGTGTGTGAGGAGGAGGGGGTCTGGGGGTGCCTGGGGGGGTGTGTGAGGAGGGGGGTGTGTGTGGGGGGGTGTGTGTGGGGGGGTGGGACCCCGGGGGATGGAAAGCGGGGGGGGGGTGTGGGGGGCAGCAGCCGGTGACACCCCCATTCCCTGCTCCCGCAGCGCGGCCGGGGCCGAGGAGGACAAACCGGGCTCCAAGGTAAGGCCGGGGGCTGGAGCGGGGGGGGCGCCCAGCCCAGAGACCCCCCCCCCGCACTGTGGGGCCCCCCCCCCGGGCTCTGGGGTCAGCCCCGGTGTTGGGACCCCCCCACGCCGGGGTCACATCCCGGTGCCGGCGCAGGCCGGGGGGTTCTGCCCGGCCCGAGGCGGGGGTGGGGGGGTGCGGGGTACCCCACGCCGTGTCCCCCCCCCGCAGCGCTTCGCCGTGCGCTCGCTGGGGTGGGTGGAGATGAGCGAGGACGAGCTGGCCCCCGGCCGCAGCAGCGTCGCCGTCAACAACTGCATCCGCCAGCTCTGCCTGCACCAGCGCGGCCCCCCCGGCGCCTGGGGGGAGGTGAGTGCCCCCCAGACGCACCCCCCCCGGCCCCCCCGACCCCCCCGACGCCGCTTTCCTCCCCGCCAGGGCCGGGCGATGCTGCTGCTGCTGGAGAACCAGACGCTGAAGCTGGTGGACCCCCAGGATCGGGCCCTGCTGCACGCGCAGCCCGTGGCCGGGATCCGCGTTTGGGGCGTGGGGCGAGACAGCGGCAGGTGGGGGCCGGGGGGGGCCCGGGGTGGGATGGGGGGTCTGTGGGGCTGTGGGGGACCCCACGGGGCTGCGGGGAGAGGCTGCAGGTCCCGGGGACGGGGTGGGGGGTGTCCAACGCCTGCGGGGGGGGGGGGGGGGGTGTGAGTCGAGGGGGGGTGTGGGTCAGAGGGGGGTCCCACGCACGTGGGGTGCAGGGAATTGGGGTGGAGGGGGGTCACTGCACATGGGGTGTAGGGGTGCAGGGCTGGGGGGGGTCGGGGGCATGTGGGGTGCAGGGATGCGCAGGGGGGGGGGATCTGGGTGCACATGGGGCCAAGGGGGCCCTGGGGGTGTTTTGGGGGGGGGGTCCCATACGTGGGGGGGGAGTTGCTGGAGGGGGTGCGGGGGTCCCGAGGCTGAGCCCCCCCACCCGGGGGTTGTCTCATGGGTCGGGTGTGGGGGGGGCTCTGGGGGGGCCGGCCCCGTCCCCCCTAACTCCGCTCTCTGGCTCTCTCCTGCTGCGCCGGCCGGGACGCAGGGAGAGGTACGGCAGCCCCGCACCAGTTCACCCAGTGCCGGCCCTCGCCGGGCTGGGGGGGGCGGCACGGGGCGGGGGGAGTTGGGGGGAGTTCAGGGGGGTGGGGGGGGGTCCTGAGGGGGGTCCCCTCCCTGCAGGGACTTCGCCTACGTGGCCCGGGACCAGCTGACGCAGATGCTCAAGTGCCACGTTTTCCGATGCGAGAGCCCTGCCAAGAATGTCGCCACCAGCCTGCACGAGGTCTGCTCCCAGGTGAGCCCCCCCCGGACCCCCATGAGCCCCCCCGAGTCTCCCCGGACACCCCCAAGCCCCCCTGGACTCCCCTGGGCCTCCCTGGACCCAGGTGACCCCTCCCAGCCACCTCTGAGCTCTTCTCCCAAGTGAGATCCCCCCAAGTCCCCCTGAGTCCCCCTGGACCCCCATGAGCCCCCCCGGAGCCCGCTGAGCCCCCCTGGGCCCCCCCGAGCCCTCTGGACCCCCCTGAGCCCCCTCAGACACACCTGAGCCCCCCTGACCCCCCATGACTCCCCTACACCCCCTCTGGACCCAGGTGACCCCCCCCAACCACCTCCAAGCTCTGTTCCCAGGTGAGACCCCCCCCCGTCCCACCCCGGTGTCCCCAGGGGGGGCGCGGGGGGCAGTGGGGGGGCCAGGGGCCATGGTGTGACGCCGTGGGGGGGGCCGGGGCCCCCCGTGCTGCCCCCCCAGATCATGGCGGAGCGACGAAGCACCCGGGTGGGGGCAAACGGGTTGTGCACGGACCCCTCCAGGCTGGTGGAGATCCCCTTCCAGGGTACGGGGGTGTGGGGGGGGGTGCGGGGGGGCATTGGGGGCTGGGGGGGTCGGCTGGGCCAGGGGGGGCTTGTGTGTGCAGAGGCTGAGTGTGCTGGGGCGGGGGGGGAGCTGGGGGCTGCATGGCTTGGGGGGGGGGGGCAGTTGGGGGGCAGGGAGGGCTGTTGGGGTGCAGTGGGGGGGGCGGGTGTGGGGTATTGGTGTGCAGTGATGGTGGGGGGTGGATGTTGGGGTGCAGGGGGCAGACGTTGGGGTTCCAGGGGCAGATGTTGGGGTGCAGAGGGCGGATGTTGGGGTGCGGGAGGGCAGGCGTTGGGGTGCGGGGGGGCAGATGTTGGGGTGCGGGGGGACAGGCGTTGGGGTGCAGCGTCCGTGGCCGCCCTGTGCCCAGTGGAGTTCCCGGCGCCCAAGTCCGAGGTGGTGCAGAAATTCCCCGTTTGCTACCTGGGCTGCGTCCCCGTCGCCAAACCCGTGGGTGAGCGCAGGGGGAGCACTTGGGGGGGGCACGAAAGGGGAGGGCTGGGGGTGCCCCGCGTCCTCCCCTCGAGCCCCCCGCCCGTCCCCAGGCATGGACGTCATCAACGCGGCGCTGGAGGCGGCGCTGGCCGCCGGCGGCCGGGAGCGCTGGACCCCCATCGTGGTCAGTGTGGCCCCCGCCACCCTCACCATCACCCACCAGCAGGTGCGTCCGGCCCCCCCGCCCCGGCCGCGGCGGGGTGGGGGCGCCCGGCAGTGACGCCCCCGTCCCCCGCAGACGGAGGCGGTGCTGTGCGAGTGCCGCGTGCGGTTCCTCTCCTTCATGGGGGTGGGCCGCGACGTCCGCTCCTTCGCCTTCATCATGGCCAGCGCGCCCGGCGCCTTCCGCTGCCACATGGTCTGGTGCGAGCCCAACGCCGCGGGGCTCAGCGAGGCGCTGCAGGCCGCCTGCATGGTGAGCGGGGACCCCCCGACCCCCCCGACCCCCCCCGGAGCCCCCCCGCTGACCCCGCTCTCCCCCAGCTGCGCTACCAGAAGTGCCTGGACGCCCGGCCCCAGGCCTCCAGCTCCTGCTTGCCCGCGCCGCCGGCCGACTCGGTGGCCCGCCGGGTGGGCTCCTCGGTCCGCCGCGGCGTCCAGACCCTCCTGGGCAGCCTCAAGCCCCGGCGCCTCGGCGCCCAGACGCCCTGAGGGCAGAAGAAACGGCGGCGGGGGGGGTGCGGGGGGGGGCAGCCGTGGAGCCCCCCCTTCCCCACCACGGAGGGGACGGCAGCGCCGGCGAGGCACTGGCGGAAGGGTGACCCCGGGAGGGGGGGGGGCTGTGCGTGTGTGTGCGAGCGTGTCCCCCCCTGCCACGAGTGTGTGTCCCCTCCCCGTGCGTGTCCCCCTCCCGGGGGTGCGCGGTGAGTGCTGGTGCCCCGCGTCCTCCGGCCGCACCCTGGGCTGGGGGTCCTGTGCCGCCCCACAAGTCGGGGTGAGCCCCCCCCGACCCCCCTCCCGGGGGGGGTGACGGCGCAGAGGGGGGGGGGGGAGGGGGGGGGGCGCGGGGCCCACCCTGCCCTGATGCATGCGGTCTAACCTGCGGCGTGGGGCTCCCAGCGCCGCCGTAACAAAGATCTGTGTCGTACTAAATAATTAATAAACCCATTCCACCAGCCCGGCCCGGCCCCTCCCTGCGGCGGGGACCCCCCCGGCACCTCAGCCGGGCCCCTCCCATGGCGGGGGGAGATGAGGAGCAGTGGGGCCCCCCCGGCACATCCCACGGGAGCCGCTGGGTCCGTCACACCTTTATTGGGCGGCGGCGCGCAGGGACGTGCCCCGACCCCCCGCCGCCCCGCGGGGACCCCCCCGCTGCCCTGCGGGGCCCCCCCCGCGCTCAGCAGAGCCGCCGCCGCCGCCACAGCGCCTGGATGCGCGGGAAGGGCAGCGCGGGGCGCAGCGGGCGGCAGAGGCCGGGGTCGGCGGAGCGGGCGGTGCGCAGGGCGCAGAGCAGGGCGGCCTTGCAGGCGTCGCCGCAGGGGGGGTGCGGGGGGTGCCCCTTGTGCAGGTGGAACCAGAAGCGCTGGAAGAGCCGCTCGTCGTCCTGGAGGCGGCGGATGAGCCGGTCCCAGTCGGCGGGGAAGGCGCTGGGCAGCCCGTAGGCCTGGCGGGCGCCGTAGAGGCGCTGCCAGCGCGGCCTCACCCCCGGCGCGGCGTTGGCGCGGGTCAGGTTGAGGATGAAGGTCTCGTGGTCCAGCACCGCGTGCGAGCTCCCGGGGTAGGCGCCGGCCACCTCGTAGACGCGGTAACCTGCGGGCGCCAGGGCGAGGTCAAGGGCGCCGCGGGGCCGGTGGCCGCGGGGGGGTCGGGGGGGGGGTTGGGGGCGCACCGGGGTTGAGGTTGATGTAGGTGGTGACGCTGGGGGCTACGAAGGCGACGGAGACGGGGCGGGTCAGCGTCTCCTCGTCGTAGAACACCTCGAACTCGTCCACGTGCGTGTGCCCGAAGAACTGCGCCGCGATGGTGCCCTCGAACCTGCCGCCACCGGCCGTCAGGGCACCCCCGGCCCCCCCCGGCCCCGGTGGGGCTCAGCGGAGGTGGTGGGGCAGGGACGGGCCCCTTGGTGCTGGCTCTGGCATGGGGCGGGTCTGGGGGTCTGAGCACCCACCCCTGGCGTGGCACCATCCCCCAATCCCCCCTCCCACTGCAGGTGCTGCCAGGGCAGGGGGGGCCTGGGGTGCGGGTCTGGGGCAGGGTGGGGGTCCAGGGTGCAGGGCGAGGGTCTAGGGTGGGGGCTCTGGCACGGGGTCAGGGTCTGGGGTGTGGGTCCGGGGTGGGGGTCAGGCACAGGGTGAGGGTCTGGCACATGGGGTGGGGGTCTGGGGCACAGGGTGGGGGTCTGGGATGGGGGGTCTGGCGTGGGGTGGGGGTGCAGGGTGCGGGTCGGGGGTCCGTGGGGGGGGTCAGGCGGGGGGCGCTGACCTGCTGACGATGCGGTAGTAGTTCCAGCTCCAGCTGCGCAGGCAGTGGCCCGGGGGGATGTGCCCGATGATGTGCACCTGGGGGGAGGTGGCCGGGGGGGGCTGGGGGGCGCCCGGGACCCCCCCTCACCACCTCCAGGCCCCCCCCCGAGCTGTGCGCCCCCCCCCACCCCCCCTCACCTTCTCGCCCGCCTGCTCGGCGGCCGCCAGGACCCCCACAAGCCACTGGAGCTGCCCGGCAGGGTCGGTGGCGTTGATGAGGAGCCAGAAGTTGCCCTGGGAGCAGAAGTTCATGTTCAGGGAGACGAGGCGCAGCCCGGGCCAGACCTGCGTCGTGTAGAACCCGCCGGCCCTGGGGGGACGGGGGGGTCAACGCTGCCCCCTCCCGCGGCCCCCGCAACCCCCCCGGGGCTCCCTGCCCGCCCCGGCACCCCCCTTGCCTCTGCCCTCCCCAAAGCACCCCGCACCCCCCCAAGCCCTCCACACACCCCCAAAGCACCCTGCACACCCCCAGAGCCCCCCACACCCCCCCAGAGCCCTCCACACCCCAACCAGCCCCGAGCCCCTCTTAGCCCGGGACCCCCACCTTGTCCCCCCAGTGTGGAGACTGGGCTCTCTCAGCTCTGAGCCCCCCCTGATCCCTGCTAGCCCAAAGCCCCCAGCCCAGAGCCCCTCCCCTCCTTGATAGCCCAATCCCCTAGCTAGCCCTGCTAGCCCAAAGCCCCCCAGCTCAAAGCTCCCCTGACCCTTGCTAGCCCAAATCCCCCCCAGCCCAGAGCCCCCCCGATCCCTGCTAGCCCAAAGTCCCCAGCCCAGAGCCCCCCCCCCATTCCTGCTAGCCCAAAGTCCCCCAATCCCTGCTTAGTCTAAAGCCCCCCAGCCCAGACCCCCCGTCAATCCCTGCTAGCCCAAACCCCGCCCCAGCTCGAAGCCCGCCTGACCCCTGCTAGCCCAAACCCCCTGTCAATCCCTGCTAGCCCAAAGTGCCCAGCCTGGAGCCCCACCGGAGGGTCTGCAGTGCCGGTGGGGGCAGCCAGTCCTGCCAGGCCTCGGCCATGGCGTCGTAGAGCCAAGCCGAGGACTGGTTGCCCCGCACGTATGGTGGGGGGAAGGCGTTGACAGGGGTGGCCTCGTGGTTGCCCACGGCCGGGTAGACGGGCAGGTGGCCCAGGTGCTGTCGCAGCAGCCCGGTGACGGTGCGCAGGGCCAGCAGCTGGTCCTGACGGCTCTGCTGCCAGACGTCGTGCGCCGGGATGTCACCGGTCCAGTACGCGGCGGCGAAGGTGGCCACGGGGGGCAGCTGGGCCAGCAGCGCCTCGATGGTGTGCAGCGGCAGGTCGCACTTGCCGTAATCGCCCCAAAATCCGGCGCCGCCGGGGCCGGGGCGGGCCGGGCCGCGGCAGCAGAGCGGGTCGGGACAGGCCACCTCGCTGCCTGGCGTGTAGCCGCGGTCCCAGTGCAGGTCGGTGAGGAAGAGGAGGCGGGCGGTGGGCGCGCCGGGGGGCGGCGGCGCCGGGGGCCGCACCGGCGGCTTGGGGGTGTCGGGCAGGGAGACGTTCCAGTCGCCGAAGATGTCCCAGTGGCCGCAGCGGCGGCCCAGCAGGAGCCCGCAGGCCTCGGCGGGCCGCAGCACGGAGCGGGCCCAGGCCGACACCACGTCGCGCTGGAAGAGCTGCACGGCCTGGCGGCAGATCTCGGGGCGCGCCAGCCGCAGGTCCTGGCACAGCCGGGCCGCCACGCGCCCCACACGGGCCACCGTGGGCTCCAGCTGCGGCGAGGGGAGAGGGGGCTGCCGGTGGCCCACGGCACGGCCCCGCCGGCGACCGACAGCAGCGCCATCGCCCGCTGGCCACCGTCGCCCACCATCACCCACCGTTGCCATCCTCACCCACCCGAGGCCACCACTGCCCTCGCCCGCTGGCCACCGTCGCCACCCTCACCCACCCCCGTCCCGACCCACCGGGCTCGGAGCCCCCCGGGGCCGCCCCGCCCGCCCCGTCCCGCCCCGTCCCGGTCCCGTGCCTGTCACGAGCCCCGACGTGCCCCGGCCTGTCCCGGCCCCGTCACGAGATCCCGGCCCGGCCCCGGCCCAGCTGCGGTCGCCAGCCCCGTCCTGGCCCCGTCCCCCCTTCCCCGTCCCCGTCCCTGTCCTGTCCCTGTCCCCGTCCCCGTCCTGGCCCCGTCCCTGTCCCCCCTGTCCCTGTCCCTGTCCCCTCTGTCCTGCCCCCGCCCATCCCGGTCCCGTCCCGGTCCCCTCCCGGTGTCCCCGGTCGCCGTGTCCCGTCCCCCCGCCCCGTGTGCCCCCCCCGGTCCCCACCTGCAGCGCCAGGTCCAGGGCCCCGAACAGCCCCCGGCACACGGGGCACGACACGTTCCGCCAGCCCCAGCGCGACGCCGCCTCCAGCAGCGGGTCCCCGGCGGCGGGGGGCGGCCCCGACGGCCCCGACAGCGCCAGCGCCACCGACAGCGCCAGCGCCAGCGACAGCGGCGGGGCCGGGCCGGGGCCCTGAACCCGCGGAGCCATGGCGGGACCGGGCGGGACCGGGCGGGGCGGGGCCGGGGCGGAGCTGCCGGGGAAGGGGGCGGGGCCGGGGCGGCGCTTTTAAATGGAGCCGCGCGGGGCACGACGGGAGATTGAGTCCCGCGGGGTATGATGGGAAATTGACTCTCGCGGGGCATTGTGGGAAATGGAGTCCCGAGGGGCATTGTGGGAAATGGAGTCCCGCGGGCTCTGGGGGTACAGGGTCCCCTCTGTGGGTGCTTCCCCCCCCCCCAGCCCCTGAGGATCGGGGTGGGACACTGGGGGGGTGTGTGTGTGTGACACTGGGGGTGGGACACTGGGGGGGTGTCACTGTGTGTGTGTGTGTGTGTGTGTGTGACACTGGGGGTGGGACACTGGGGGGGTGTCACTGTGTGTGTGTGTGTGTGTGACACTGTGTGTGTGACTGTCACACTGTGTGTGTCATCATGTCCATGTGTCACACTGTGTCTGTGTGTGTCCTGTGTGTGTGTGTGTGTGTCCCGTGTGTCACCGTGTGTGTGTGACACCGTGTGTGTGTGACACCATGTGTCTGTGTGTCCTGTGTGTGTGTCACCGTGTCCATGGGCGTGTGGCCGCCCCCCCCCGCCCGTGTCCCCTCCCGTGTCTCTGCCCTGGGGGGTCACAAGGTCCCTGGGGACCCTCTGCCCGCAGTGACGCTGCCGTGACGGGCCCGGCCCCCCCTTCACCCCCCCCCATTCCCCCCGGTACTGGTGCGGCGGGAGGCGGTGGGGGGGGCTCAGGGCGACTTTATTGTGGCGGGATCGGGGGGGCGGCAGAGCGGGGACACCCCCCCCCCCAACACAGCCCAGCGGGGCCGGGGGGTCCCGGGGGGTCCCGGGGGGCTCAGGGCGGCCCCAGGCTGCTGACGGTGGTGTAGCTGAACTTGGAGAGCGAGGCGCTGGCGGGGGGCGGCTCGTCGGCGGGGGGTGCGCGGGGGGCGCGGGCGCAGCGGGCGCAGGCGGCGGCGCAGGCGCGGCGGAAGCGGCGGTTCATGAAGCAGTAGATGAGGGGGTTGGCGCAGGCCGAGGCGTAGGACAGCAGGTGGATGAAGGAGATGGGGGCCCCCGACAGCGCCCGCTGCGCCGCCCGCGGGGCGAAGGCGCGCCACGTGTTGGCGGCGAACACGGGCAACCAGCAGAGGAAGAAGGTGGCCACGATGACCACCAGCATGCGGATCACCCGCCGCTTGGCCGCCAGCTTGGCCTCCGCGCCGCTGACGCGCGCGCCCCCCCCCCCGCTCCGGCGGCGCCCCCAGCGCCCGCAGCTCCACCGCCCCCCCGGGACGCGAGAGCTGCAGGTAGCAGCCGTCCCCCTCGTCGCACGCCGCGGGGGGGGACGCGCGGCCGGGGCGGGGGGTCCCTCGAGGGGCGCAGCCCCCCCGCGTCCCCCCCGCCCCGCGCTCACCTCCGGCCTCGCCCTTGAGGTCCAGCTCGAAGCGAATGCCGCGGTAGAGCTCGCGGGAGATGAGCCCGTACGCCACCGCCATCACCACGCCCGGGATGAAGAAGAGGATGAGGAGCAGCAGCACGTACCTGCGAGGAGCCGGCGCCCGTCACCACGCGCGTGTCCCCCCTCTCCCCACAGGGACGGGCGAAGGGGGGGGGTCCCGCCGCCCCCCCCGCCCCCCGCCGCCTCACCAGGCCTGGCGCGCGTGGTCCCCGGGCCAGTCGTGGGTGCAGCGGGTGACGCCGGGCGGGGGGGGCGCGCGCGGGGCGCGTGGTGCTGTACACGGCGTAGGGCACCATCAGCAGCGCCGACAGCGCCCAGGTGCCGGCCACCACGCGGCGGGCGTGCGAGCGCGTCTGCCAGGCGCGGGACTGCAGCGGGTGGCAGATGGCACTGTGCCGCTCGATGGCGATGGCCACCAGGCTGAAGGTGGACACCGACACCGAGACGCCTGCGGGCGGGCGGCGGGTCAGCGGGGGGACGCGCGGGGGCCCCGCGGCCGCCCCCCGCCGCCGCACGTACCCATGAGGTAGGCCACGAGCTTGCAGACGGCCTCGCCGAAGACGAAGGTGCCCATGAGGTTGGGCAGCAGGGTGAAGGGCATGCAGCACAGCGCCAGCAGCAGGTCGCTGAGCGCCAGCGACAGCAGGAAGGCGTTGGTGACGGTGCGCAGGCGGCGGTTCAGCGCCAGCACGGCCACCACCAGCGCGTTGCCGCCGACGCTCAGCGCGAAGATCAGGGCGTAGAGCAGGACGCGCACCGCCAGGTCCAGCTCTGCGGGCGGCCGAGGGCGCGGGGGTGGCGGCGGCGGCAGGTGGCCGCAGCCGCGCTTCCCTCGGTGGCCCCGAACCCGGGGCGCCGCGAGCCACCGCGGCCAGACCCGCCGTGTCACCCCCGCGTCACCCCGGGGACACCGTGGGGTGGGACGTGGCTGCCGCCGTGCCCCGGGACGTGGCCTCCGGTGCCGTCGTCGCACCCGGCCGTGGTGGAGCGGGAAGGGGGTCCCGGCTCCCGGGTACCCCCCGCCCCGTCACCCGCCGGTGCTCGCACCGGGCAGCCGGGGCAGAACCGGGACAGAATGGAGCGGGACGGGGGCGCGGGGGGGCTGCGCGCTGCAGCGGGGGGCACCGGGAGGGACGGGGGACGGCGGGGGGGTCCCTCCCGTCCCCTCCCGTCCCCTCCCGTCCCCTCCCGGTCTCACCTCTGGGCGCCGGGGGCCCGCGGAGGCCCCTGCGGAGGAGGTCGCAGGCGGAGCCGGTGCCATTCCCGGTGCCAGTGCCGGTGCCGGTGCCGTTCCCGGAGCCGTTCCCGGGGCGGCAGAGCAGCTCCTGCAGGGACTCGTTGAGGGGCGGCGGGTCCATGGCGGAGCCGCCGTCAGAACCGACCCGCGCCCATCACCGGCTCCGGGCACCGGCTCCGGGGAGCGGCTCCGCTCCGCTCCGGAGCCGGCGGGAGAGTGAGCGGAGGCGGTGCCCGGGGGGGCCGGGCCGGGGGCGGGGGGGGGGCGGTGGGAGGAGCGGGGAGACGCGGGGAGAAGGGGGGGTGCGGGGGGATGCGGCGGGAGCGGGGGGTGCGGGCGCCGGGGCCGGCGGGGGAGCACCGGCAGCGCGGGGGGGGGGAGGGCTGAAGCCGGAGCCGGCGGGACCCCGGGAGGGGTCGGGGGGGGTCGGGGGGGCTCGCACAGGGCTGGCGGGGGGGGTCACCGTGGCGGCGGGGCGGACGCTGCCCTGCGAGTGGCCCCGGGGCTGGGGGACCCGACCTGACACCCCCCCCCGGGTCACCCGCCACCCCCCGCCGGTTCCCGCTGCCGGTTTTCGGGAGCCCCCGGGACCCCCCGTCCCGGCACCGCCCGTGCCCACCCCTACCCTGCCCCTCCCCTCCCCTCCCCTCCCGTCCCGTCCCGGTTCAGCAGCGGCACCTCGGTCCCCAACAGCCGCTGTCCCTGTTGCCTAGCGACGGGTGTCGCCGTCACCCGGCAGCGGGTGTCGCTGCTGTCCCACTCCCAGGGAAGCCCCAGCGCGGGGGGCCTGGATCCCCCGACCCACCGCGGGACCCCGGACCCCGGCGGGACCCCGAGCCATGGGGGGACCCTGTGCCCTGATGGGACCCCGCACCCCAGTGGCACCCTCTGCCTTGGGGGGACCCTGTGCCCCATTGTGAGACCATGGGGGACCCTGCGCCCCGGGGGGACCTTGTGCCTTGGGGTGACCCTGCGCCCGTGGGGGACCCTGTGCCCCGGGGGGACCCCGTGCCTTGGGGGGACCCCGCACCCCAGTGGCAACCTGTGCTTTGGGGGGACCCTGTGCCCCATTGGGAGCCCATGGGGGACCCTGTGCCCTGGGGACACCCCGTGCCTTGGGGGGACCCTGCACCCCCCTGGGACTGTGCACCCCGGGGGGCCCCCCTCCCCCTGCAGGACCCCCTTTTCGGGGGGGGCCCCCTCGCCCGTCCCGCAGCCGCTCCTCGAGGCGCTGGACGCGTCGGGCCAATTTGTGGGCGCCGGCCTCCAGCTGGGCCAGCAGCCGGGCCGCCCGGGCCTGCAGCCCCCCCAGGGCCCCCTCCAGCGCCCGCGCCCGTCGCTCGGCCTCCGCCGCCGCCGCCTCGGCGCCCGCGTCCAGCTTGCCAGCGCGCAGCAGGAGCCGGCGGCCCTTGGCCTCCAGCGCGGCGCGGGCGCGGGGGAACTCGGCCAGCACCTCCGCCAGGTCCTCCTTGGCGAGGCAGAAGAGGTCGGAGTAGCCGATGCTGACGATGTTGGCCGTGCGCCGGTTCCCCGCGGTGTTCCCTGGGCGGGCGGCGGGGCCGCGGTCAGGCCAGGGGGGCGCGGTGGCGGCGGCGGGGCGCGGCGCGGGGCGCGGGGGGGGACTCACCTCTGATGTTGATGAGGCTGATCTCCCCGAAGTAGAGCCCCTCGCCCAGGACGGCGAGCCGCGTGACGCCGTCGTCAGCCAGCACGGCCAGCCGGCCCTCGCGCACGAAGTACATCTCGTGCCCCACGTCGCCCCGGCGGCAAACGACCTCGCCGGGGCTGAAGACCTGCGGGCGCAGGCGCGGCACCAGCTGCCGCAGGACGCCGCCCTCCCAGCCCCGGAACAGCTCCACGCGGCGCAGGGCCGGCAGGTGGACGCTGGCGGCCACCTCGGCCCGTAGCCCCCGCGGCAAATGCCGCAGCGCCTCCTGCTCCGCCGGCGGCTTCCGCTGCGCCCGCAGGTGCCAGTGCCAGCGGGTGACCCTCCGCGCCAGCCGCCCGCCCGCGCCCTGCGCCCGCAGGTAGCGCAGCACCGGCGCGGGGTCGGGGTAGAAGGCGGCGTCGGCCGCGCTGACGTTGGCGATGACCGAGGCGACGCTGCCGGTGACGACGGCGAAGCCCAGCACGGCCAGGAGGAAGCCGGCGGTGGTGAAGAGGAACTCCTCCTCGCGCCGCGGCGTCGGCGTGTCGCCCACGGTGGCGAGGACGAGGGTGGAGAAGTAGAAGCTGTGCAGGTAGCGGCGCAGCGGGCGGGTGGCGTTGGGGCAGACCCAGGCGTCGGTGCCCAGCCCCAGGCGCGCCGAGAGGGCGAAGTAGAGGCAGGCGTGCCAGTGGATGGTGAGCAGGGCCAGCAGCATCAGCCTGGCCAGGCGCAGGGCGTTGGGGCGGGCCGTGCGCGTCTCCCAGCGCTCCAGGGCCTCGAGCAGCCGCGGCGCCCGCAGGCAGCGGTTGGCACGAGCCGCCGGCCCCGCCGAGGCCGGGCAGAGCAGCGCCAGTGGCACCAGCGACGCCGCGTCCCAGCGGAAGGCCGGCGAGCGCAGGTAGCGCCGGCGGGTCCGGCCGCGGTCCCGCACCAGGACGCCGTCCTCCAGGAAGCCTGGGGGTGGCCCGTCAGCACCCCCTGGCCCCCCACGCCTCGTGGATGGGCGTCCCCGAGGGGCCACGGTGGCACCTGGGGGGGTCCCCCAGCGAGGGGGGACGGGGGTGGAGGGAGGTGCGGTGGGCTTGGGGTGCCAAGTCATGGGTGGGCGTGGGGCAGGTGTGGGGCAGACCTGGGGCAGGACATGGGGCAGGCATGGGGCAGGCGTGGGGCAAGTGTGGGCAGGATGTGGGGCAGTCATGGGGCAGGATGTGGGGCAGGTGTGGGGCAGACCTGGGACAGGATGTGGGGTAGGCATGGGGCAGGTGTGGGGCAGGTGTGGGGCAGGCATAGGGCAGGCGGTGGGTCAGGACGTGGGGCAGTCACGGGCAGGTGTGGGACAGGCTGTGTGGGTGTGGGTCGGGCTGTGGGTCGGGCGGTGTGGGGCGGTGTGGGGCGGTGTGGGGCAGTGTGGGGTGGTGTGGGGTGGTGTGGGGCGGTGTGGGGTGCATTGGGGCGGTGTGGAGTGCTGACCCGTGTGCAGGCACAGCCCCATGTCCAGCAGGTACAGCCCGTCGCTCGCCCAGTCCAGGCCCAGCCACAGCCCCGCCAGCTGCTCCTGCACCCCCGGGAAGCAGCACCTGCCCGCGGGGCAGCACCGGGCGTCACCCAGCCCAGGGACCCCCCACGCCCCCCGGGGACCCCCCCCGCCCCCCGGGACCCCCCGCGCCCCCGCACCTGCAGACGATGACGACCCAGTTGTAGAGGACGGGCAGCGCGGCGGCGCTGAGCCACCGCTGGTACCAGTCCCCGGCGGGGTCCAGGGTCCAGTCCCGGGGGCCGCCGGCACTGCGGGGGGGCACAAGGACCTCAGGGCCCCCCCCCGGCCACGCCGCGACTCCCGCAGCCCCCCCCGGCCCCGCTCACCCCCAGGCGTGGGGCCGGATCCAGCGCCGGGCCATGGCGGAGTTGAGCCCCCCCCAGCCCGGGGCTGAGCCGGGCCCTCGGCACCGCTGGCACACGCGGCTGCGCCGGCGCTGGCCGCATCCTGGCAACGCCGCCGTCCCCGGGGCTCGCCGGCCCCCCGGGGCAGCAGGGCCACGCCAGGGCGGGAGGCAACCACGTCTCTGGCCACGCCGGGCACACCAGGGCAGCAGGCAACCATGTCTCTGGCCTCACTGGCCATGTGCCATGCTGGGCACGCCGGGCACACTGGGGTGGCAGGCAGCCACGTCTCCAGCCACGCTGGTTATTCTGGACACACTGGGCACACTGGGGTAACAGATAGCCACGTCTCTGGCCATGCTAGCCACGCTGGCCGTGTCCCTGGTCATGCTGGCCACACCAGGCACGCTGGGCACACCGGGGCAGCAGGCAGCCATGTCTCTGGCCACACTGGCCACACCACTGGTCACACTGGGGTAACAGCTAGCCGCGTCTCTGGCCACGCCGGGGCGTGGGGACCCCCCGGGCCCGGTCTGGGGCAGACGGGCAGAGGCAGAGCCCGGCCGCGGGGGGGTCGGGGGGGGCCGGTGGGTGCTGGGGGTCCGGGCACCCGTGGGGTCACCGAGCCTGGCCCAGACTGTGCCCGTGCCCCTGGCGCGGTGCCGGGGGGTCCGGTGATGGGGGGATCCGGTGATGGGGGGGGGGTCGGGTGATGGGGGGGTCCGGGGGGTGCCCGGGGGGTGCCCGGTTCCCGCGCGGCCGATCCCGCCCCCAGCCCCCCTTGGCCCTCCGTGCCCCGCCCCCAGGCCCCGCCCCCATTCTCGGCGCAGCCAATGAGAGCTCGGGATCTCCCGGCCCCGCCCCTGCCCCAGGACGTGGGGCCCCGCCCACCGAGGCGGACGGGCCGTGGGCGTGGCCTGTGCCCCGTGGGCGTGACAATGGGCGTGTTCTGTGCCCAGTGGGCGGGCTCGTGGGCGGGGCCTGCGCGGCCGGTGCGTCGGGCGGCGGCGGGAAGATGGCGGCGGGCGCGCGGGGCCCGCGGCGGGGGCGGCCGGTGAGCGGCGGCGGGGCCGGGGGCCGCGGGGCGGGGGCGGGTTGTGCCCCCCCGGGGGTCTCGGTCTGCGCTCGGCGGGGCCGCGACGCGTCCCCCTCCTCCCCCCGCGCCGCTCCCGCCCCGGGCCGCCGCCTGCCCTTGGCCGTGCGGCCCCCGGGTGTCCCGGGCGGGGGGGCCGGGCCGGGCGGTGCCCCGGGGGTGCCCCGCTGCCGGGGGGGGTCGGGGGGGCGGGCGGGGAGTGCGCTCTGGCGGGGCGGGGAGCGGCCGGGCCGGGGCCTGGGGCTGGGCCGCGCGGGTGCGGAGGGTCCGGTAGCCCCGGGGGCCGGTTTGGGGGAGGATGGGGGGGCCCGGCGGGGGGGGGCCCCGACCCCGCGTCCGACCCCTCGTCTGCCCCCCCAGGCCCGGCGCTGACGGGACGGGACCCGCCGCGACCTTGACCCCAGGTAGGCGGCTCTGCCCCGGCGGGGGGGGCCCGATCCCGCCGCCAGCCCCGGGGGGGGGGAGCCCATGGGCACTGCGGTGGGACGGACAGACGGACGCTCCGGTGCTGCCCCCCCCCCCGCACTCCCCCGCCAGCGCCCGCCCGGCCCGGGGGCTCCTGGTCGCTGCTGTCACCGGCCCCTGCCCCGGGACCCGCGGTTTGGGGAGAGGACGAGCGGTTTTGGGGTAGGACCAGGAGTTTTGGGGTCAGGATGAGTGGTTTTGGGTAAGGCGGAGCGGTTTGGGGTCAGGATGAGAAGTTTGGGGTCAGCATGAGCAGTTTTGGGTCAGGACCGGCAGTTTTGGGGCAGGCTGAGCAGTTCTGGGTAAGGAGGAGCGGTTTGGGGTCAGGACGGTTGGTTTGGGGTCAGGATGAGAAGTTTGGGGTCAGCATGAGCAGTTTTGGGGCAGAATGAGCGGTTTTGGGGTCAGGACCGGCAGTTTTGTTGCAGGACCAGCAGTTCTGGGTAACGACGAGCGGTTTTGGGTCAGGACGATCAGTTTTGGGTCAGACGCCACCAGCCCGGTGCCCCTGTCCCGTCTCTGTCCCCGTGTTGGTCGGTCCCTGGCGGCCCCTCCGTGTCCCCGCGGTGTCACCGTGCCGGGGGCTCGCCGGGGCCAGGCCTCGCCCGCCGCTCGCGGTTTGGGGGTTCGTTAACGGCCGCTTCCATCCCCCACGGGGCCGCGTCCCAGCGGCAGCGTCGCCCCCTCCGAGCCCCACAGCGAGGGCCCCGCGCCCCCCCGCCCCGGCACGCGTGGCACTCGCCAGGGTTATTTCTGGCCAGGCTGGCGCGGGGGCTGCCGGTGCCGTCACTCCTTCCACGCGCTGCCGGGGGGGGCTGGCGGGGGCTCTGGGACGTGGCCACCACGGCTTCTCCTCGGTGGCCACCACACTTCTCCCCGGTGACCCTGGCGCTGGTGGTCGCTTGGGGCCCCGTCCCGTGCCGGCGGCGTCGCCGGGCGTGGGGGGGTGGGAGCAGGTGGCCGCTCCCCACGCGTCCAGGGTTCAAAGTGCGGGGCCAGCGCCCTCCCGGCACGCTCGCCCTTCCTCCTCCTCGCCCCGCTGAGCCGCCGCTGTCCCCGCAGCCCAGCCCCAGCATGGAGAGAGGGGCCCCGCGTCCCCCCCGCGTCCCCCCCGCGCGCTGCCGGGCGTCCCGCCGGTGACCGTCAGTGATGGAGAGGATGAGCTGGCTGAGCAAGCTGAACCCGCGGGCGGGCGGGCAGCGCCCCCCCCGCAGTGCCAGTCTCCAGAGCCCCGTCACCGCCGACCCCGAGACCTGCCTCATGGTCTTCAAGAACCACTGGGCGCAGGTGAGGCGCGGCGGGGACCCCCCCAGAGCCACCCGGCGTCCGCGCTCCTTTTCTTCCTCCTCCTCCTCCTCCTTCTCCTCCTCCGCAGGTCCTGCGCATCCTGGAGCGTCGCGGCTGCAAACCGGCCCCCGACGACCTCAGCGCCGTCCGCAACAACACCTACCAGATGCTGAACCTGCTGGCTGAGGACCGGCCGCGGGGGGAGGCGTCGCGGGGCCCCATCCTGGACTTCGTGGCCTCGGAGAACGTGCTGGAGCGGCTGCTGTGCTGGCACCTGCAAGGGGACTTCCCCGAGGAGCGCAAGGTGGAACAGCTGAAGCTCTACGAGATGCTCATCAGCCAGGCCCGGCAGCCCCTGCTGCGACACCGGCCGGTGCTGGCGCCGCTGCTGCGGCTGCTGAGCCTCTGCGCCGAGCCGGCCTCCGCCCCGCTGGAGAACAGCCTGGTGCTGCTGCTCAACCAGCTCTGCGTCTCGGTGGCCAAGGAGCCCGCCGTGCTGGAGCTCTTCTTCCACAGCCACGCCGACCAGGGCCCCGCCAACCTCATCATCTTCTCCCTCCTCATCCCCTTCATCCACCATGAGGGCGTCCTGGGGCAGCAGGCCCGCGACGCGCTGCTGCTCATCATGGCCATGTCGGCCACCAACCGCGCCGTGGCCGCCTCCATCACCGACAACTCCTACTTCTGCCCGGTACGGCCCGGGGGGGGCCCCATGGCGACCCCCGCCCAGCTCCGGGGCCCTGCCGGGACCGGGAGCTCCGTCTGGGTGCTGGGGGGAGGGTTGGGGACAAGGGAACAGCGGGGGATGTCGGGGACAGTGAGGGTGGAGGAGGGGGACAGGACCCCCGTGGGTCGGTGTTTGGAGGGGAGGGGCGGGGGTCTGGTGGCTGGAGACCCAGAGCCCCCGGCGGCTGCGGGCAGGGGCAGAGCGGGCAGGGGCAGGGCAGGCAGGGGCAGGGCAGGGGCAGAGCAGGCAGGGCTGGTGCCGGGGCTCCATGGCATGTGCCGGGGCAGTGCTGCAGGCACCTGCACCCGCTCTGCCCCTGCCCGTCCTGCCCGTCCTGCCACCGCTCTCCTGCCTGCGCCACTGCCCGGTCACAGCCCGGGTGTGGGTGCAGGTTCCGTGTGGGCACGGCGGGAGCTGAGCCCCTGTGTCCATGTGTCTGTCCGTCCGTGTGTCCCCCCCGCCCCCCAGGTCCTGGCCACGGGGCTGAGCGCCCTCTACTCCTCCCTGCCGCGCAAGATCGAGGTGCGGGGGGACGACTGGCACTTCCTGCGCCGCGAGGACTGGATCGGCGTCTCCTCGCTCGTCCTCTTCATGAACTCGCTGGAGTTCTGCAACGCCGTCAGCCAGGTAGGGCTGGGGGGGGACACGCCGGCCCCGCGCGGGGCTTTCCCGCGGCCCCTGACCCCCCCTGCCCGCTCCGGCTCCACAGGTCGCCCACCCGCTGGTGCAGCAGCAGCTGGTGGATTATGTGCACAACGGCTTCCTCGTGCCCGTCATGGGGCCGGCGCTGCACAAGGTGAGGCCTCCCGGCCCCCCCGCCCCTGCCCGTCCCCCTGCCCGTCCCGCTGCCCGCGCGGGCCCCTGCCGAGCCTCCGCCGCCCGCAGACCTCCATCGAGGAGATGATCGCCAGCACGGCCTACCTGGAGCTGTTCCTGCGCAGCGTCAGCGAGACGGCGCTGCTGAAAACCTTCCTGCGCTTCGTGCTGCTGCACCGCCACGACAACAGCACCATCCTCGACACCCTGGTGGGGCGCATCAACAGCAACTCCCGGGTGAGAGGCGCTGGGCGGCCCTGAGAGGACCCCACGGCCCCCCTGCTGCCCCCCATGGCCCCCCACGGCCCCCCTGCTGCCCCCCACAGTTCTCCAGGCTACTGCTCAGCCGTGGCACTGCCCTATGGGGCTGCCCGGCTGTGGCGCTGCCCTCCTGCCCCACTGCTGCCCCATGGTGCTGCCTTCCTGCCCCACTGCTGCCCCACAGCACTGCCCTTGGGCCCTGCTGCTGCCCCATAGAGCTGCCTGGCTGTGGCACTGCCCTCCTACCCCACTGCTGCCCCACAGCACTGCCTTGCTGCCCTATTGCTGCCCCACAGCACTGCCCTCCTGTCCTGCTGCTGCCCCATGGCGCTGCCATTCTGCCCCACTGTTGCCCCATAGGGCTGCCCAGCTGTGGCACTGCCCTCCTGCCCCACTGCTGCCCCATGGCACTGTGCTCCTGTCCCACTGCTGCCCCATAGGGCTGCCTGACTGGCAGGAGGGCCCACTGCTGCCCCATGGCTCTGCCTTCCTGCCCCAGTGCTGCCCTCGGGCCCTGCTGCTGCCCCACAGGGCTGCCAGGCTGTGACACTGCCCTCCTGCCCCGCAGCTCTGCCCTCCTGCCCCACTGCTGCCCCATGGCACTGCCCTCCTGCCCCACATCTCTGCCCTCCTGCCCCACTGCTGCCCCATAGGGCTGCCCGGCCGTGGCACTGCCCTCCTGCCCCACTGCGGCCCCACTGCTGCCCCCCGGCAGTCCCCGGGCGGGGCCGTGCTGACCCCGCGCCGCCCGCAGCTGTGCATGGTGTCCCTGAGCCTCTTCCGGACGCTGCTCAGCCTCAACTGCGAGGACGTGATGCTGCAGCTGGTGCTCAGGTAACTGGGGCCCCCACCCCCGCCCCGCGCCGGGGGCTCCTCGGGGACGGGGACGGGGCTGTCACCGGGCGCAGGGACATGTGGTGGGCGGGTGTTGTGCCCTGCTGGCGGAGGTGGTGGGGCCTGATGGGGTCCAGTGGGGTCTGGGGGGGTTTGATGGGGTCTGGTGGGCTCCAGCAGGTTCCAGGGGCACCTGGTGGGATCCAGTGGGGTCTGGGGGGGCATCTAGTGGAGTCCAATGGGATCTGGTGGGGTCTGGTGGGATTTGGTGGGATCTGATGGGGTCTGGTGGAGTCTGGTGGGGTCTGGTGGGGTCCAAGGGGATCTGGTGGAGTGTCCAAGTTGTCCAGTGGGGTCTTGTGGGGCATCTGGTGGGGTCCAATGGAGTCCGGTGGGGTCCGGTGGGATCTGATGGGGTTTCCAAGTGGGGTCTGGTGGGATCTGATGGGGTCTGGTGGGATCTGATGGGGTCTGGTGGGGTTTGATGGGGTCTGGTGGGCTCCAGGGAGTTCCAGTGGGATCTGGTGCGGCGTCCAGTGAGGTCCAGTGGGATCCAATGGGGTCTGGTGGGATCTGATGGGGTCTGGTGGGGTCCAGTGGGGTCTTGTGGGATCCAGTGGGGTCCAGTGGGGTCAGCTGGGATCTGATGGGGTCTGGTGAGGTCTTGTAGGGCATTCAGTGGGCTCCGGTGGGGTCTGCTGGGCTCCGCTGGAGTCCCCCGTCCCACTCCCCTGCGCGCGTGCCCCCTGCGTGCAGCCCCGTGCCCCCCCCCAGGTACCTGCTGCCCTGCAGCCACGTCATGCTGAGCCAGAAGCGGGCGGTCAGGGACCTGGACATCTACGGCAAGACGGCGGCCAAGTTCCTCTCCCTCATCCCACGCTGCTGCCGCCCCGAGAGCCCCCCCCCGCCGCCGCCGGCGCCGCCCGAGCGGGAGGAGGAACACGCCGCCTGGTCCAAGGGTACGGTACCGGCCTCCCCGCCCCCCCCCGCCGCAGCCCCACGCTGAGCCCCCGCGCTGAGCCCCCGTTGCCCGCAGGCCATGGCAGCCCCAGCGTGGACACCTCCTCTTCCTCGGTGGTGACGGGGCCGCGGCCCTCCACCCCCTCCCGCCTCGCCTTCTTCATGCGCCAGCAGAGCGCCGCCGAGGCCTCGTGCCCGGCGCCGCCGCGCTCCCCTGGCACCCCCTGCGGCAGCCCCGGCCCCCGGCCCGGCCGCTGGGATGAGGTGTCGGAGCTGGACGGGAATTACCTGGAGTACCTGCGGGACGCGCGGCGCAGCATCGACCGCTGCGCCTGGGCCTGCCGCGTCTGGTCAGCGCCTTACGACGGCGAAGAGCCCGGCGACCCCGACGGCCTCGCCGCCCCGCGCCCCCCCACCCCGCGCAGCAAGAAACGGGGTCTGACGGAGGAGGGCGCGAGGGAGCGGCCTCCTGGCAGCGAGCCCGGCGGCGGGGGGGGGTCCAGCCCCCAGCCCCGGCACTCGGCGACGCTGGTGAATGGGGCGACGGAGCCGGGGCGGCCCGAGGGGGACGTGGCGGTGAAGAAGGTGCGACGCAGCCCCCAGGGCGAGGGCGACGGTGCGGGGGCCCCCCCAGCCCCCGAGCGGGAGCACCGGCCGGTCCCGGCACAGAACGGGGCCCCCCCGGCCACCCCCCGGCCCGGCTGGGAGCCGCCGCCCTCCTCGGTGGACTCGCTGATCGAGGAGCTGCTGGCCCGGGCGCCGGCTGAGCCCAACGGGGCCGGCGTCACCATCGAGGCCTTCACCGAGGAGCTGCGGGAGATCGAGGCCGAGATGAAGAACGGCGGCGGCGGGGGGGCCCCGTCCTCCCCCCAGGACCCCCCCGAGGCGCCCCTGTCGCGAGAGGAGGAGGAGGCCTTCGCCAGCTTCGCCGCCCTGCCTGAGGCCGAGGCCGTGGGGCGGGCGCCGCCGCGGCCACCGGACGCGCTGGCCCAGCTGGTGGCCAGCCCGCCGCGGGCGGTGGGGCCACCCCCCAGCCAGCCCTTCACAGGTGGGGGCCGGGGGGGCCGGGGGGGGTCCCCGCCAGCCGGGACCCTGCCCGACGCGTGTGTTGGGTGCCCGCAGGCCCCTTCGTCTCGGTGCTGTTCGGGAAGCTGGAGAACATGCTGCACAACTCGCTCTACGTCAACTTCCTGCTGACGGGGCTGGTGGCCCAGCTGGCCTGCTACCCCCAGCCCCTGCTCCGCTCCTTCCTCCTCAACACCAACATGGTCTTCCAGCCCAGCGTCAAGTCCCTGCTGCAGGTACGGCCCCCCCGGCCCCAGCCCCGGGCCTCAGAAAGGGGCCGGGACCCCCCCGGGGGCGAGAGGTTGAAGGGGGTTACCTGGGGGAGAAACGGCCTTGAGCTTGGGAGGGGGAGTGAGTGGGGGGGGGGTCTTGTAAATCTGTGAGGAGGGGAAGGGAGAGAAGGGAAAAAGGCAAGGAAAAGTGGGGAGGGAAAGAGAAAAGGAAGAAGGAAAAGAGGAAAAGGAGAGGAGAGGAGAGGGGAGGGGAGGGAAAAGAGAAAAGAGAAGCAAAGAGAAAAGGGAAAAGAGGAAAGGAAAGGGAAAGAGTGAAAGAAAAGAGAAAGAGAAAGGAGAAAAAGGGAAGGAGGGAGAGTTGAAGATCGTGGATCTCCTGGGCCGGTAGCTGGGGGGGTCACCCCCGCCCCCCCGGAGCTCTCTCCCCGCTCCAGTGGGTTCAGGGGCTGTTTGTGCGGCGGAGCGGAGCCGGGGGGTCGGGGTGCACCCCCCTCGTTCCATTGAGTTGGTGGCTGCCATCCCCCCCTTACCCCCCCTTACCCCCCTTTACACCCCTTCACCCCCCTTTCCTCCCCCCAGCTCCCGGTTTCCTTTTCCCCCTGTCTGGGCCATCACCCCTCACGTTTTCTGCATCCCTGGACGGTTTGATTCTGAATCCTGCGCCCCCCCGCGGCGTGTCCCCCCCCAGGTGCTGGGCTCAGTGAAGAACAAGATCGAGAGCTTCGCCGCCAGCCAGGAGGATTTCCCCGCGCTGCTCTTCAAGGCCAAGAAATACCTGATCGCCCGCGGGCGGCTGGACTGGCCCGAGGCGCCGGGCCCCGGGGCCCCCCCGCGCCGCCCCGAGCCGCTGGGTGAGGGCTGGGGGGGGGCGCAGGCCGGGGGGGGGGGTGGGGGGGCTGCCTGGTGTATGGTGGGGGGCAGTGAGAGGGGTATGGGGGGGCTGGGGGCTGCACGGTGGGTTTTGGGGGGGGATGCAGGGGGGTTGGGGGTGCATGTTGTGTTTTGGGGTGGGGGCTGCGGGGGGGGCTGGGGGCTGCACCGTGGGTTTTGGAGGGGCTGGGGGCTGCCTTTTGCAGGGCGGGGGGGCCAGGAGAGGTATGGGGGTGCTGGGGGCTGCAGGGGGGGCTGGGGGCTGCCTGTTGCAGGGCAGGGGGGGGCCAGGAGGGGTACGGGGGGGCCTGGGGGCTGCCCCTCGCTGGGTGGCGGGGGGCCGGTGGCCTGACGTGGGGTGTCCCCCCCAGGTAAGAGCCGGAAGCCGTCGCTGGGGGAGCTGATCCTGCGTCACGCCCACAGCCCCACGCGGGCGCGTCAGGCGGCCCAGCTGCTGCAGCACGGCCGCGAGGGCCCGGGGGTGCCGGCGGTGGGGCCGGGGGGGGCTGTCGCCCCCCCCCATCTGCGCGGGGGCTCGTCGGCCGAGCGGCACAGCGAGGCGCTGCGCGTCAAGAACGCCGTCTACTGCGCCGTCATCTTCAGCGAGTTCCTGAAGGAGCTGGCGGCCATCGCCCAGGCCCACGCCGTCACCTCCCCCTTCCTCACCGAGCCCCCTGAGGAGTGACCCCCCCCCCCGCAACGCCCCCCCCCAACCCCGGCCGGCGCCTTTTTAACCACCCCCAGGACACGGACCTTTTTAATTTATTGGGGACGAACCTTTGGCTGAGACCGGGCTGCACTCGGGACAGGAGTGGCCGGCGGCCCCGCTGCCCCCCCCCGGCTCAGTGTGGGGGGGCGGCAGGGCAGGACCCTGGGCGGGGGCGCGGGGCGGGCTGGCTCTGCCCCCCTCTGCCCCCCCCCCGCCGCTCCCCGGGGGGTTCCCGGCCCCATTGCCCACCTGGCCCCTCTCTATGCAACAGCTGGGGGGGGGGTGGAGGGGGGTGGGGGGGCCGGGGCAATGCATGAGGGGGGGCTGCGTGTGTCTGTGCTGTGTAAAAGCCCCCCCGTAATAAAGGGTCTGGTCGAGGGCAGCGCCTGCTCCTGCCTGCACTGTGGCCGGGCAGGGGGGGCTGTGCGTGTCCGTCCGTCCCGTCCCACCCCCCCCTCCTCCATGGCCTCAGTGGCCACAACCACGGCACCCCCCAAATCCCCAGGACCTCTGGGACGCCCCCAGGCCCCCGCTCCCTGCTCAGAGCCGTCACCCAGCACTTCCCTAATGCTGGGCTGGGGTGGGGTGAGGATGAGGATGGGGATGAAGATGAGGATGAAGGAGGGGGATGAGGATGGGAAGGATGAGGATGGTGATGAGGATGGGGATGGGGATGAGGATGGGAATGAAGAGGAGGATGAGGATTGGGATGATGAGGATGGTGAAGGGGATGAGAATGGGGGTGGTGAGGATGAGGATGATGAAGGGGATGAGGATGGTGAGGGGGATGAGGATGCCGTGGATCACACCCCAGAGCTGCGCAGGAGCAGCCGCCCCGGGGCAGAGTCGGGTGAATTCCAGCGGCACAAACGGCGCCGGGAGCCTCTGCCGCGGGCCGGGAGCGCGGGGCTCGCATGGGGGCGGCGGGGCGAGGCCTCGGTGCCCTCCCTGCCACGAAAACACCCCCTGGCCGGGGGTAACCGCGGCGCTGCCCCCCAGCCCAGGAGCTGCGGGATCGGGCCCGTTTCCCCGGGCCGAGGGTCCGGCTGAGCGGGGCTGGGGCTGCCCTGAGCCGGGGCCGGCGGCTCTGGGGGGGGACGCGGGGTCTGGCAGCACGACGTGTGCCCAGAACAGCCCCCCCGTGCCCCCCAGATCAGCCGTCTCACCACGGTGATGTCGTCCTAAGAAGTTTCTTGGGATTTATGGTTATTCCCTCTTTTTTTCCATTTTTCGGGCTCAGTTGCTGCTGCCGGCAGAACGTTTCCTCACTCCAGCACCTGTCAGAGCCCCCCCCTGTCCCGCAGCGCGGGTGGGGCTCGGCCAGACCCCCCCGGGCTCCTCTCCCTGCCCTCGGGGTGGGACAGGTCACCCACAGACCCCTTGGCAAGGGGCAGGGAGGGGTTTTCCTCCCGGCTGAGCGGACCCAGACCTCAGGAATTTGGTAGCTCCCTCCCCCGGCGGGCTCAGACGTGGGGGCTGCCCCCCCCCTCCCCGAAATGCCGCGGATGAACCCCCCATGGTCAGCCTGGGCGCAGCGGGGGCCGGGAAAAGGCGTCCTGGTCCTTCTGGTGTCAACCCCCAGGGCAGGAGGGGGGGGACGGGGCAGCCCCTGGGCGATGGGGGGGACCTTCAAGCCGGACAGGCCGGGGGTGCTTCGGGGCAGCGGGGCTGGGGGGGGGGCGGTGCCTCTGGCCTGGTTCACCCCGCAGCGGGATGAGGCGCCTCGTCCTCTGATGGGGGAAATGAAAAGCTCTTTCTGCGCGGACTTTGGGGCAGAATTCCACCCACCCCCTCCCCTGCAGGTGCAGGAAATACCTGAGGGTCTGGGGGTGTCCGAGGAGCGACCCAGGGCGGATGTCACCCAGGGCGCTTGGGGGGACCGAGCTCAGCATCCCCGGGGCAGGGGGCGGCGGGTCAAGCGGCTGCTCCAGGGCTGGAAACTCCTGGGAGGGAAGTTCAGGAAGATCGAGCTGCGAAAGTCCTTGTCCCGGGAGATTGCGGGTGATGAGTTTATAAAGGGTTTGTAAAGGGATTGGGCCAGTCCACGGAATGAATATTCACGGGTCCGCGAAGAGCAAACCCAAAAAACTGCCTCAGGAATCCGTTACCCCCAACAGTCTGAATCCGGAGCTCCACGACGGGGGTGCCCTGTCCCCCCTTGCCCTGCCCGAGCGCTGGTGGGGGCCGAAGGGCCCAAGCTGTGGGTGCCCGGGCTGGCAGCACGGCTGGGGCTGCTGCGGCAGGAGCCCGAGCCGGGACGGGTTTGCCCGCACTCCGTGTTTGGCGGATAACGGCGTTTATTCGCCACTGTCTCGCGGCGGGGGAGATCCCGACCGAAGCGTTCCACCCCCACGGGGCGGGGGCCCCGCGCCGCCCCACGAGCAAATGCACTCTGGCACCCGCCAGCCTTCGCAGTGTCGTGATCGTCTTTGTGCCAAGCACCACGGGAAAAAAGGGGTTGAAGGAGGAATTTGGTGGCTGGGATGGGGGTGGGCAGGGCAGGAAAGGAGCCTTTGTCCTTTCTCGACGCTGGCAGCGAGCCCCGACCGACGTGAAGCATTAAACCTGGGCGTTAGGGCTTCTGCCCTCAGTGCCGGCTCTGGTTTGAGGAAGCCAGGGCTTTGCTGTAGGTGACAGCTGACCCCAGCGCTGCTGGTGACACCCTTAGAGCCACCTTCAGCCTTTAATTGATGTGCCAAGCTTGGCCTGTGCAAAAAAACAACCCCACAAAATGCGTAAAGCTTCGTGAATGCCCGACAGGCCGGGGCAGGGCGGCTGCCCACAGGCGGCTGCTCCCCCGCGGCCCGTCCCTGTGTCTGCGGGCGCTGGGGAGAAATGAGCTTAAAAACCTGCAAGAGGAGGCAAGGACGGGGAAAGGGCCATTTCCGACTGCTGGGATACGGGGTGAGGGGAAAAAAATTCTGTCTTCCTTGGTTTTCTGTCAGAAAGGATGGACCTTCGCGGGCCGGGGGGTAAGAAACGCTGTGGCGCAGCGTGGAGACCCCTGAGCCCAGCAGGAACTCGTGGGGCAGCGGCGGGGGCAGAGGAGCGCTGGATCCTGACCGGGGGGGGGAGACGGCGCAGCCAGAACTGGGCGGCCCGGGCGTGCCCCCTGCGCACGGGGGGAGGTTAAAAGCCTTCGCTTTGCCCGCGGGACCCCCACGGCCATCGCCCCCACCCAGGGGCAGGCAGGGTGGTCAGGTGAAGAGGCGGGGGTGTTCTCCCAGAGGCTGAGCCCTTTGCAGACCGTCCTGCCGGCTCCCGCATCCTTGTTTGACTTCACGCTCTCGGCTTTCCTCGCGCCTGACCCCCGTTACCGGCCTCGCAAAGCGGCTCCCAGAGTTCTCTGTTCTGTGGGCTCGTGCGTCTCAGTTCGAGGAACACGGCGGGCGATGAGGATGGCGGCTTTCGCTCGATTTTCCACCAGGAAGCAACGGGAACGCTGCTGCCTCCACACCCCCCCACGGGCTGAAATCCTCGGGGTTTCTGCCCCGCCGCCCCCCAGGAGGGTCTTCCAGACCTCACATCCCTGTTGCTGAGAGGTTTTTTTTTTTTTCCTGATTACCAGCTCAGATTGATTTGCGACCAGTTTAAACTCTCTGCTGCTCCAGAATCACCGTCTCTGCTCCCCCCGTGGGGTCTCTCCTCCCGCTGCCCCCCGCAAGCTGGTGGGTGCCTCCCCCCGTTGTCCTGCGACCCCATGGGGGTTTGTCACCGTCCCTGGTGAAGCTGCAGGGAAAGGCCCGTCACTGCCCTCGGCCGCGGCTCCAGCGCTCAGCTCCCATGAAATCTGCCCCGTCGGGTGCCCCGGGGAGGTCGCTGCCCTCCTCTTGCAGCCGTGTCACACCCTTTTAGCTTCTAGCAGGCACGATCCCGCTCTACAGAAAAGCGTATTTTTGTCAGTCGGCAGAGCACGGCCTCGTCCCACACACGGTTAAATTTAACCTCGGCTCAATTAATCCGCCCCCCACCATCCCTCGGTTCTTCCTGAGCCATACTCAGCCCTTTGGCTGCGTTGGCGGCGTCTCCCGGCTTTGGCTCTCCGTCCCCCGGAGCCCGCAGACGCGTTTCCAGTCCCCCCCCACCACGCAGCCGACAGCGTTCCTTTCCTAACTCACACGGAACCGCCGCTAAACGTAAAAAAAACCCCAAACCCCACGTTCTTCTCTTCCCCCTGTTGTGAAATGCCAAGGCAAAACACTCCGGCCGGCGGCAGTGGCTGCGTGAAATGGGGAAACTCGGGAGAAATTTTGCACGAGGGTTTATAAACCCCCTCCCGCCCGAGGTGTGAGCAGCAGACGGAGCCCCCCCACCCCCCCCCGGGCTGCCCACGCCAAGATGGGGGATTGTTCGTGAAGGGCTCAAAGTTGTTGTTGGTGGAAAGGGCCGAGGGAGCGATCGGTGGTGAAGTGGGTGTGGAGGCGGGGAGAGTCCTGGGGGTGGATGGAGGATGAGGAGGGAGGATGAGGAGGGAGGATGAGGGGGGGTGGGCAGGGGCTGCCCCTCGCCTCCCTGCAGGGGACACCGGGGCCAGAGCCGTCGGGGTGAGCAGGGGGGGCAGAGCAGGAGCCGCCCTCAGCCCGGCAGATCCAGCGCCCCGGGACGGGCAGGAGCCAGGCCCCGGCTTTGGGGGGGGCTGGTGCTTTGGAGGGTGGAGCTGGTGGTGCTGAGGGCGTACCCGGTGTTTCTGAGGGTGCACCTGGTGTTTCTTGGTGTAGCTGGGAGCCCTCTGCACTGTGCACCGAGGGACCAGTGCCAGGCAGGTGCGGGCCCCCCGCAGGCGCAGCCCCTCACTCCCTGTGGCGGCCGTACCCCGTTTCTGGCTCCCCCGGTGCCCTCTGCCGCACGCAGGGCCCTGCCCCAGGAGCTGCCCAGCGGCTGCCCCGGACACCCCGGGAAGAGGCGGCGCTGCCCCGCCGCGGGTTCAGGGGGTCGCGGCCGCCCGCGGGCCAGGCCTGGGCAGACGCTCGGTCCCGGACGGGTCGATATTTCAAACCAAGGACCAGAGCGGTTGGGAGGTTCCCCCTGCGCAGCTGCGATGGCCGAGCCGTTCTCACAGAGAAGGTTCTGCGCCACCACAGTCGCCGCCCAGGGCCTCGGCCCCGTTACAGCCGGGTGACGCACGGAAACGTTCCAGGGGTTGGGAAGGGTTCGGAATTCTGGGAGCAAAAGGCGCCGTTTCCGTCAAACCACCGGCCCCGGGCGCAGCGTGGCCGCGTCTGAAACCCTGAACCTGCCGCCATCGAGAGATCAAATCCTGCCTCGGAACCTGGCAATAACCAGCGTTGTCCCCAGATCTGCTGGGCCTTACTGGTAACGGCACGGGCTTTACTGGTAATGCCTCCAGGCCAGCGCAGTCAGCGCCCCCCCCAGCGTCCCTGCAGGTGCCAGGGGACCCCCCAGCCCTCCCACAGCAGATTTTGCCCAGTTGGGCGCATGGGAACAGCGACGGGGCCACCCTGCAACCATCTTGGGGAAGTCATGGGGCCCCGCTGCTGGGTGAAAACACCAGATTTTGGTCACTCCACCTCTGCTTCTCCTCCCGCTCCCTCCCGGCTTCCCCCCCCCCAACCACGGGATCAGTTTCCTCCAGGACTGTTCAGCTCCCGGCACCACGAGCAGCTGTCACTTCTAAAAAAATACCATCTGCCGGAGCAGCAGTTCCTGTGGCATCGACTCATGCCCCTCAGCCGCCGTCGCTCCCCAGCCCCGACCCTCCTGTGGGGAGGCGCCAGGCAGACCCTCAGCCCGCAACGACCCATTTCAGCTTTTTCTGAGAAACGAGCTCGAATGCTGCGACAGCCTCCAAGAGGCTTTGCTCTTCTAAACCGCGTCCTGACGTCACCCCCATCTGTCACCTGCCTGGGGAGGCGCTTTCTGCAGAGGCCTAAAACCAGGTCCCCTTTGCTTTCTCCTTGGGCCCCGCTTCCCCACACATCACAGATTTAAGCCTGGCTCAGCCAGTCCTGGAGCTGGGACTAACAGCAGCCGCTTTCCTGGGGAGGGGCTGAGGGTCGGCGCCTCCTCCCTCATTTCTGCACAGAAAACCCAAAATATCAGACCCAGCACGCGCCCAGGTGACTCTTTACAAAAGCTTTATTGGTCCCGTGTGTCCCCCACGGGCCATTTTTGTTTTTTAGAATTTCTGGAACTGCTTCTTGGTGCCCGCAGCCTTGGTGACTTTGAGGACGTTGAAGCGGACGGTCTTGCTGAGGGGACGGCACTCGCCCACGGTGACGATGTCCCCGATCTGCACATCCCTGCAAAGACATGGCCAGCAGCGCCTCAGCGCTTCCGTGGGGCCCCCCCAGGCCTCGCCTAAGCACGGCCACAGGGACGGTGCTCCGGCCGCCCTGCGCTGAGCCTAAACCCGGGACTGAGCTCCGGAAACACGCCGGGGAGTCTCCAGCCACATCACAAGGCCGGGTTTGGCTGGAAACCTGTGCTCCAAAGCCAGGCTTAGGGAACACCCACCAGCCTCCAAACCCCAGCTTTTCCTTCAGGAACACCCAAACCTTCACCCTTCCCCAGGACCCGTCGCGGCACCGACTGTCCAGAACCTGCTTCCTGGTTCAGCAGTTGCCAGTGGCGTTGTCAGCAGCCCCTCACGCGTGAGGGATCTGAAGACCATCGTGAGTTCAGACATCACCACCAGTGAGCAGGTTCCAGACCAGTAAAACCACACGTGTCACGGGGACGCGCTCGCCGCCGTTCTGACGCCAAAGCCGAGCTCAGCGTTACAAACAACAGACACAAACATTCCCAGGACACCCGGCGCCCCCCAGCACCTGAAGCAGGGGGAGAGGTGCACCGACATGTTCTTGTGGCGCTTCTCGAAGCGGTTGTACTTGCGGATGTAGTGCAGGTAGTCCCGACGGATGACGATGGTGCGCTGCATCTTCATCTTGGTCACCACACCTGGGCGAAGTGGGGAGCGTCACTTTGGGCTACAACCAGCAGATTTTGAGAAGAGACGCCCAGGAGGATCGGGCAGGAGCGTGCGGCGTTTGGCACCACAAGTAGGACTCATCAATTCCAGTAATTTCCCCTTATTTACCTTAAAAATAAAGCCTAGCGCGGACTCTGGCGTCCTACCAGGATGGAAGGTCTTTCCTCCCACCTTACTGCCAGGCCACAACCTTCAAATTTATGTTATAAACCAAATTATTTCTCTTTTTTTTTTTTTTAAGACCTTCTAAGACACACTTCCTCTGCCAGGCTGCAACCTTTATAAATTTGGATTATAAACCGAATTATTTCTCTTTTTTTAAGACCTTCTAAGCACACTGTGACACGCTTCCTCTGCCAGGCTGCAACCTTCAAATTTATATTAAAAACTGAATTATTTCTCTTTTTTTAAGACTTTCCAAGAACACCGCGACAGGCTTGCTCCACCCGACGCTGCCTGCGCTACCTCCTCCTGCTCTACACCCACGTCTGCACCACGGAGCAGCACATTTGGGGGTTTTAAGGGCCAGTGGCGGGTCCTTTGGCTTGGCATCAGTAAAGCCGTTGGCACTGTCGTCAGAGCCCCTTAGCCCGGACTCGGCAGACCATCGTGAGAGAACAGCATCACCTGCCGCACCAGGACCGCAGCCCCGCCCAGCTCTCCCCCTTACGCCCATGGGGGTGCTCCCCCGGGACCCCCCAGCTCACCCGAGAGGATGCGGCCGCGGATGGAGACGTTGCCGGTGAAGGGACACTTCTTGTCGATGTAGGTGCCCTCGATCGCCTGCAAAGAGAAGCGACCGTCAGCGCTGGTGTTACTGGTCTGTGGTTCATTTGAGCTGAGTTGAATCATTTTTGGTGGTTTGGGTTTAAATAAGGAATGATTTAGAGCAACCACGCAACCAGCCACGCTGCTCCAAAGTCCTTTATGAAGTCCCAGGCTGAGGCCACGCAGACCAATAATAATCAATAACCAGATTTCTACCCAAACAATGAGACTCATAACGAGGCACCGCCGTTGGACTGGTCGTAAGGAGCATTCACTGCCAGGCAGACCGGCTGTTCTGAGAGCGACATTGTGGAAGGGCCTCCAAAAATGTTAAAATCGCGATGTGAGCCAAAAATCCTCAGGCTGAGGGCGCTGGAGGGTCGTGCTTTTAGGTCCGTGGTGGGCGCAGAGGCAGCCCCCCCCTGCCCCCCAGCCGAAAAGAGGTGGGAATAAGGAAATTAGTAATGGGAATTAGCATGCTTATGCATGAGAACTTAATTAATACGTATTGCTGTATCCCATATAGTCAGCGCTACAGGAGCTGGGGGTGCGTTGGTGGGGAGAGACTCCCCAGCGCACCCAGTTAATAAAGGAGCGTCTGCCTATCCACATCAAATTGGTGTCAAAAAGTTCGCTTTTATCCCATTTTGGTGACACTGGGAGGGACCAACGGCTCCGGCCACGCTCGTTTAAGCCCAAGCGCCTCGCTAATGCGGATTTGTCACCTCGTTCCTTCGTCTCGCTGAAGGTTTTGCCGGTACCGCTCGGAGAAGCCGCACCCGCCTACGAGGGGCCGCGCTCGGCGGGGACGTCGCGGCCCTTGGGGTGCAGAGGGGGGCTGCCCTGCCCCCCCCCCCCCCCCCCCCTTACCTCCTTGGGGGTCTTGAAGCCGAGGCCGATGTTTTTGTAGTAGCGGGGCAGCTTCTCCTTGCCGCCCTCCCCCAGCAGCACCCGCTTCTTGTTCTGGAAGATGGTGGGCTGCTTCTGGTAGGCCCGCTCGGTCTGGGGAGGGGGGAGAGCGGGGGGAGAATCACCGGCTGCCCCCGGGCACGGCGCCTCCCCGACACCGAGAGCCGCCTCCCCCCCAGTTCCAGGGCGCGGTAACTCACGGAGAACCGCCCCCCCCCTCCGCCGCCGCCCCGCAGGCCGCTCCCAGCCGCGGCCCCGCCGTCCCCCAGGTCCCCCGGGGCGGGTGCCGGCCACGGGGGGTGCCCGGGGGGGGTGTCCTGGCGGCCGGGGCCTACCCCCGCGCAGCACCCACCTGCGTGTCCGCCATCTTGGGCCGCGCGGCGGAAAGAGGCGGCGGGGCGCGTGCGGGGCCGCTTATCCGCGAGGCGCCGGAAGTGACCTCACGGGAGGGCGGGGCCTGTTAACGTCACTTCCGCCGGCGCCCTGAGGGGACGGGTATGGCCGGGCCTACACGTACCGGAGGCGGGGGGGACGCGACGTCCGGCTCCTGCCGCGGGGCCCGGGGTCCCCTCCCTTCCCCACCGCCCCGCGTAGGCCCCGTCGGGCCCTCGCCAGCTGTCGCGCTGCCGGGGACCCTCGTCGAGAGCCCTGCCGGTGCCGGCGAGTCGGGGCTTGTAACAATTAGTGATGAGTGTTTCGTGACAGCTTACATATTAAGAAATTGTTTTACGAAGCAATGTTAAATTTTGCGTTTAACGAGGCCGGAGTGGTTAAAGCGCACAGAGAAGATACCCTGAGCTGAGGCAGGTCTGTCCTGGCAGGAACACCCAAACACGGCGGGTAAGGAAGAGCAGCTTGGCTGGACAACAGAGTTGGGGAACATCCGAGGAGAAGGAACTGTCCTCAAAAGACTCATGACCATAAAAGGGAAAAAGTAGTAGGGGGGAAGTGCCCCAAACAACCAGCAACCACCTGAGACCCCCGTGCGTGCGCAGTGTCATTTTGTAAGGATGTCAATAATGTAGATGGGTGGAAAGGTGGAGATTTCTTGGGAAATGTATGAAAATTCACATCTTTAAGGTATAGAAAGGGTAAATTTTTGTTTTAGTGTGTGCATGTTCGGTGGAGCGATCCCCCGTGAACCCAGCACTGCGGCACAGACCGCCGGCCTTTGAAAGCTTCACACTAAGCCTTAGAGGGTTCTTTTGAGACCTAATTTACGGTAACACTGTGGGGTCTCGCCCCGACCGCGGGGGACGAGGTCAGGGGACGGGCAGCCCTGCGGAACACAGGGGGAGGGCGCCTGCCCGGGGAGCAGCGTGGCGGCCAAATTGGGTGGGAAAGAGGGAAAACTGTCGATCCAGATGATGTAGGCAGAGGGAATGGTTTCAGGGAGGCCTTTCCTGAGAGCAGGTGTGGGGCACCCCCTCTGTGAGGACAGGCTGAGAGAGTTGGGGGGTTCAGCTGGAGAAGAGAAGGCTCCGGGGAGACCTTAGAGCGGCCTCCCAGGACTGAAAGGGGCTACAGGAATGGAGGGGGGGACTCGTCATCAGGGCGGGAGGGATAGGACGAGGGGGAACGGGTTTAAACTGAAAGAGGGGAGATTTAGATAAGATCTAAGGCAGAAATTGTTCCCTGTGAGGGTGGAGAGGCCCTGGCACAGGTTGCCCAGAGAAGCTGTGGCTGCCCCCTCCCTGGAAGGGTTCAAGGCCAGGTTGGACGGGGCTTTGGGCAACCTGGGCTAGTGGAAGGTGGCCCTGCCCAGGGCAGGGGGGTGGCACTGGATGGGCTTTGAGGTCCCTCCCAACCGAAACTCCGAAACTATATGAGGATTCTGTGATTTACTGATACAAAACCCTTGGGTTTGTAGGGTACCTGCCACAGTGGGTTCCTCTGGGTGAGGGAAGATTTAAATACAAGAGTTTTGGTGGGAATTTCTTCCCAGTCTCAGGCCGTGAGGGACAAAGAACGACCCGCTGTGAGGGCACACACGACAAGGGTTCTCTAGAGCATCTTCTGTGCTGCTTGCGGAAAACGGGGAACCCTCTGGGTAGACACCCTGTGTCTGGACAGGGGTTTGTGTTTCTTGAAGGTCTTTTTCAGAACCTGTTGGCAACATTATTGGGGTGGGACCTAAATTCGAGTTTTTTGGTGATTATGGCTTCCTGACAGATGTATTGCACCAGCAGGGCACCTCAGAAGAGGTAGTAAATCTGTCTTGTCTTAGTTTTATATAAAGGCCGCAGCATAATTTAATGTGATTGTGATGCAGATAAAGTTGTATTAAACCAACAGGCCAGGATAGCTCGTAATGAATCGGTTGTTTGGAGATTAGAGGGAGAATAAGGGCTTTTATGGCAAAAGGTGTTTTGTTCTGTTAGTTGTCACCTGCCTCGTTAGGGCCCGAGTGCAGGGGGAGCTTTAGCAGAGGAATGTCTGGCGCTGGAGTTAGCGGGGGGCGAGCGAGCGGCAGCGCTGGGAGCGAGGGGTGGTGAGGAGCAGGCTCCAAACCCTTCCTGGGAGCTGAGCCGTCCTGCAGCCCCTCGCCGAGGGGTCACGGGGGCTCGCAGAGGGGCCGGGCGAGTTCGCGGAGCGAAAACCCCTTTGTGTTTGCTGAATGAGGGGGAGAAACCTGCAGCGGGGGAGATCTCAGCTGGACGTACGTGGCGTTGGGGTGCGGACGATGCCAAGCGACCTCGGCTCTAAGGGCTTCGGCTCCGCCCCGGGCGGGGACACAGGAGAGCGGCTCAGGGGTGAAGGGGGGCAGGAATATTTTTAAATTTTGGTCACTGGGATGTTTTTGTGTGTAAGTGTGTGGCTGTTGGGGCTGTCGCACTGCTTGCTACAGCGTCACGTCTTGAACAGAGGGCAGCGAGACCTCAGGGATTTTTATTTTTATTGTTTCCAAAGTTCTTTCAAACTCTTAGGGGAGAAGCAGCATCAGGTGGAGATCTGTACAAAGTTCTCTTGAAAAGTACCGCTCTGCCCTGCAAGTTATCCATGAGCTGGTGAATAAATAAACCAGCTTTTCTTTACTCGTCTGTTTGACACTAAAGATGAAGCCTTGCAGTGAGTTGTGACGAGTAGGAGCAGGAAGCCCAGAGCAATCGTCTCCTGGTTGAGGTGGGCAGGTTCTGCAGGCGTTGTGCAGCTGCTGGGGCGAGGGTGCTGCCCGGGAAGGGCCTCGTGCCCCCGCGGTGGCAGCGGGGTGGTTCCCTCGGTCTGGCCGGCTGAAGAGCAGGTGCTTCCGATGGCCCCGGGCGGGAAACACGGGAACGTTGTGGGGTCCATGAGGAAATGGCGGGGATGAGGCGTAAGACCCCGCCTGGCTGGAGAGGGGCTTCCCTCGGGGCGTTGTCTGGCTGCACCCAGCCTCTGCTCAAGGAAAGAGGCAAAAGCCATTTTCTGCTTCAGAGGAAACGTGAGGAGGCTGCGGTCGCTTCAGAGAGTGAGAAAACCAGGGAAAAAAGGAGCTTCAGAGCTGAGACAACCAGGGACGGCCTGGCAGGGGGTTTCCTCCGGCAGCTGGAGACAGAGTTCTGAAGCGCTTCGAAATGGTGCAGGAAAAAACCCAGAAAATTGTGCTTTTGGTTAATGAGCTGCAGTGTTGGGTGACGAGAGAGCGTGGGTCTGCCTCTGTGGAGGTGGCAGGGGGTGTCCGCAGGGGGCCGGGTGCTTTTGGGGACCTGGGGCTGTGCAGGGAGGTGGGCCAGCACCTCAGGGAGTGGCCGTGCCTGACAAAAACCACCCTCTGTATATGATTCTACATAACATTCTGCAATACAAAAGTCTTTGGTGTTTTCCCCCGAACTCTCAGAATTCTTCCTCAGTTTCCAAAGTCCGTTTTATTCCCCAGCTCCAGCTGATTCTCATCGTTCTGTTCCAATTCTTACTTCAGTTTCAGGGTCATCTTTTGGGTCATCATCTTCTTCATCTTTCTTCCACTAGTTTTCATCTCGTGCAATTCTGAGAGACTTCAGGATGTTCTGTGAAATGCTGGGGTAGAGGGAGCAGTTTCTATATACTAAATTCTCTTAATCTAGCAAAGCACCTGTGTTTAGTCAATTAATCCTCCTTTGTTAAAACTGTCTCTATAGGATCAGCTTGACTGGGTTTTAAGCCAGCCTTGGGCTGGGACTATCCAAGCAGCAGGCTAAGAACAGTTCTCAGGCCTGTGGAGCAGCGTTCTGGCTGCCTTACAAGATCCCTCAGTCTTGAACGCGTTTCACTGGGCCTTAAAATCTATTTCAAATATACCAGAGGTTGTATTTAAAATTCTTCTACCACTCTCGCTCCGTTAGGCCCTTGCTCGTTGTTCCGTGTTTCGTGCCAGTGACGTTCCTCTCGCCCCTGTCCCACAGCGGGTGATCGGGTGCTTTCTCTGGACGCTCCCAGGCGCCGAGGTGTTGCAGCATCGCGTGCTCAATGCGGTTTAGGTAGACCCGGAGCTCTCCACACGTTGGCCTCCTTGCGGTGCCTGCACGGCCTTTCTCACGACTGTTGGGCCGTGGTGGCCGCTGGATCGGGGTCGTTTTGCAGTTGGCCCGGTGAGGCGCAGAGCACGGCTGGGCCTGTCTGCAGGTGCATGATGCGTCCTGGGGGGGTGGGAATTGCTGCTGCCTGTGGGACAAACAACTGGCTGGAGAACAGCTGGTTGGGGACAAACCTGCGCCCGCCCTTAGCGGCCTCCGCTCGTGCTGCTTCTCCAGACCAGCCAGCGGGGCTGACATAGCTGGACGGTGCCTATTCCGGCCCTTTTTCCCTGGATAAATTCCCCCCCGACCCGCTGAGCGAGCGTGCTCT
This sequence comes from Strix uralensis, assembly GCF_047716275.1. NCBI lineage: Eukaryota > Metazoa > Chordata > Aves > Strigiformes > Strigidae > Strix > Strix uralensis. Next base: position 138,795,009 of record NC_133973.1, on the reverse strand, counting down.
GAAACCACGAACCCGCCGGGTTTTTTTGAGGGAATTCTGGGGAAAACCGGGCGAGCGCGTCCCCTCCCAGTCCAAACCAGTGCGAGGGCGAGCGGGGCAGAGCTGCGGCGGGGTTGGTACCGCTCTGTGGCCACGCGCCCTCTGGGCAGCCTCCCTACCGCAGCTCTGCTCGCCTGAGCCTTGTCCCCACCGGGCAGGAACAGGGCCACCAACCAGCCCTGTTGGGCCACCAGGAGCACTGAGCTGGAAAAGGTCAAGGACGTGCTGGGTGGGGGGCAAACAACCTGCAGACTTCATCCCGTACCGGGTACCAGGACAGCCCATTTCTCTGGCTTTGGGGAAGATCATGGAATCACGGGAGGGTTGGGAGAGACCTTAAAGATGTGTGACACCCCACCGCCCCGGGCAGGGCCACCTTCCACTAGCCCAGGTTGCCCAAAGCCCCGTCCAACCTGGCCTTGAACCCTTCCAGGGAGGGGGCAGCCACAGCTTCTCTGGGCAACCTGTGCCAGGGCCTCACCACCCTCACAGGGAACAATTTCTGCCTTAGATCTCATCTAAATCTCCCCTCTGTCAGTTTAACACCATTTCCCCTCATCCTATCTCTCCCCCCCCCGATGACGAGTCCCTCCCCCCTTTCCTGTAGCCCCTTTCAGTCCTGGGAGGCCACTCTAAGGTCTCCCTGGAGCCTTTTCTTCTCCAGCTGAACCCCCCAACTCTCTCAGCCTGTCCTCACAGGTCTGGGGTACGGACGGGTCAGCCTCAGCCTGGAAGGGGTGTGGAGCGTGTCCTCTCGTGATCCCGGTCTCCAACGGGTGAAGCAATCGAGAGCAGCCAAAGTGGATTTTACCAACAGCAAATCGTGCTTGACCAAGCACAAAGTCAAGGCTTTAAGTGCTGTAAAGCAGCGGCCCGTTAAATATTTTGTCTGTTGTCTTCCTGACATCCCTCCTGTTAACGTCTCATTAGATCTTTCGGGGACTGTCAACAGCCCTGATGATGAAGTTTTGGTGGCTTAAGGTGTTCCTGGCGCAGCTCAGCCCTCGCACGGGCGCCCCTCGCACAGGCACCCCTCTTCTCAGCACCGCAGAGGCACGAGGCAGGGTGTGGGGCTGCCAGAACCCCCGCCCCTCCCCGCATCCCCCGGAGCCGCAGGAGCTCCCCGCAGTGCTTGTTGGGGGACAGGGGGGTTTTTGCGCCTCGGCGAGGAGCAGCTGTCCCGGGGTGAGTCTTAAAGAATTTCGCCAGCCTGTGGGTATCTCTGGGCTCAGAGCTGGGCCAGCACCTCCAGGAGTGGCCATGGCCGACAAAAAGTGTCCTTTATATCTGTGATTGTACAGAACATTCTGCAATACAAAAAGGTTTTGGTGATTTCCCAGGAACTCTCAGCTCTTAATTCTCCCTCAATTACCAAAGTCCGTTATATTCCCCAGCTCCAGCTGATTCTCATCGTTCCGTTCCGACTCTTCTTCTGACGCCGCTGCTCCCCGGTGCACTCTTGGGTCGTCGGGGTTACTCATCTTAAACGATCTTCATCAGAATTCACCTTTAGACTTCTGAAAAAAGACTCAAAATGTTCTATTTCACATATACTTACTCTGTGGCTAGCTTTTCATTACCTCGCCTTTCTAAATTGCTGACCCCAAGTTAATCACTTATTTCTTATCTTTTGTTACATCTAAAACTGAAACTGAAACCTAAGACTGATTTTTGGTACTTCAGCGTGAGACTGAGACGGACAAACGAGCAGCCTTGGCATCGAACTGTCAGTGTTGTTCCTAGAGCACCTGTATCCTAGGAATTAAACCTGTAATATTTATTAATTATTCCTGCTGTTGATAATATCCTAAAAGAAAAAGAGTTTTCTAAAAGCTTGTTCCTTTTACCGTGAGGCAGCGCGGAGTCAGCGGCGCGGGAGAACCTCTCCCCCTCCCCGAAAGGGCCCCGGGGATGGCGACGGGCGCCCGTGCTGGCGGGGGGCGGCGGAGCAGTGGCAGGCGCCCATGTCTCGGCTGTGCCCCAGCCCCTGGGGGTGTCGGTGGGGTGAAGGTTGTCTGAAGCCGGGGGAGTTCGCTCTGGAGTTTGGCCAGGAACCACAGGCCGGGGCGACTCGGTGCTCTCGGCCGGGAGGGAACGTCTGGTAGCAGTGAGGAGCGTCTGCCCGGGGCTGTTCTGTCCAGAGAGAGCGGAGAGCTCGGAGGGAGCCGGGCAGGAGGGGCAGCCCGTGCGGGGAGCGGGGGGCCGGGGGGTTGCAGACCCCAACTGGTGCCATCCGGGGGGGGCTTCTCCCTCCTGCCGGTGCCTCTTGTCCTGCTCAGAGGTGCAGGGCGGCTGAATTGCAGCTGCTGCCTGGAGTGTTGGCTGTTGTGCTGAGAATAATTCACCAGGAACGGCTTTAAACTGCAACAGGGGAGGTTCAGACTGGACATGAGGAACAAATGTTTCCCAGCAAGAGTGGTCAGAGAGTGGAATAGGCTGCCCAGGGAGGGGGTGGAGTCCCCATCCCTGGGTGTGTTTAAGGGCCGTTTGGATGAGCTGTGGGGGGATGTGGGGTAGGGGAGAACTTTGTAGAGTCGGGCTGAGGGTTGGACTCGATGATCCCGAGGGGCTTTTCCAACCTGAATGAAAAAGGAAAAAAAGAAAAGGTCCTTGTCCCCAGTGGGGTAACAACAGAGGGACCCACTTTTAGGGCAGCAGGTTCCCGTGTTTCAAAAGCCCGTCTCCCAGTGCAGCCCCACAGCACAGACTTTCTCCCTCCTAAAAACCCAGTTCGGGCCGTTGGTTTGCCCCGTCCTGTGTTCCGGCTCCTGCCCCCACAAATTGCCCCTTGTCTCACCCACCCGGGGTGGGCCCAGAGCAGAGAAACGCTTCTCTGAGCTCTGTTTTGATCAGCCTGCTGAGCGGGGGAGCCCCCCGGGTTGCTCATGGCATCGGCCTTCACAGGGAAGCCAGCCAGGACCTCCAGAGCAGCCGGGGAATGTTCCACGCCATCGCTCCTTGTCCCGCACGTCAGCTCCCGCCTCCTCCCCCGCTCTGAAGCACTTCACTCTCTGAATGCGGGACCGTCCCCGTGGCTCCCGCAGGCCTGCGTGACGATAGCTGGGAAATCACAGATTGTCATGAAGCACCTGAGCCCCGGTGAAGTTTGTGGTGATGGCATGAACTTAGCTCAGGCTTTGAGGCTCATTCAAATAGTCCAAGCCTAAAGTAGAGCTGAAGGCTCAAACCCCATCGGCTCCAGTCCGCCCCCAAAGCTCTGTGGCTCACCCCCAGCCCTGAGCAGGTGGAGACAGCCAGAGCTCTTGTGATTTCAAACCATTTATTTTCCCATCCTGGGCAATTTTCTGTTCGCCTGAAGTCCCGTATCTTGACCTCAGATGGACTCCAAGCCCTTCCTCTGCTCATTCCTATCTGAGATTTGGAAACCTCGCAGATTTAGAAGTGGATTTGCAGTGGCGCACGCTCCGCAGTGTCCTGCAGGGAGAAGGCCGGCGCATTCCCCGGCTGATTTGCAGCCCGGGCACGATGACACGGTTAAGTAGGGCAGCAGCAGCTGAGCAATCAGCACAACATGTTTATCTATCATTTATACGAGGCCGTGGTCCAGCTGAGGCTGCAGGCTTGGTGCTGAGAGCTCTCGTAAGGACGCGCATGTGGAAAACTCCTCACGGCCTTCAGAGCGGTGACGGCTCCAGGCTGTGCTCTGGGAAGGGCCTTCCCGGGTCACCCCAACCCCTTCCCCTGGTTTTCCCTGCAAGAGTTGGAGGAAACTTCCAGAGGAGGCGTCTTCCTCCCCGGTGAGGCTGCTTGAGGTCCTGGGGCGCGTTTCTTTGGCGCAGGGAAGGTGCCCAGCAGGGAGAAGGGCAGCGAGGGTGCACGTGGGTGTGTGGAGAGCCGGCTGCGTCCTGACAACAAAAGGGATGATGCAACGTGGAGGCTGGGGCTGAGCGCCGGGAAGGGCCCGTTGGCAGTGAACCCCACGCGCCGCTGGCAGAGCCACGGTCAGGGAAATGTCGTGTGGAGTAAACGAGAGCCCCCCGCTTGGAGATGCTCAACGCTCTCGTGTTTCTGTGCCCGTGGCTTATGTTCCCGGCTGGTGCTGCTGCGGCGGCTCACGGGCATCGGGTGTAAAGGGGCAGATTTTAGAGGCCGTATGAGGGGGAGCGAGTATGAAATGAGCAGGAGGTGGGGAAAACAGGAATTCGCTCAAGTGTTTACTGGGCTTGATATTGGTACGTGGCCTTGCCAGCTGCTCCCCTGCTGCCGTCTCTCTTGAAATCACCGAATCCTTCAGGTTGGAAAAGCCCCTCGGGATCATCGAGTCCAACCCTCAGCCCGACTCTACAAAGTTCTCCCCTACCCCACATCCCCCAACAGCTCATCCAAACGGCCCTTAAACACACCCAGGGATGGGGACTCCACCCCCTCCCTGGGCAGCCTATTCCACTCTCTGACCACTCTTGCTGGGAAACATTTGTTCCTCATGCCCAGTCTGAACCTCCCCTGTTGCAGTTTAAAGCCGTTCCCTCTTGTTCTGTCACTAATTCCCTGGGAGAAGAGACCAGCACCAACCTCTCTACAACGTCCTTTCAGGGAGCTGTAGAGAGTGATGAGGTCTCCCCTCACCTTCTCCTCCTCACCCTGAACAGTGGAAGCAATAACCTGCTCAGCCCTCAGTTATCTCCTTATTCGCAGCTAAAAAGTGAGAGACCCCCGCAAGGGCAGCGTGTGCCAAGGCAGGGGGCTGCCGGAGCGCGAAGCTGTGGCCGAACCCGCAGCTCGGGGGCCGTGTCTGCGCCGAGCCGTCTCGGCAGCGCGGCAGCTTGGGTGAGGTTGGGTGTCGGCAGGAACGTCCTCGCGCCCGGTTTACCGGAGCCGGGGTGCGGGGTGGCCTCGGCGCTGACGTCGCTGTTGGAGGTGGCGGCGTGTCGGGGAGCTGCTGGGGCGAAGATCTGCCCCAGTTTGGCGTGGGGCAGCACCCGTGGGCGCTGCTGGGCTGCGGGACGGAGGAGATGGAAGGGGGGTGGATGTGCTTCCACCACCTTTCGAGGGTGTGTTGGCGGGGGGGCTGTCGGGACGGGGCCGTCCCGCAGAGCTGGTAGCCAAGCTGTGGCCCTCTGGCCCCTTGGCAGTTCAGCGCTTGACTCTGACCGCGGCTTCGCTCTGCCTTTGCCTGCGTGTGGGGTCCCACTTCAGCCCCTGGAGCAGGAGCCGTTCGCTCTCCCATCGACCGGCTTTGGGCCGACTCGCCGCAGCTCTTCACCCGGGAGGAGGTGCCTGTGGACGTTGCCCAGGAGCTGCGGCTCCGTGCTCGGGGTCTGTTTGTTTGTCTGGAGGGTTTAGGAAGCTGGGGACAGTCTGGAGATCTTTCGAGGGAGAAATTGCACCTCCCTGAGAATTTCTTGAAGATGTTCGAAAAGCAGCGCTGCTGCTGTTCATGGCAACAGCCCAACAATCCGATTTCAAATCCGTGCGTGAAGCTTCGCTCCGCGGTTCTCTGCGTTTCCCTGGCACCCGGGTTCCCAACACTGCAAACCACCGTTTGACACCTCGATCCTCAGGGTGTGGCTGCAAGGAGCCCCTGACGGCCGGTGCTGTGGGTGAGCACCGAGGGCAAACGTGAGGGAAACCAACTCCTGCTGATGTGAAGAAGGCTCAGAGCCGCCGACTCTTCCCAGGACATCACTCGTCTCACAGCGATACGCAGGATTGTGTTCTGCTCGGGGAGCCCTAAGATACAGCATTTCCCTCTTTCTCACCAAATAACTGTAAGCGGTGAAATAGATCCTCAGAGAAGACACTGGGGTTGGTCACGGCTGAGGCAGTGAGGAGCTGGAGTTAGTCTGTACGTGGTGGGAACCCCTTGCTGTAGCTTTTGATGTGGTTTTTTTTCCCCCCAGTGGACGTTTCTCCCACTGTGACGCAGGTGGTTGTAGCCGCCGGTCTGGGTGCGGGGTCCCGAGCACTCACCCACGCTCCCCGAGCTGTGGAGGATGGAGGAGCTCTCTGCTGGCACCCCAACGCTTCTGGTGGCAACTTTGGCCAACCTTGGTCACCCGCCGGGTTGACGGTTTGTGTGGTCCAGAGAGGTCGTGGTGTCTCCATTCCTTGGATGGTCAGATGCTGCTGGACGTGGTCCTGGGCAACCACCCCCCTGCTGCTCCCACCACCACCCAACTGCTCCCACCACCCCCCTGCTGCTCCAACCACCTCCCAACTGCTCCAACCACTCCAACCACCTCCCCACCGTTCCAGTCACCTCCCCAGCTGCTCCCACCACCTCCTAGTCGCTCCACCAGCGAGGGGACGCTGCCTGGAGAGCAGCCCATGGCCTTTCCTCTGCGAATGGCCCTGGGGCTCAGCAGAGCCGGGCGGCGCAGGCACTCCAGGCAGTGGGGGGCAGTGAGGACGACGTGCGGCCGTTCAGCGTGAGGAATTAGCCGATCTGATCCTAGACCGTGTCTTGGCTCCATCCGGATTTACCGAGGGCAGGGATTAAGCTGAAGGGAAACCAACAGATTAATACGACATTAATCACAGACAGTGCAGCTGGGTGGGAATCACCTGAGGACAACAGTCGCTGCTTGGCTGCAGGGTTGTTGCCTAAAGCACGAGCCAGCAGCAAGGACTGGCCCAGTGGCTCTGAGCCGCTTCTGCTGCTTTGAATAAAAGATGTTTTTCTCTGTGTAAGGAGTAAAAGGTTCCCCCTCGCAGGCTGTTCCTTCAGGGGTGCTCTGGCAGTGGCACAGCTCTGGGGAAACGCTCGGGGGCACTTTATGAAAAAACACATTTATTGTTACTTCTGTGAAAAAGCAATTTTCCTGCTGAAATTGGTCTTGAGTTGGCCCAGGCCTCGAGCCATTTCCAATTGCATAATTCAGCTTTTGAATGCGGCTTTGTGGTCTGCAGGAAGCCCCGATCCCAGCTTGTGGTGGCCGGGGAACACCTTCCCCAACGCCTGTCAGACCCAGGTGAGCAGCGCTCAGACCGCTCCACGCAGCCTTCTCTGAGGGATATTCCTCCAGAAAGGACCCCTCACCGCCCTCATCATCCTCCCTGTTCCCCTTGTCTCATCTGAGAGCATCCTCTTCCCAGGGGACCCGTCTTGGGCTGCACTGGGGGTGCTGGTGCCCCCAGGAGCACCTCTCCGGGCAGGGCCCGAGCGTGGCTGGGGGCTGCGGGGGCAGAGGTTGCCCCAGTGTACACTGGGAGGATGCTGGTGGGACTGGCAAGCAGCGGCCCTTCGAGTTTGATGACGAAATGAGCCTTGGTCCCTCCCACGCCTTAATGCCCTAATTATTTTCTCCTTGGGAGATTAACCACAGCCTTTATTCCCCAGAGCAATTAGTCCTCCTTCGCTCCTGCGCTTTCCTTAAGAAGATTTATCGGGCTAATGTGCTGGTCGTGTGAATTATCCCAACAAGCCTGTTTTTAACAACCAAATCATACCTTCCATTAGAGAATAAGGGCGTCTGGGATGGGGGGAGGCCTGACCCATCCCTGAGCCCTGCCGTGACGCCCCTGCTGAGCAGCTGCCCATGCGGATGGCCCCGTGAACAGCTTGTCTTTGACAGCCTTCCCGCTTAATCCCGTCCCCAAGCCTTCCCGATGGCAGCCGGCGAGCTGCCCTGCGCAGACGTGCCGTGCTTTGGGGGCTTTCTCGGGGAAGGAGGTCCGTGTCCCCTCCGTCTGCGGGAGCTGGTGCTCCCTCCCGCGCTGCCTCCCCCGCCGCACCGGGGACGGGTCCCCCCACATTTCAGAGCCGTACCAAGACTCTGGATTTTTTCCCTCATGCTAAAAGCATGGCACCAGAGGCCAAAGTGACCTTCTGGGAGCAGGACTGGGGCTTTTTGTCCTTTTACCCCTTCCCCACACTCTGAGAAGGATGCCCCTGCTCATGGGGGTGGACGGGGAGCCCCGTCCCCCGGCAGCGGGGTGGGAGCAGCCCTCGGCCCCCCCGAGGCACGGCTGGAGGCCGCCCGGCTTCTGCCTGGCAGGGGAGAACCTGCCTGGCACCGGCCGCGGCCCCCGGAGCTGGCCATTGTCGTACGGCCCTGGATGGATCCCCAGGCGAGCCGGCTGCTCTCCGGCACAGAATAAATGATGCCTGTGCCACCCCCGAGACGCGCGAGCAGCAATTTCATTAATTGCTTCAGTTTCAGGGTGCACTTGATCAACTTTATCGCTGCATCCAACTTTCTCAAGGTCAGCGCTTTCCAGATAAATTTTGGAATTAATTCCCCCGTCAGGAGGCTCGGTTGTTCCGCATTGCACTTGCTTCAGCTGACAAAGAAAACACCTCCTCCGGTGCTGCGGGAGGTCAACTCGACTCGCCAGCCCTCAGACGGGCCGTGACACCTCTGTTTCTGAGCGCAAAGTTTCCAAACACGTGAGTGTTTGTGGCTCCGCCAGCTCCTCGCTTGGCTCCGAGGTGGGGACCTGCCCTGGGAGGTGCTTGCAAAAAGGGGGAGAACCCCCCGTTTTCATCACCCGCGCAGGTGGGCAGCGAAGCACGGCCTCTTCTCCAGAGGCAAACCCCAACCTCGGCACCACTTTGCAGGTTTATTTTGAATAAATAAACTGAATTTGCAGAGCAGGACCCCGACGCCTGCGCTCGTCTTTCCACGCCGAAGCCGCGGCTTGCTCAGCGCCGCTGTCGCTCCCGCTGCTTTGGAGATGGCTGAAGTGCAGCACGTGCCTGTGCTGCTCGGCAGGGACGGGGGGATCCCGCAGCCCCTCGGCTTTCGGGGGCACCACCCCCCAGCCGCCCTGACTCCCCCGAGGAGGTGTTTGCTGGGTGCTGCTCAAAGGTGGGTGGCTCAGCACGAAACGCAGCAGAACAGCAGCTTGTGCTGTTGTGGGAGGCTGCTTGGCCATGATGGTATCAAGGTGCATCTATATAGATATTTTTATTATTTTAATGAGGTGCAGTGCCTAATGAGGGAGGTGTTTTGTCAGCTGGAGGGTCAGTTAACATGCTGGGCTAGTGCGTACATTGGTGTTTTATCAGGCTTTAAAAGCAGAGTTTGTACCTGAATAGAAATATAAACCACAGCTGAAGGGTAAAAAAAACCCAACCCAACAAATCAAAGTAATAAACTGCAGAGTAATGAAAGATATTTCCTTTGGCAGCCAGGGTGATTTAATAAACTCAGAGGACAGATCACTGCGATTGCAGCCAGGGAGACGGTGCCCTGCGCCCGCCGTCTCGCCGAGCACCTTCAGCAGCTTCCCAGCTCCATCTCTAAACGTCGCACGTGCTCGTCCTCGCGCGTCCCCCCGCCCTGCCGGGCTCGGCTGCTCGGCTGTGCCCATCCGCGGGACCCTTCCCCCGGCGCTCAGCACCGGCCCCTCTGGCGCGGCCAGCGCGGGGTCTCCGGAGTCTTTGGGGTTTGTCTGTTTGTCGGGCAGAGGGAGGGGGAGGAGATAGCGAGAGCTGAGGGCTGGGGAGACGACGCTCCCGCCGGCCGTCGGTCCACCAGCGCCCCCGCTTCGGGGGGAGTTTGGCCAATTTCTGTTCTGCAGCCACGGTGCTGAGGGTCGGTGTCTGTCAGAAGCGGCGCTGGGCTGAACCCCCCCGCGGGTGCTGGTTGATTCACCTCTGCCCGAGGGCTTTTGGCAGCTCTGCTCCTCCGCTCTAAATCTGAACACGCGCTGAAAACCGAGACTGGGAGAAATAAAGAGCCACCAACCACCAGCGAGGCGCTGTCGAGGCTCTGTCTCATCCAGCCTGCGGACGAGCACTTTAGCCACACCAAACCAGTGACTTATTTCCCTTTTCCAAGCGTCAAACCCGAGCGATCCGAGCGAGGCCGCATGTCACAGACGCTGAGATACACGCGGGGGCCGCAGAGACTTTCCTGCGAGGTCACGTCACTGTCCTCCCCAGCTCCTCCCGCCCTCCCGGTCCTTCACTGCATTTCGGGGCGGCGGGAGGATTCCCGTGGCCTCAGCGGCGAAAGATAAAACTTGGAATCTCAGAGGAGAGGGAAAAGCATCGCTCGTAGCTGCGGAGCTCGTGTGGCCCCGCACTCACGCCCCGGCTGCTCGCGCCCCGGCTCGGAGGTGGCTTTGGCCACGGAGCTGCTCCCTGCGCTGCAGCTCTCCTGGGCAGCGCCCATCGGTGTCCCCACGGGGGGACGGTGGCCGCAGCCTGCGCAGAGCGCTGTTGTCAGTCTGTGGAGTGACCCTTTCCATCGCCAGCGTGGGAAGAGCCTCCGGCGCTTTGGGAGCTCGTCTCAGAGGAGCGTTAGTGCCCACCAGAAGAAGGTCGGGGCTGCGGAGCCGGGGGTGCTGGGGGGATCCAGCTGCTCCGAGCTGCCTCGGCCCCGTCTTGGCGAGGGGTGGGTGCGAGTGTCCCCGGAGCGGGGGACGCGCTAGGACAGCTCTGCTGGGTCCTTCCCATCTGCAAAGGTGGGAGCTCCCTCTTCTGCACCCTCCTGGTATTTATGCAAATCGGCGTCAGTCCTCGGCCGCGATTTTTGGTGAGGGGGATTCTGGCTTAAATTTTGTCATCTGGGCAGGGGCTGCGGGATCAGCAGAAAGAGAAGGGGGGCAACCCCCGACCAGAGGAACGTGAATGGGGGGCGTTCGTTTCTCATTTGCTGTAAATCTGGTTTCCTTGAAGGCTGAATAATAGAAACGAAAACATGTGCCAGAGGCGATTTCTATCAGGACGGCTCCAAAGAAGGGACCAAACTTCAGCACCGCTCCTGCCCAGGCAGAGCCTCCTCCCCGTCCTGTGACGATGTGAGACAGGGACAATTCATGTGTCACGCAAGAAGCGTCAAAACACGAGGAGCCGGCAGAGCGTTGGGGCTGAAATCAGTGTGGGAGAGTGAACACGGGGAGGTCTCGGGGCGCCGCGGGCAGCTCCTGGCTCTGTCCAGAGCCCACACGGACTTTGGGGCAGAAACTGGGCCTTTCATCGGCCGGACTGACGCCGCCTCCTGTCTGTGTCAATGATCCATGATGGTTTTGCTCTTTTCTGTTCTCTGCGAGGAACTGTGCACCAAACGATGTTAAAAGACTAAGAATGAATGAATAAATTACTAAAAGCTTTCTCGTGGCGAGGCGATGACAGATGTATTTCTGTCACTTGTGCTGAGGTTATCGGCACGTCGCAGATGTTTTTGGTTGAATTTGGGGTGGGGGATGTTGACCTCCCTGCAACGGTGAGGTGGGACGGGTGCGCTTCTGCTGCAATGTCTTTCCTCAAGGAGCAGGTTAAAGGCAGGTTTTGAAAAACAGCAGCAGGAAAGGTCAAAAGGACGTTCTCAGGCAGTTTAAATTCATTAAATACAGTTCCTGCCTTTTACCAGGAAAATATTGCTGGTAACGGAACGGTGTTAATTAGAAAGCAGATGCAGCAAAACTGTTTTGCAGGTGACACAATAGAACATACATCCCGGCAGATAGGTGAGGGAGGGAGGCTCACGGGTGAGTTGGACGCTGCTGGGTGGAGCTCAACACCGAGATCTGGCGCAGCGAGGTGCTGGGCTCAGGTCACCCCTTCACTGCTGCGCGCGGGGGACACACGATGGCAGGAGGGGACCCGCTGGGTTTGGGCTTTTCTCCTCAAGTTTGGTCCGGTCGCTGGGGCTGGGAGCGTAGCTCACGCCAGCTTTCCCCTTCATCCTGATGAAGACCCTCAGGGTGAGGCCGTGAGGAAGACCCGTGAGGAAGATGCTGCCCGAGGGCATCCTAAAGCCGGTGCGACCCACCGAGGGGTGCGGGAAGCAGCCCACTGCCCGGGGAGGGTTGGCCAGGGGACTCGACTGGCTTCTCCTGGGGAAGCAATGATCTATCAGCAAGAAACGCAAATAATTCACCCGTTTGCTGTGCAAAGACCCCACCTGCTCCAGGGGCCCCTTTGGCCAGGACCACCCCTTGATCCCGCGAGCTCTCTGCTGTGCTCCCGGCTCCAGAGGTGGCTGAAGAAGGGCCTAAGGCTGGTTCAGACCCCCCGTGTGGGGCCTTCAGCCTGCCTTGCATTTGCCCCCCAGAGTTTTCCCCTCTTTTCTTCTCTGGGAGGTGCCTGCGGTGCTTTGCCCATCCTGCCCCCCCGTTTAGCCGGGCTGGCTCCCCCCTGTCCTGCCTTTGGCCGTCTGGAGCTGCGCCTTGGGCACAGTCTCCCAGCACCACGTCCTTGCGTACCCTCTGGACGGCCGCGGAGGATTTTCTTCTCCCACAGCTCCCCACGCCTGCTGCTGGGTTTGCTCTTCCCTCCAGCAGCTCCTGGTGGCCCAATCCAGGTTGGATTCCCAGTTTGAGCTCCTGAAGAGCTGTTCCATGAGACACTGAGTGTGCCTACAGCCTTGAGGTCGGTGCCCCCCGTCCCCCCCCAGGCTGGGCAGCTGCTGCTGCAGATTTAGCACTAAACTCTTCAGGTTTGAATACCAGCTTCTGTACTCAGTATTTCATTATTTGTTGAGGAATTTAATTTGCTAACTCAATTTAATCTGAAGATCTCCTAGACGTGGAGAAGCGCTGCACTGCTGGCATGGGCTCCCTCCTCTTTCCGTAGATCTCTCGATATTGGAGTCCTCGTGGTTGTCTTTCTTTTGTTGAGTTTCTAGGAGATTTATTACACTGGTGCTCTCAATTAAGGCCAGACATTGCAGCTCTCATCTTGTTCCTTAGCCTGAGAGCAGCACCGCTGACGCACACGTATCACTGATCCCATTCCCTTCTCTGCACTTCTATTAAGCGACGCTCTATTTTATTTCTGACCATTTCCAGTCCTTCACTCGAGGACACTCAATTTCCACGCTTTTGTTCCTAACCCTGCAGTCATTTCTTCTGCCAGTGCTGATGTTGCCCCACACCTCAGTGTAGAGCTCCCCCATCATGACCCTCCTTGTATTTTTACGGCTTATCTGAAGCCTGCACGGGTTCCTTCTCTTCATTCCTAGCGATGGGGAGATGGCACCGGGCTCCCCGTGGGCAGAGACTGGTGCCACCACCCCCGGGACGTGGGGGATGCGTTGGCAGGTCTCGCTGCCCACAGGTCCCGGCGTTACGGGAAGGGGAGGGGAGGCTGCAGGAACTGCAACAAAATACAAATACTTATTTTAGAAATGCCCAAGCGACATCAGTAGGTGTAATTTTTCATTCGCCCCAGAAGTACATTTTCATATGCCAAAATTTTCCTGTCGAGATGCCTAAAACGAGACAACTGAAAAGCGTCGTGGCGCTGACATGGAGTGAGCTCACTGCAGAGCTCATCAAGGCTCCCAGCGACTTGGGAGGTGCTGGAAAGCCTCTAGACATCCTTGGGCTGATTCCTCCTCCTCCTCCTCCTCGCCCTGCCCAGCGGGGCCCACGAGAGCTGGGTCCGGGCGGGCGGTGGCAGGTTTTGCCGTCACCGCTCTCATCATTTATACGCGGGAACCGTCTGGTCAGGCCGCTACTGTCCCGCCCAGAGCGCGGGTGATGAGGCTGCGCAGGCTGGAGCTTCTGTTCTCGCGAAGACGGGAGCAACACAAACCATCCTGTGAGTTATTCGGCGCTTGGCGCAAACCCGACAGAGAGCGAACGCCACCGAGGAGCCTGCGAACTGCCCAGCTCTCTGTCCCCAGCCTGGAATTGCACTTTGTGTGCTTCTTCCCCCTTTGCCTGGAACGCAGAACGGACGGACGGACGGAGGGGGCTGTGGCGGGGCTGTGTCACCGTGGGGGACGGTCTCCTCTCAGCTGCGCAGGGTCTGAGCGGGCGGCCTCTGCCCTTATTGTCCCAGGTCTGTCCCCGGAGACGTGACTTCCCCGGCGAAAGGATTTTAGATAATACTTCTGGGCTAATTAAGATTTGCTGAAGTAATTAGGAGATAACACCTCAGCACTTACTGGGATATGAGGCTTAAAAGCCTGATTATTACAGATTAAATCTGTATGGCTGTAAGAAATTCCAAGCATTGTGTAGGCGATACCTTCAGCTTTGCAGAAGACTGAACTGCTCCAAGTCCTACAGCCGCCCCATGTCCCCTCCGCAGAGAAGAGGGAGCGGCTGCGTGTGGCACCGGGGCCAGGACACCCTCCCCGGCACCGTCCCCATCGTCCCCTTCGCCGGGGGCACCCGCCACGGCTCTGCCTTCTGCTGGTGTTTGTGCTGCCGGGGCGGGTGGAGGGCGAATGGGCTGGGAACCTGTAATAAAAACCTGAACGCGGTGATCGGGTATAGATATTTTTCCTCCTGGAATGCACAATGTGACGTGGTGTCTGCTGGTTGTCTCCATTCACTAACATGCCCCTCTGTTCTCGAAAACAGGCTCTTTCAGCTCTCTTGAGCATCTCCCGCTTATTAAGTATCTTCGTGGCAAAAACCTTATCTGCATTCTCCAGTTTTACTACTTCAACCTCCTCCGGTCTCTTTGAGAAGCTTCTGACCGGGGCCACTGCTGTAGCCCCCTCCCCTGCCACCAAAACCCCCCTGCCACTCGCTCAGAGTGGCACTCGCTGACACAGGAGACAACATCCCCCATCTCCTGGGGACAACGTCCCTCACCTCTTGCAACAACACCCGTCACCTCTTGGGGGTTGCTCAAGACAGCGCCGGGTCAGGTCCTGGGGGAGATTTTCCACCAGCCCACAACATCCAACTCCTGGGGACAGGCACATGCGTGACCCCCTCGGAGCTGTGGGGCGGCCACCGCGGGGGCAGCTCCTGCCCTTTCAAGGGTGACACCCTGAGAAGCCCTGCTGGGCTCTGCCACCCTGATATAGATGTGGGAGTAGCCCCGTACCCCCAGTGCCACTGTGCCAGGGAGCAGTGACTTGTCACGGCGCATTGGGATGGGGACAAGATTCACAGGGGTCCCTACAATCTTGGCTTCTCATTCTTGGATCATAAGATGGAGCACGCGGGCTCAGGCCGAGGGTCCCTCCATCCCTCTGCTCTGCCAGATGTGGCCCCCACGGGAAGAGCACGACCGTGGCAGAGGCGTGAGGCCGATCCCAGCTCTGGGCGCTTCCCGAGCTGCTGCGGCCCCTGTGGCCCCACGGCGCGGGGTTGCCAGTGGAGTCCACAGTCTGAACCCGCGCTCCGGGCTCGCCGGTCACTGCTGCGTCAGTGACACTTTGTCTCGCAGGTCTCTGGGCTGTGCTGGGCTCGGTGCTGAGAGCAGCTTCCCCGTCGGGCCGCAGCCCGGGGCTGGGGTGACATTAATTGCAGGGGTGGCTGCTTGACCACCCGCACCGTATCCCCAGTATCCCATGGAAATTATTGCCCTGCTCGTGTCCCGTCCCCACGCCCCTCTGTTAGAGCCTCAGGGCTGGTGGCCGTGGAGCCCCGTGTCACCGGTCCGCAGGGCCGCGTCGATGGGGCCCACCCCTGGGAAACCTGCCTGGGGGGGCAGGAAGGGTCTGGTGCCCCACTGCTGCGTGGGACCCTGCCCCACGCCTCGGTGCTCTGAATCCCAGTGTGGGGCCAGTGCCTCCTCCCCGAGGATGTGGGATTGTCCCTCATTCCTTCATCCCGACGGGGCCAGCGTCCCTCTGCGCTCCCTGGCCGCAGCACCCACCGTTCCCCCGAGAGCAAAAGGAGCTGGGCAAAAGGATGGGGAGCTCACGGGGGCAGGGTGAACCCCGAGGCTGGGGGGTTAGAGCTGGGTTTCGCGGGTGAATTTGGGGCTGTTCCCCCTTGTGTGCGTCACACCACGCTGCTGCAGATCGACTCTCATCTGCAGTTCCAGAGCTCGGGGTTTGGCAGGGTCCCTCTGCAGCTCCCCAGGATTGTTCCTCCTCTGCATCACCCTCAGCTACGCGGACTGACTGTAAATGAGCAGGGATAATGAAGCAGAAAAAGAACAGTGTCGGGAGGGAAAAATCAGATAACAGAATAAAACTCAAAATGCAAAAATAAAAACAAGCCCCAGAACAATAATGTGCTGAGATGAAGCTCTTTAAAGTCTTGCAAACAAGATCCAGTGAAAATGAAAACAAGTGGCACTTGCAGCCAGAACCAGAAATAATTACAGCAGAAGCACCTGCAAATTTTTAACTCTTAGAACAAACTGCCATTTGAAATGGAAAAACAAGTCAATATTGCGTTGGGATGAGCAAGTTTTAAAACGATGAATTGACTAATGAGGAGGCAGGAATATTGAAAATGGTTGTTTAAAGCACGGCCCGGGCAGCGCCGGCGCCGCGGGGCTGAGCCGCCACCGGCACTGCCGGGCTGAGCCCTGGGTGGACGCGGATGCCCCCGAGGCCTGGACGTGCAGTGAGGAACTTCCCGAGTCGGGGGTTTTAGCGCAGCCTTGACAAAAGGCGAGAGGCGGTAAAGCCGTCCTGCTGCTAGAATTCAGTTTGAAATTAAATAATAGCAGGTGAAAGGTGGTTCAGAAGCTCTGCGGGGCTCGGCCGGTGCCTGGGAAGGAGACCCTCCCTTCTTGTGCTGCGTTTCAGACTGGATATCAGGAAGGATTTCTTTGCAGAAGGGGTTGTTGGGCGTTGGAATGGGCTGCCCAGGGCAGGGGGGGAGTCCCCATCCCTGGAGGGGTTGAAGAGTCGGGCTGACCCAGCGCTGAGGGATCTGGTGGAGTTGGGAACGGTCAGGGTGAGGTTCATGGTTGGACTGGAGGAGCTTCAAGGGCTTTTCCAACCCAGATGATTCTGGAATTTCGGACCTCAGAGCCCGGCAGCATCGGGGGCACAGGGAGATGTGACTTTGCTGTGCCTCCAGGAGAAATCTTACTTCAGGATGTGTCCGGGAGAAATGTGGCTGGGACGGTGCCGAGCACCCACGGTGACAGGGAGGTCACTTCTGGGGCTGCCGCTCTGCCAGCGGGGCTTGGGGCTCTCCTCCTGTGCGCAGAGCAGCCACGGGCTGGGTGTGGGGTCAGAGGGAAAAGCAAGGGCCCCGGTGCAGCCCGGGCACCTCCCCAGGCCGCTGCCTTTTTTTGTACCTCCCTGAGCAGACGGGGCTCGGCGCAGGTGCGTAGCCGGGCTGTCGCTGCACACTGGCCTGTCCCATGGCTTGGCACCGCCCCACGGTCAGTGAAACTCTCCCTCACGGCCTTTTTCCCATAATTTTGCCAGACTCTCTGTCTCCCGTGGACGGTTCATCTCCTGCTTCGGGAGGGCAGAGAGTGACGCTTTCGCAGGGGCCTCATAGGGCCACACACAGAGTAATGGGTGCGCCAGCACGACCTGGGACCCTCGGGCACAGCCGGGCCTGGGGACAGAAGGGAGGTGACCTGAGCTGGCTGCTGGGAGGGACATGCAAGGGTGGCGCAGGGGACCAGAGATGCCGGGTGCTAAATGTTGTGGCGTTTAGAAACGTCCTGGCAATACCTAGCGGGGAGGCAGCTGGGGCTGTTAAAGGGTGCGGAAGAGAAACGCTCCTCAAACGAAAAATGAGCTCTCTAATTTCACCAGCCCCACCACTGCGGCCACTGCTGCGCCGGGCAGGATGTTATCAGGACTGCGAGCAAGTGCTCTCCCCCTCCGAGGAGCGGGGCACGTGGAAGGATCTTCTCAAAATGCAGATGTGCTCGGAAAATTACCTCTGCTCAGCGGGGGTGGGGGGGGCGCCGTGTCGCGCAGCGGGGAGCAGCAAATATATTCAGCTTGTGGGTAATAATTAAAACCGGCTAGCTTGTCTCTACCGGCTGCTCTGCGTATGCCCAGCGCCAAGCTGAGGTTTCTGGTTTGCTCAGGCAGAAATGAGGATGGGGTTTTTAAAAAATGGGCCTTGGCTGGAAGGTCGAGGAGGCTCCAGCGCTGCTGTGAGCGGGCAGCACCGGGAGCCTGGACCTGCAGCCTGGCCCCGAGAGGGCACAGGGAGAACCAGCGCGGTCGCTGCAGGGGGAACCTTGTCTGTGCTTCTCGGGGGGACGCCGGGCCCTGCCCACAGACCCCGTAAGGGCTTTTATGTCCGTTCTCCCCGGAATCCCCCAGGCCAGCCCTGCCCCACACCGGCCCCAGAGTCCCGCTGCTGAGGGGAGCAGCTCGCGGGGTCTCCGTCCCCCTCTGTGTCACGACTGTGTCCCCGACACCCCCCGGCCGTTTCTCCTTCTGGCAAAGGGGTGAAGCTGCCCTGGTCCCACGTTCCCCTTCCCCCCTCCGTGCTGCTGCCAGCCCAGGGCGCGGAGCAGCTTCTGCCTCAGTCCCAGGAGCCCTGTCCTGCCCGGCACCGTCAGCAAGGAGCAGCTCGGGGGCCTCCAGAAACAGGCTGAGGGGGTTCTAATGATGGAACTGCTCTTTATCGGACTCCTGGGAAGCTGCTGCCCTTCGTCTGTGTCTGGCAGATAAGAAGGGCTTTCACTTTCAGTGAGTCATGTGCATGTAATTATAGGTAATTCTTTGCCATTTTATGTCTGCTGTGGAAATATTTGCAGTAGTTAATTCAGCCCAAGCCGGGACAGCATTTCACATGCCATGAGACGTTCCCTGTGGGATTTTCTCTTCGCCACCCTCATCTCCGTACAGACAGACCTTCACAGCCCCTCAGGATGCTGCCGTCAAGTTTCGGGGGTGCTGAGTACCAGCTTACTGGGGAGGCGGTCACCTCGATCCCTCTTTCAAGGAGGCTGGTACCTCTCTTCCAGAAGCAGGAGTGAATCATTTCTCATCCTGGAGGTGCACAGGGAGGAGCGGCTGGGGGGCTGAAAAGTCCTTTCTCCACTTAATCTGTGAATTGATTAATTTGGGCTGCACCCCTTGCAGGGAAGCTGCCAACGGCCGTGACCCCACAGGGCGGAAGATCTGGGTCCTCAGCAGCAAAGTCTTTGAATGCTCCGACTCTCCCGAGCGAGCTCTGGAGTTGGTACGTGTTGGGGTATCAAGCTCTCCGTTCCCCTGTGACGTGTCGCGGCCAACCCTCTGCTCTGTGTGGCACAGAGAGCTCGGGGGGGACCTGCCAACGCACGAGGGAGCGGCCAGTCGGGCTGAGGGAGGGGGAACCAAAAAATCTGCATCTCAGAAAACGCTGGCGAAAAGGAAAACCCAGCTTGAAATGCAAGCCGAACACACGCTCAGGATCAAAAACAGGAGGGCAAAGAAAAACTATTTTTCTCAGCAGACACAAGGTCTAAACACTCCTACATCTTGCATATTAATGTAACTGTGATGACACATAATGAAAAATACCAGATGGCATCAGATTTGTAGGAAGTTCACAGGGTTTCGGGACCCTCCCGCCTCGCCCTGGATGGGCTGCCCAGGCCGCTGCAAGTGATGGATGGGGCAGGACAGTTACAGCTCTGCGACAGGCAGCTATTTCTGACGTGATGAAAGCAAAGCAAAACGTCTCATTTCCTCTGTGCTCTGTCTGACCCACTAAATTCTGCCAGCTCCCACCTGCAGGATGGTGCCTTTCCTCCGCACGGCAGGCAGTTACTACTCCAAAATTACCATTTATAGTTTGTGCCGGTTTTCTCCTCTCTGCGCTTCCCCCCTGCTCATTTGGATTTGCAAACAGATTCGCTTCCACCACCTATATTGATAATTGGCAGATGCACAGATTCACATTTAACCGCCTGAATCTGGAAGCAGCAGAAGACCCTGCGGGTCCCCTCAGCCCTGAGCATCCTCCTGGGACCTGCAGCCTCAATGTGTTGAGGTCTGAGACCTTCCACCACCATCCCCCACAGCAGCCGCTTGTTCTGCTCCAGGCAAGGGCTGGAGAGTCCCCTTGTGCTCCATATGGCCACGGCATGAGCCGTCTCCCCCAAAACCGGGGGGGGCTGTGGATGCGCGAGGTGATGGGGATGCTGCTGGGCCCTGGAGCAGCATGGAGGGGAGCACGGGGGTCCAGCGGAGGTGGTGGGTGCAGCACTGGGACGGGGACCTCATGCTGCCTGTTCTAGCGATGGGGTGGTGCAGGCGCCTGGTTTAGGTGGGTGTCAGCTCCTGAGGTGGACGTGACGTGTCCTGCACTGGGCCTGGCTTTCAGGGGACGCAGGACATGGCTGGGGGGTGGATGCACAGAATCACCGAATCCTTCAGGTTGGAAAAGCCCCTCGGGATCATCGAGTCCAACCCTCAGCCCGACTCTACAAAGTTCTCCCCTACCCCACATCCCCCCACAGCTCATCCAAACGGCCCTTAAACACACCCAGGGATGGGGACTCCACCCCCTCCCTGGGCAGCCTATTCCACTCTCTGACCACTCTTGCTGGGAAACATTTGTTCCTCATGCCCAGTCTGAACCTCCCCTGTTGTTCTGTCACTAATTCCCTGGGAGAAGAGACCAGCACCAACCTCTCTACAACGTCCTTTCAGGGAGCTGTAGAGAGTGATGAGGTCTCCCCTCACCTTCTCCTCCTCACACTGAACAGTCCCAGCTCCTTCAATCTCTCCTCACAGGATTTATTCTCCAGGCCCTTCCCCAGCTCGTTGCCCTCCTCTGCACTCACTCCAGCCCCTCGAGATCTCTCTCGTATTGAGGTGCCCAAAACTGGACACAACCCTCCAGGTGTGGCCTCACCAGTGCAGAGCACAGGGGGACTATCACCTCCCTGCTTCTGCTGGTCACACTATTGCTGATCCAAGCCAGGATGCCGTTGGCTTTCTTGGCCACCTGGGCACACTGCTGGCTCCTGTTCAGCTGCTTGTCAATGAGAACCCCCAGACCCTTCTCTTCCAGACAGCTCCAGCCACCCCTCCCCAAGCCTGTAGCCATGCAGGGGGCTGTTGTGGCCCAAGTGCAGGACCTGGCACTTGGCCTTGTTGAAGCTCATCCTGTTGACGTTGGCCACCGATCCAATCTATCCAAGTCGGATAAGTACAGCCGGGTGAAAATGTCCCCATGGTGAGCCGGTCCCAGGCTGGCTCCCAGCCCAGTCTGGAAGGGCAGCAGCAGCGGCGGGCCGTGGTTTCAGCCCCCAGCTCAGCAGGATGGACCCCCCGCGCCGGAGCCAGAGGCCTCCAGCTCCTGTGGAGTGAGGGACGTGGAGGTGCGGGGAGCTCCGGGAGGTTTAGGCTGCAGGGAACTGCTGGATTTCATCACCCGGGCTGGAAGAGGGGATGATCTCTGCTCTGTCAGCCGGGTCACCTGCGCCCAAGCAGGCTCTGCCTAAGGGCCAGCTTAAAGACCCTCTCCCCATCTGTGTGTGTCGTCCTGAACTTTGCTGCTGCAGCATCCTGCCGGCTGGGCTGTCGCTGAATTTCCTCCCCCTCTTTCCCCCTGCCTCATCGATGGGCCTACGCGAGCATTGCTGCATCTCCTCCCCTCCCTGGGCCGCAGGGACCCCACAGCCGCCTGCTCCTTCCTGTCCCGAGGATCAGACCTGGTCGCCTTGCCTCCGCTCCCGCTCTCCGGGCCGGGTTTGGTCCCAGGCGATGCTTCGGGACGGGGGTGGGTGCTCCGGAGGGCTCACGGTGCTGCGCCGGGGGCACCTCCATGCCAAACCTCCTCGGGGCAGGAGGATCCTGGCTGAGGCTGGGCCTGTGTAGCCCAACTCCTCACCAACGTCCCTTCTCCCGGGGTTAACCCACTTGGACAGAGAGAAAGACTAACCCTCAGGTTTCTGGTTTTCTCCACCAGAAACCAGCGACCTGGAATGGATCCAGCGGCTTCCAGCTTCCCCCTCCCTCATCAGCGCCAGGACTGAGGGGTGGAAAAGCTGCCGTACGAGACCAGTCCAGGTCCAGCTGGGCACAGCTTCACATCACGGCGGGCTTCTGGTGGGACCGCCAGAGCCTGGGCTGGCTCCAGCAGAGAGGAGCTCACCCCAGCGGGTGCTGCTGAGCTCTGCTGGCATTTGTGGCTTCTCTTGTGCTGTGCTTTACTTTTTTAGGTGTTTTTATATAGAAGATCAAAGACCCCTATGGCAGCTGTCAATCACAGCGGCTTCGGACCAGAAATGTTCATCCTTGTTGGACTCCTGGGCACGGAGAGGTCTCACCTCTGGGCTTCTCTCCCCTCCATTTCCATGTTTGTTATTGCATTTTTGGGCAGCTTTGTCTCGTTCTTTATCATATCAGGACAGTGAGGCCTCCCCAGGCCAACGTACCTTTTCCTTTCTGCCTTAGCAACAGCAGAGTCGCTGTCACCGACCTCCACGGTGCCCAGGCCATTGGCTGTTCTCTGGACCTGTTTCTTTGGGTGTCTGCCTTGCCCTGGAGCTTCTTGTTCATTTTACTTTTGTTGCCGAGTCAGCGATTCTGTTGCCCACGGCGTTTGATGGGGATGTCGTCACCTGCGATCCCCAGAGGCACGCGCAGTCCCACGGAGGCAGCTTTGCCGGCAGCCTCTGCATCATCCTCCCCTTCGTTTTTCTCCTCCAGAGGCTGCAGAAGCCGTGTTATCCCTTGTTCCTGGGTGTTGTTGGGCTGGCCCGTGCGAGCGGAGGGGTCAAGGTCACGGGTGGTTGAACAGTTGCCCTGCTGCCAGCGGGGATTATTGCCGTCTCTTGCGGCCTCATTCTCAGGGTCTTCCAGCCCCGCCAGGTGCCCATCTCTGGGTGATCACCACCGGCGCTCCCACCCTGGCATCATTTTGATGCTGCCAAACCGCCAACATTTTCTCCTTTTGCACCCACCAGTTTGGTGGCCGCAGCGTCCCCCTGCCCGTGCTCTCCGGGCTGCTGTCGATGTGGCTGTTGCCCTGCGCTAAACCCCGTCACTCAGGGAGTGAAAACCAAAGAGGTTGGTGAAACAGCGATGGGCGCAGCCTCCAGCCTGTGACTCTCACGTCTGGGCTCTGACCAGGGTCAAGGATCACCCACGTGAATGATCCTGGTCATTAAGGGGTCTTGGAGGCTCCTGACAGGCAGAGCAGGACAATCCCAGCGAGCAGCGGCTGCACAGAAACATGAGCCACAGCCCCCCAATCTGCAGGGCGAAGGAGGGAGCATCTCCTGCCCTCCAGCCTGCCCTGCCCGAGCGTTTTCTATGCCCAGCGCTCTCTGTTTTGGTGATTCTCGCTCTGTGTCTGTGTCCTACTGAATCCTGACTTAGCCTCCTGTGGTATGAAGACGCACTCCTTCACAGCCTTTCCCTCTGCCTTGGGGGCAGGTTCTCTGTGTCTGTCCTGGAATTGGGGAGCAGTGGCTACATGAGCTGCTGGATCATGTTGGACCATCCACACCTTGGACCGTCTACGCATTGGACCATCCACATGTTGGACCATCCACGCATTGGACCATCCGTGTGTTGGGCCATCCATGCATTGGACCATCCACATGTTGGACCATCCATGCGTTGGACCGTCCACGCATTGGACCATCCATGTGTCGGACCATCCACGTGTTGGACCATCCATGCTCTGGAAGACGCCAGCCGGAGTCTGAGCCTGCAGTGAGCAGCGTGGGTGAGGTTGCCCATGCAGAGCGTGAGCGTGGCGCTCGCCCAGCCCCACGGAGAAGAGAAGGACGCCAGAACGTGACATCCTCACTGCCGGGGGATTTTTTTTTGCCATTTTACTGCAATCAGTTTGGACAATGACAATGGAAAACGGGTTGCTAAAATTAACTGCGTGGAAGGAATGCTTTGTCCATGTAAATGGATTCAAAGCTTTGTCTGGCCAGATACCATAACAAAGAACAAGGAGGATCAGCCTGCAAAGAGCAATGAGCCGTGGCCGGAGATTTCAGCGGCGGGTGTCATCTGAAAGGCTGGTTAATCCCTGTTGCTTTTGAAGGCGCCGGTGCCTGAGTGCTTTTAGCGAGCTCCAGCTGTGCCCAGGGATAGCTCAGCAGCGATAATGATGCTGTTAATAGTGATTACTTCCCATCTGAGGAAACATGTTTTGTCCTTATTAAGTCTCAAGTATTTTTTATGTTTTGGTCAGAAAAGAAAGTCTTAACATAAGGAAGTGAAACCTGTTCTTGACTGAAAGCGCCCCAAACGAGAGCACGCGACGCCTCGCCCAAGCCCTTGTTTCTGTAGGGTGTGACGTGCTGCAGTGCGGGGGTCGTGCCTGCTGTGCCTTCCCATGGGAGGGGGCTGGGGCTCCACTGGTGGTTTTGGGGAGAGGATTTCCCCAGCTGGACCCCCCCATGCCCTGGACATGGCGCCAGCACAGCCCGGGCACTCCTCGGCCCCAGAGAAGCCGCCGGTGAGATGGCGTGCCCAGCAAATGTCTAACGCACAGAAAAGTCCTTGTGTCAGCCTGACCCCCGGGCGTGGGGGGAGCACAGCCGTCACGCTGGGTCCCGCGGGGTCCTCCCCGTGCTGGGGCAGCTCCTCTCTGCCGGCTGCCTGCGGCCGCTGCCCGCGGGAAGCTCTTGCCGCGCTGCCCTGCTCATCCCCCGCATCTATTCGGGAGGTTGTCCGGCCCCCACGCTGCTTCACCGCGGCTCTGGCAGGGAGAGCATCCTGCTGCTTCTGCACAAAGCAGTCGGTTATTTAGTTATTTGGTTATTTAGTTATTTATTTAAATGCAGGCTGGCATGGCCTCCCAGTGCCCTCCTCCCCATATTTCCCAGTTGCTGTGACATGCCTGCCTGGAGCAGCTTCCCGGGGAGCCCCCGCTCCTCTCTCTTCCCTGGGAGAGGTGGAATGTCCCGTTTTCATGCTGGAGGTGGTGCTGAGCAGCTTCATGGGTGACGCCACCGGATTCTGAGCTCTGTGTGAGGCTCAGCCGCTGCTCGGGAGCTGCTTGGTCCGAGCCTTCAGGCTTTGCTGCTTCCAGCCCTTCCTTTTTGCTGTCAGGTTGACAGTTGCGCGAGTCGCTGCGTGCCGTTGCCGTGGGCGATGCGCAGCACCCCCCTGAGCTCCCTTCTCCAGCCGAGCCCTCCCCAGCCTCCCGTGCCTTGCCATAAGCGTGAGGGGTCAGCCAGGGGATTATTCCTGACGCCCGTCTTCCTCCTCCGGAGGGCATCAAGGCAACTCACCAAGGCATACCCAGCGCCCTCCTGTCTTGATGTGATGCCAATTGTCCCCTCGTTCTTCCCCAGTTTCGTGACTTTCCTGTATCCCCGGTGTTTTTTGGGAACGGCCCCCGCTGCGCCCGCGCCCCCCGTGCCCCGCAGATGCGACCGCGTTGCTTCGGCTGCAGCATGGCATGGGGTGGAAACTCTGTACCTGCTCAGCAGAGGTAATTAGTGGTAATTAGTGACCGAGGGATGGTCTGGATGGAGGGCCAGGAGCCCCAGGGGCTGGAGGCTGGAGGGCTGGGCACACGGCCACTCGTGGTACACGGGGGTGATAAATGTGTTGTGGCAGCGTGTGAGGGGAGAGGCCAGGAAATAAAGCTGAGCCTTTGCTGGTGGCGGTCCTGCCCCCCCCCAGCCCAACACCCCAGGGCTCCGCCGTGCGAGATCCGCCTGTGGCAGGCAAAGCTCGCCCAGAGGGAAGACGGTTTGGGAGCAAAAACAACAGCTCTTGAGCATCAGCTCTGCTGCTTCTCCGCATCCTTGTTCTCTTGACCTCGGGGATGTGCAGCGTTTGCCACTGAGCCGTTACTGTGAGCATCGCGTTCTGTGTCCCTGCACTCTCTGTGCTTTTCTTCCCGGGAGAAAACACTTAAAGGTTAAATATATACTGGCCATCGCTCGGTGAGGTTCTGTAGTTGAAAAGACAAACACAAAACAAACATTGTGCATTTGGACAAGAACCAAGGGAGGATTTAATTTTTCCCTGCTGGGATGGCTGAGCCTGGCCACGGCCTCGAAGCTGGAGGCAGGAGGGTTCCTCCTGAGCCTGTTTCTGGTGTGAGCCATTTCCCCCCGCCCTGAAAGAGAAGCAGGAGAAAAACAAATAAACCCAACTTGGTCGATGCAGAGTTCAGCTCTGTGTGTCTCTGATCTCCTCACGGAATTTTTAGTGCTCGGGTTTTGAAGGCGAAATGAAAGTCAGAGGAACAAAGCCCAGCACCGGAGCCAGGAGCTGATCCACAAAGGCGACTTTCGGGAGAGCCGCTGCGGCCGATTTCTGCTGAAATCTGCTCAGACACCATTTCTGTGGAAACCAAACCACAACTCCGCTCGCTTCCGAGCTCAGTACCCCGTGTCCATGTGGGTTTAACAGCCCCTCCCTTCAGCCTCCCTGCTGGAGAAGGGGGTGCAGGTGGGGGCTGCCTGGGGGGACATTTCCACACTCAGGGTGTGGGCAGGACACCCCCGGAGAGCTGATGTGAACGTGCCCACAGCTGGGGCAGCTTCAGCGCTGCGATGGCTGGTGCTGGGGGGGGGGTTTGCTTGCACCCCTCCCTGCAGAGCCACCGGCGCACCCACACCAAGGAGCATCCCAGTGTTCCCAGTGCAGGAGGACCTTCTGCTGCCACTCGGAGCTGGCATTGCACCAGCTGTGCCACCCTCAGGAGCGCCGGTTCCGCTGCCACACGTTCAGCTCCCGGGTGGCCTCATCCTGCGCCAGCGCAGCCACGCTGGGTCCCAGCCGCGCCCCCGAGCCCAGCCAGCCGCGGGCAGGATGCACGGACAAAGTGCCTGGTGGCTGCTGCTTCTGCGGGAAGGGCTTCACAGAATCCCAGAATCATCGAGGTTGGAAAAGCCCTTGAAGCTCCTCCAGTCCAACCATGAACCTCACCCTGACCGTTCCCAACTCCACCAGATCCCTCAGCGCTGGGTCAGCCCGACTCTTCAACCCCTCCAGGGATGGGGACTCCCCCCCTGCCCTGGGCAGCCCATTCCAACGCCCAACAACCCCTTCTGCAAAGAAATCCTTCCGAAGAGCCAGTCTGACCCTGCCCTGGCGCAGCTTGAGGCCATTCCCTCTTGGCCTGCCGCTGGTTCCTTGGCTCAAGAGACTCATCCCCCCTCTCTGCACCCTCCTCTCAGGGAGTTGTAGAGGGCCATGAGGTCTCCCCTCAGCCTCCTCTTCTCCACACTAAACCCCCCCAGTTCCCTCAGCCGCTCCCCATCACACCTGTGCTCCAGACCCTGCACCAGCTCCGTTGCCCTTCTCTGGACACGCTCGAGTCATTCAATGGCCTTTTTGGAGTGAGGGGCCCAAAACTGAACCCACTCATCGAGGGGCGGCCTCACCAGTGCTGAGCACAGGGGTCAGATCCCTTCCCTGTCCCTGCTGGCCACGCTAGTGCTGATACAAGCCAGGATGCTATTGGCCTTCTTGGCCACCTGGGCACACTGCTGGCTCATTATCAATCAATCCCCCCCAGGTCCCTCTCTGACTGGCAGCTCTCCAGCCACTCCTCCCCAAGCCTGTAGCGCTGCTGGGGGTTGTTGTGGCCCAAGGGCAGCACCCGGCATTTGGCCTTAGTGAAACTCCCCCAGTTGGCCTCAGCCCATCGCTCCAGACTGGCCAGATCTCTCTGCAGAGCCTCCCTACCCTCGAGCATCAACACTCCCACCCAACTTGGTGTCGTCTGCAAACTTACTGAGGGTGCACTCGATCCCCTCGATCCCCTCGTCTAGATCATCAATAAAGATGTTCAACCCAGCCCTGGGGGACACCACTCATGACCGGCCGCCAACCGGATTTAACTCCGTTCACCACAACTCTCTGGGCCCGGCCATCCAGCCAGTTTTTTACCCAGCAAAGCGTGTGCCCATCCAAGCCTCGAGCAGCCAGTTTTGCCAGGAGAATGCTGTGGGAAACGGTGTCAAAGGCCTTACTAAAGTCAAGGTAGACAACATCCACAGCCTTTCCCTCATCCAATAAGCAGGTCACCCTGTCGTAGAAGAAGATCAGGTTTGTCAGGCAGGACCTGCCTTTCATAAACCCGCTGACTGGGCCTGATCATCTGGTGCCCGTCCAACCCCCGGTGCCCACCCCGGGGAAGCTGCACCCCTGCGGGCAGTGCCAGAAGGGTTTTGGGTCCTGCTGACCGGTTCTTTGAAGGTGGGGAGCAGCCAGGGCCACCAGCCCACAGCAGGGACGTGTCGGCGCGCGCTCAGGCACGAGGAGCTCCATCCGCGGGGGGCGGTAGCACCCTCCACCAGTGCAAATCTTCCTCTGGCAGCCCCGTGTGTGGCCCCGAGCGTGGTCGGGGCAGAGAGACTGCAAAAGCGCGAGCATCAGCCCGGCGCTGCTCTCCGGAGATGGGGCTGAGCCACGGCGAGGTTAATCCAGGCCTGATGTCAGGTTTTCTGTACTCAGGTGCCACGGGGAGGGAGGGGAAAGTCCCTTCCTTGCACATCGCAGGTGCTGGGAGGAAAAGGGCCTGTGCAATAAATAAAAATGATTAGAAAAACCTTGGAGACAACGGTACGGCAGCTGCGTTGGTGTGACTGCGGTGGGAGTCGGTTGAGCTCAGCCTGGGAAAGCAGCAGGTGATGCTGCTCGGGGCAGGGACTGTGGATGGTGCCAAGCCCGACCTGTCCCCCCGTCACGTCTGGCTCCTGTCACCGCTGTCCCCGGGCGATGAGCTGCTCTTTGCCCCGAGATGGGGCAGAGTGGGGACGGCAGCAACGTGCTCGAACAGAGTGTGCTT
Organism: Strix uralensis; assembly: GCF_047716275.1. NCBI lineage: Eukaryota > Metazoa > Chordata > Aves > Strigiformes > Strigidae > Strix > Strix uralensis. The sequence continues at coordinate 138,766,710 of NC_133973.1, read as the reverse complement.
GGCACGGGGGGCAGCTGGGATTGCCCCCACACGCCACGTCGCCGCTTTCTTTACTCCCCTCAGACCTCGTTTTCTGCTCACAGCCTCTCTGCTTTTGCCTTTATGCAGAGACCGGACTGGCGCTGCTGTGCAGGTTTTGTGCCCCCCTGGGTGGCCGCAGCCCTGGGAGAGGCCTGAGAGGCTGCAGAGACGTGGGTTTTGCACAGGCAGCTTCTCCAGGGAGGGTTCAACCGTTCAGCCACACGCAGACCTTCCACGTTACATGCGCACAAGACGCGTGAGCCTCCCCATTTGGGAGGGGGGACGGGCACGGGGAGCAGCCGACGGGCGTGTTTGGGTACTTCCTAAACCTCTGATAAGGCCCGAGCTCGCTCCAGCTGTGGGGTAAACGCGAGAGGACGACGGGGGATGTCGGCGAGGGGCTGTGTCAGGAGGTGCCTCACTCACCCCTCACGTCCCGGCGGACAGACGGGCACCCCGGGCTCCCGTCCCCGCTCCGTGCCGCGCTGCTGAGCACCCCTTGCCCCCTCCTCCCGCGGTCGCCCTCGCAGCGCAGGGTCCCGCTGGACCCCCTGGCACTCCCAGCACGGACGATGCCCCCCGGGCCCCGCAGCTCCCGGCTGTCGGGGCTGCAGGGCCGCGGCATTTCTTGCCTGGCAGAGACCTCTAGAGTTCACTCTCCCCAGCGCTCGGCGTTTCTCTGGTCCCTCAGCTCTTCTGCGCAGGCTGGGGCGCCCTGATGAGCTTTGCGGGCTCGTCGCCCATCGAGCCCACGCTCCTCTTCCTCTGACCAGCCCCGGAGAAGTTGCCCGTGTGTGCCTCAGCGCCTGGGAGAGCAGGGGCCCCCCAGCGTGCTGCTCCTCCTGGTGACATCCTCTATTTCTGGAATCCCGTCCTCGCTCCTGGCCCCCAGAGGCGCTGGGGCAGCCCCCAAGGACCCCCCTGCGTCCCCCCAGGAGGGAACGTGTGCCCGTGCTGGCGGGGGATGCGGGACGTGGCGGGGGGATGCTCTGGGTGTGTGTCTTGGGGACACCCGTCCGCTGGCTCTGGGGTGTCCATGGCACTGGAGACAGCGGCCGCAGGGGGGGCGGCTGGCTGGAAACGGGCCGGTGGGGGGAAGCGTCCCCGGGTGGGGGGAAGCCGAGCGCCTTGTTTCAGCCCCGCGTTCGCAGCGCAGCAGCGGCACGTCCTGCGTGTGCTGTACGGCTGCGGGCCTCTGCCGGGACGCGGTGGCTCGGGGCGGGCAGAGCGGGCAGCGAGGACGGGCCGTAGTCACCGGCTGCGGGAGGAATTGCTGCCTGCTCTGCAGGAAACCCAGCTTGTGCCTCGGACAGCTCAGCTTAATTCAAATTCCTAAAATGAGAAGTGAGGGGAATATAAATGATGCGCTGTGAAGAGCAGAACGCATAAGAGGAGAGACAGAAGTCATTTTTCTAATTCTCTGTGTGGCTCCTGTTGAAAATTTCCATGACTGCTGTGGGTGCTACGATCCCCTGATGAAGAGCTGTTGCCCTCCCAGGATCCAAGATCCTTCTGCAAGCCCCGCGCCTGCCCCTCCAGCCCCCTTCCTACCCCAAGAGCCGTGGGGAGGCTCTGGGGGAGGAGGGCGATGTGGCCCGGGGGGAAAGGGCCCTGGAGGGGTGACAGACAGGATGAATCAATCTCCTGCCATGGAAGATCCCACCAAAGACAAGGGGATTTTAAAGGCAAAACTTATTTTGTCTTTTCATGATGCCACGGAGAACATCGGAGCGCAGGCAGCTGCCAGCTTTGCCAGGTCCCTCTCACATGGAGTTTTGGCCAGGCTGAAGGGGGTCACTGCTCGCCCCGGGCCTGAAACCAGCTGACACCCATGTGCCGCACTCGGCTGGTGTAAAGCTCTGTGTACCAGAGGGGTGGAAGGGAACAACACCCTCACGTTTTTAATCAGTCCCAAGTCTCAAACAGGCCAATCTCCCTCCGCAGGGTGAAACCTGGCCCTGGCTGTACCGCCCTGGAGAGCGAGCTGGAAGTTTGCTCAGACTCTCTCCAATTTTGGGAGGGATGGGGGGGGGGGTTTAACCCCAGACCGAGCTGCATCCCCGAAGCAGCAGCCCCATGGCAGCCTGGGCTGCGCTCGGCGGGAGCATCGTCCCCCGGTTTGTGTATCTCACCATCTGCGTGTTGCTCTTTAGGTAAAGAGTGTCAGGAAATATTCACGGTGCGTTCCCACGGAGCTCTATAGTTAGCAGGGCTCCCAGCTGGGCGCAGAACTCCTCTGCTCTCCCTCCCAAGAGGTGAGGAGCAAGCGCGGAACTTTCTCCATCGGCTTGGATAGAGATGGCTCAAACCAGGCGTGCGGCGGTTTGGGGACCTGCTCGTGAGGCTCCCGGTGCCAGCCCGCGGTGGGGGGGGATTCAGGTCCCCCCAGCATAACTTCCCCAGCAGGAACATCACTCCCCACATCCCCACGTCCCACCGCCCAGCTGCGCTCGCCTGCACGGCCCCGGCCCTCGGCTGGGGCTGAGCAAGAGTGTGTTCAACGCGGGTGCTGAGCGCTTTATTTCCCACAAACGGCAGCGCAGGCCCCTGCCCACCCGCTCCCTTTGATTTGCCCACATTCCCGTTAGAGGTTTATAGTCTGCTTATGCCTCATTTTGACCAAAAATACGTGTCTAATCCCCCCCAGAACTAATGAGCTGAGCACCCTGGCAGAGCAGCCTTGTTCTGCCCCCCGGTGAGAATCGGGACCTGGTGGAGGCACCAGCCCGAGGTGGGGCAGAGGCACCCGGACGCTGCCTCTGCCTGACACACTGCGGGCAGCGATGGGGAGGCAGCACCCGGGGGGGACGTGCATCCTGCGTGCCCCTCTCCCTCTCCCCCTTGCTGGCTGCCGGGGCCGCTGGAGCCCTGCGCACCCCCATCTGGGGGGCACCTACGAGGACGGGAGGGGGGACACAGAAGCTCCACGAAATAAATCCTGGGCTTTGCTGCTGAGGGCTGGGAAGGCGTCCGGAGTGCGACGCATCAGGCATCCTGAATTAAAGGGCTGTGAACTAAACTAATATTGATCGGGAAGATATTCCCGGCAGCAGGTCGGGTGGAAATGGAGGTTGTTTCTGCACTGCAGCTGCGTCCATCAGCCAACAGCCCTCAGCGCGGGCAGGGAGCTGCCGCTGCCGCGATCGGCTCGTCTGGGGCTTTATCTGGTGCCTGGTGATAGGAGACTGGGGCTCACCGGTGGGTTTCGGATGAGCTCCAGGGAAGCAGGGAGTTGCATGTCTTTTGCCTGGGGGGTTTCCCAGAGCTGCTCTGGGGAGTGAATTGCTGGAGGAGATGTTGCTTTGCTTGACATCGTGTCTTGGTGTCCTCCGGCCCCGTGCCCAGCTAAGGCCGAGCTCCGGGGCTCCACAGTGGACGCTGCAGGGGGACGGCTCTGCTCTGCATGGATGCAGCCACCAAAGCCAGGGCCTGGCGGCACTTTGCACCCGAGTCTGGTGACAGCGGGAGGTGCCGAGCGAGGAAGAGCTTGTGTTGTCTTCAGGTTTCTGGAAATGCCTGGAAGCGGGGAGCCAGGAGCTGTGTTCCTCAGGCACCTTTTCTCCTGGTTGCAGATTTGCACCAGCGATAGGCCTGTGGGGAAGTGCCTCAAGTGTGGATCTGCCTTGCCAGGGACACAGATAAATAGCCTTAAATGCCAGAGCAGGTGCTGCTGCAGTGGGTTGGGGCCCAGGAGGCCTCTTGGAGACCCCCCCTGAGTCTGGGGGGGGCGAGGAGTTTGGGGTGCAGCACCCGTGAGCCCTCCCCTGTGCAGCCTCCCCTCTCCCGCGCCCGCCTCTGTCCTTTCATCAGGAGCCAGGTCAGGGGAGACAACTGCCTCCTGTCACTGCTTTTTGAACTCCCCTGTTGCTGCAGGCTCTGCGGCTCCTGCTGGGCAAGAAGTGAAACCATTATATTAAGAATTAAGTGAAAAAAAGCATGAATCTGGCGCTATCGCGGCAGCGAAGCGGTCAGCGGGCAGAGCGAGGGCCGCCGGGCACCCTCCCGCCTGGGTGCGCAGCCCGGCGACCGGCGGTCTAGTAAAAGAAAAACAAAGCCAGTTTAAGGGAGCGAGAAGGGGTTGTGTGCTCCCTCGTTCCATCGTTTCCATGCTGGATTTCAGAGGAATAAACCCCCACCGTGTCCCACATGAAATGATTCTGTGTGGCAGGGAGAAGGTGTTCAGGTTACCCTGTAAGATGAGGTGACTGTTGCACTTGATTAGGAAATACTTTACCTACTGAAACATTTTGAAGAGCTGAAATAAATGACTGCCCAATGGTTTCTGGCATGAATATAATTCCCGTTTACTGCTGGCAAGATTACCCTTCGGTCTTTAAAGCTACGGTTTGTTTTACTATGTGACAGAGGATGTAAGTCAGGTGACATTTTTCTAGGGAAAAACCTGGAAAAGGAACACAACCTTCTTCCATATATGTCCGTGAATGTTTGGGGCAGATTAAACTCACTTAACTTAAAATATCTTGTCCTGAACCAGCAATTTCAGGCAGCAGTGGAGGCAAACGAGCACTTTCAGGAGTTATTCATCTTCTCCCACTGCAGGCAGCGACTGTGCCCCACCTCTCCGCTGGCTGTTGGGACAACCCAAAATGCAGAACAAAGCCCCGCTCCCAGGGTTTCCTTGGGCATCATCCCGACCCAAGGGGACGGCAAGAGCCACGACAGAATCAGATAACACCGACAAAGGGATTCATTCGCGAAGGGCCGGCGCGGAGAACTTGCCTTGCTTGGCAGCCAAAATACAGGTTCCCAGGGTGGAGGCCTCTGACCTGTGGTTGTCTCTACTTTCAACTTTGCGCCATTCCTGATCTGCGTTTGCCTAACCTGGATTTTAAATCCCCGGAGATGCAGACTCCAGTCCCCCTGGAAGCTGCTCCCCTCTGAATTTGACTTCCTAATGTTTTCCCAGTGTCTGATCCCAGTAATAAATACTGTTCTTCGTTTCTGTCCCCCCCCCCTGCCCCGGGAGGGCAGCACCCCAGCCTGCTCACAGCAGCCTCAGGCTGTTTTCCCATATCCTCCTTTCCAGATAACAAATAGGCAGCCTGGGGGGGGGTGTGTGGGGGTGTGTGCCTGCACCCCGTGCCTGGGCTGCAGCTCCTCGCCGGCGTTTCGCTCGACAAGCTGGATCCACCGTCAAGCCACAGCGGGGGCTTGGTTGTTCCTCCCGTTTGCGGGGTCCCTGGGATGCAGAGGACAAGCCGGGCTCTTCTCTGGTGTCTGCCCTGATGTATGAGGCTTGGCAAGAAGAAAACATTTTTAGCCTGTAGCTTTATTATTTTTGTAGTGTCCTGTTGAGACATGTTATCCCTCACTAGCACTAGGGACATTTTTTGGGAAGAGACCTGAATTTTCAGCTTCCTCCCTGATTAGTGTGTGGCTAGAGAGTGCCCCACCTTTTCTTAAAAATACCCTCTGATGTGAAATCTATGGAATCCAAATTCCTCCCCATTTCTAACAGCTGAGAGGGGCTTTTCCCGGGTCTGAAAGGCTTTGGGCCAGCTCTGTTCCATAGAAACCACAGCAAGGGAAGTGGAAAGGAAATTAAGAGCCACACAGTGATAAGAGGAACTTGCCACGTGGGTTGGAAAGATCTCCAGCACCTGCAGCTGCCAGGACACGAGGCATTTTCTGATGGGAGAACGATTATCAGGCCGTCTGGCAGAAAACAGGGGGGTTTTCTGGCGCACAAGCCCCCCTCAAGATTTGTCCTGGGCCCTGCAAACACCGAGATACTCAGGAGTGTTGGACCCCCCCAGCAGCAAGGACTGCCCAAGCCCCGACAAGGCACCGGGGTCCGTCCCCCCGGTCCAGCATCGACGCCCCCAGGGCACGGGCAGCCCCCAGACCCGGGGGTATCTGTGTGTCCCCCCTGCCCGTCCCGGTGTTAAATCGGGAATTGCCGCAGTATTTCAGAAACAAATCCACAAATCCTGAGCAAACCGATCGGCAGGGACTTGGGCAGGACCGAGTGTGGTGGCTGTTACTAACAGTGCAAGGGGCATCCAAAACCTCGCCGGGTGTTTCCCAGGTCGGTAAAACCCGCAGCCCCGGCTGCGGGGGCTGGGCTCCCGGCGGGCAGGGCAGGGTGGTTTGGCAGAGGAGATGATCCACACTTGTATGTGGCTGCTAAAAAATCAGACGGGCCTCTCTTTTCTGTCTGCCTGTATTGGTTATGTCTGAACCTGAGGCATCAGAGCACAGAAACAAAACAAGAAATCACTGAATGATGAACATTTCACTGCAGGCCAAGTTATATAGAATTCATACTCTGTTGTTTCATCAGAAAAAATGCAATTACTTTCAATCATTTTGATTTGGTCCTGGGATGGAAAAAAATCATTAATTCCTGCAGTCCTATGTATTCAGACCTTTTTTTCTGCCTCACTGATGGATCTTCAACATGTTGGTTGCGGGCAAAGTATTTTCAGCTCATCCTTTAATTCATTTTTTGCATCCTTCGAACAGACGGAGCTATTGTTTCAGGGTTTTCGGGTTTTTTTGCCATCATCACGTACTTTAAAAATTATTTTGCAATAACAGTATGTTATAAATTATGCAACTGTGGCGTTTCCGGTTTCCCAGCTGGCGCCAGCTCAGACCAGCAGTCCAAGCTGGGTGGAGATCTCCGCATCCTTCTCTGCTTTGCAACCCCGTGGAGGCGGCTCCGCGCCCGCAGCTTCGCTCTGGGTCCGTCGCTGACCGCGGGCTGGCGGCGGGCGGGCAGAGGAACCTCTCCCCCAGGGGTGCAGCGCAGAGGCTGCTCTGGGAGGTTTCACCTGTCTAACAAGGCCATTTCCACCCCGTGGGGGATGAAATGCTCCCGGCCGTGGGAGATGCTCCCCTGCGAGCTGGGAGCCTGCTCGGGCCGTGCCTGGCTCCTCAGGTCCTCGCCGTGGCCGGGAGATGCAGCCGGTGCCCAGGCAGGGAGAGAGTAAAAACACCTGCAGTGCCAGTGATGGAAATCAGGAAATTCCGTGACTCACCTGGGAGTGTTAACTGCTGTTAATCTTTAATGCATGAGCAATTTAAACTTCTACAGGTCGAGGGGCTGATGTTCCTTCCCAGCTTCAGGAGGGGGAAGGATTAATATCATCGGCCCTGGGCAGCACAGGCAGGGTTCGCTGCGCTGGTCGGGGCTGAGGTTCCTCGCTCCTCTTTGGGGCTGGCCCGTGGTGAGTCATTTGACATTGAACTCTGGTGTTTGGGGCTTTCTGGTTTGGAAGGAATGGAAGGAAGTAAAGCAGCGTGTGAGAGAAATGTATTTCCATATCACTAAGAAGCGGAGGTGTAATGTCTGGCTGAACTGCTTTGTAAACTGTACGCAGTCGGGCATCGGCTGGCGCTGGTGCCTGGGAATGTTCCTGGGCTGATTTAATTTACAGCTATAGACCTAGCCTATCTTTATTCACTTCTGTTGAATTACGTGGTTTTAAAAGTGGAAGAGACAATTGGATAAATATTTGCGATGAGCTGAAGATCTTTTCTATACTGACTGATGTTTTCAGTGGATTTTCGGCTCACAGAGGACAAGAATCCTTCTTGACGGAAACGCTTAGAAATGCAAACACGGTTTGTGCTTAGACACCTGCAGTCTGCCATAAAAATAAACCAGGCTGCGGGCAGGTCTGGAGAGCGAAGGTTTAGCTTTGGTCCAAATCAAACGAATTTTCTTACATCCCAACCCTGGCCTAGGCTTTTTCTAGGGTATGATAGAGCATAGACGGGGGATGGGGGGGCTACAAACAGGGACAGAACGGAGGGGAACACGTAAAACCAGCAGTGGGGCAGCATCCCCTTTCTCATGGCGGAGGACTCTGCAGGCTTGGCTGTTCTTGTTATTCAAATCTGCAGAAATACCCCCAGGCTGGTCAGCCCTTCCCGGGTCTGCCCTGGTGCTTTGGGAACTGGGAAAACAGGAGGGTGAGCTCAGAGGCCGCCGCGTCCCATGTTGGCTGAGCATCAGTGCCCGGTTCCGCACTCGGGGTGTCTCTCCAGGGTGTTACTGTGACCCAGCCGCCCTGGTAGCGCTTGTTGCCTCACGTTTGGGCCAGCATTTCTGTGTCCAAAGATCGTGCTGTGCAGCCCACCGTGTCTTTGTCCCTCTTTACAGAGGAGAGGAAAAGGAACGAAGGGAAAAGCAGGGAATCTGCCAGGTACGCGTGTTGCTCCAGGTCGTTCAGAAAGTCTGGGCATGGGCTGAAGGTCCAGCCTAGCTCTCCCCTTCCCCCCTTGGCGTTTGCCAGTGTTTGGGTCTCTGAACTCCCGGTGGGATGGAAAAGAGGCACAAAAAGCACTTTGTGGTGTTTGCAAGCAGGTGAACGTGTTTATACAGGTGGAAATACAGGGAGTAACATGTCCAGCAGAAGTTTCAGGGGTGGTCACAGCCTTCAGAGGTCGTAGTTGAACATCAGCCGCATCCAAGACGCTTATCGGTGCTGGTACTGGCACAGTTTTTATTCCTGTCTTACTGGTTTGTACAAGGAGCTCTCAGAAATGAACTGGTCGCTGATCAGTTGAAAAGGACTTTGTAGAGAGGTTGGTGCTGGTCTCTTCTCCCAGGGAATTAGTGACAGAACAAGAGGGAACGGCTTTAAACTGCACCAGGGGAGGTTCAGACTGGACATGAGGAAAAACGTTTCCCAGCAAGAGTGGTCAGAGAGTGGAATAGGCTGCCCAGGGAGGGGGTGGAGTCCCCATCCCTGGGTGTGTTTAAGGGCCGTTTGGATGAGCTGTGGGGGGATGTGGGGTAGGGGAGAACTTTGTAGAGTTGGGCTGAGGGTTGGACTCGATGATCCCGAGGGGCTTTTCCAACCTGAAGGATTCGGTGATTCTGTGATTCTATGATCTGAACAGAGCAAGACATTGTATTATTTCATCTCCCTGAAGAAACGCACAGTCCCGACAAAGACAGGCGGCTTTCCAGGTGCACACAGACATAAAGCCGGCCAACAGTGATACGGCAGGTAATTAGGACTTTTACAAGCCTCATTGTGACAGTGGATAAAACGGAGATAGAAGAGGATGTGGCCTGTTTTGGCAGTGCAAATGGAGGGACAGAGGAGGTGTCTTCCTTACAGAGGCAGTTTGTAGGGTTGCTAGAAAAGAATGGTAGATCCCTTTGTACAGCAAACCACGAGTCAACCCCTTGGCCATCAGAACAGGCTCAGGTTGGAAGGCAGTCACCAACAGGATGCTGCCTGCGCCCATTTGTACCCACCTGCAGGTGGTCACGGGCTGACACCAGGCTCACCAGGCATTATTTATCCCTTCTCTTTCTTGCACAGAGCAGAGTCAGGCTGACACCGGGCTCTGAAGCACCATGTATGAGCTCAACGAAAGCAGCTTCGATCCCATCACCTTCGTCCTGACGGGCATCCCGGGCCTGGAGGAGTCTCACATCTGGATCTCCGTCCCCTTCTGTCTGATGTACATCACTGCGGTCTTTGCCAACTCTGTCCTCCTCTTTGTCATCATCACGGACAGGAATCTCCACGAGCCCATGTACCTCTTCCTTGCCATGCTGGCTGTTTCTGACCTCATGCTTTCGACCACGACAGTGCCCAAAATGCTGGCCATCTTCTGGTTCAGTGCCAGGGAAATTTCCTTCGATGCCTGCATTACACAGATGTTCTTCACCCATTTCAGCTTCATCGTGGAATCGTCCGTTCTGCTGGCGATGGCGTTCGACCGGTACGTGGCCGTCTGCGACCCGCTGCGGTACTCTTCCACCTTGACCCCCTCGGTGATTGGGAAGATGGCCGTCACTGCCGTTGTCCGGGGGTTCTGCATCATGTTCCCACCCATCTTCCTCCTGAAGCGGCTGCCGTACTGCGGGCACAACGTCATGCCCCACACCTACTGTGAGCACATGGGCATCGCCCGCCTGGCCTGCGCCGACATAAAAGCCAATGTCTGGTACGGGCTGACAACGGCTCTTCTCTCCTCCGGCCTGGATGTCGTGCTCATCGCTGTCTCCTATGCTCTGATCCTCAGGACGGTCTTTCGCCTTCCGTCCCCGGAGGCTCGTCTCAAAACCCTGAGCACCTGCGGCTCCCACCTCTGCGTCATCCTCATGTTCTATGTCCCCGCCTTTTTCTCCTTTCTCACGCATCGGTTTGGCCACCACATCCCAAGTCACGTTCACATCCTCCTGGCCAACCTCTACGTCGTAGTCCCGCCGATGCTCAACCCCATTGTCTACGGGGTGAGGACAAGGCAGATCCGGGAGCGTGTCGTCCGCCTCTTCTGCCCCGCGGGGGAGTGCCCCTGCCCCGGCTGGGGCAGCCGGTGCTGAGCATTGCCGGAGGGAAGGGGCACAAGGGACATGGGAGGCAGCACCAAGTGCTGCAGCACTTCTCGCCCTGGAGGAACAGGTTTGCCCAAGAGGTTTGAGAGAAGCTGAGGGCGGTGGGATTTCCGGAAATGTGGGTTTGGGTCATCCCGGCCCTTCACTGCTACTGGTTTCTCCTAGAGATGCTTCCCCTGAATGCTCCGTCTAGCAGAGACTGGGCAGAGTTCAGCTGAGGAGCATCAAGGCTCTTACCTCTGCTGATGTACCATCACCTCCAGCTGCTGACTTCGTTTGCTGTCCTACAGCTTTGTTTCTGTTTGTTCCTTCACCTGCTATCTCAGTGCCTGGATGGTGAACAGCCTGTGGGTCATCCGACCAGAGCCTGGTACACGAACCACAGCCGGCTGGGCAGCGTGCTGCTCACATGGCGCAGGTGATGGCCCATCCTCCTGTCTGCATGGGTACAGCTGCGCTGCGGAGGGACCTGGCACTTCCTGAAGGTCTTCACATGCTGAAGAGGTCGGGAAAGGCTTTATCGTCCTGTGTTGAAGGAAAACCGTGACGTCCAAAACTGAATTCAAGTGGAGTGCAAAGGGACAAGTAACCAAGGAAGCAGCTCCAGGCCAAGAGGGAATGGCCTCAAGCTGCGCCAGGGCAGGGTCAGACTGGCTCTTAGGAAGGATTTCTTTGCAGAAGGGGTTGTTGGGTGTTGGAATGGGCTGCCCAGGGCAGGGGGGGAGTCCCCATCCCTGGAGGGGTTGAAGAGTCGGGCTGACCCAGCGCTGAGGGATCTGGTGGAGTTGGGAACGGTCAGGGTGAGGTTCATGGTTGGACTGGAGGAGCTTCAAGGGCTTTTCCAACCAAGATGATTCTGGGATTCTGTGACAACAGTCTCCTCCATCCTACACTTCCCACAGGGACGTGTTCTGTCTCTGTAAGAACACCACAGCGTGAAGGACGTTGTGCCTCAAGACCCGTTTCTGCCTGCGTGTCTGGCTGGTTACCCACTGCTTTGGCGCCGTACGTTTGATTTACCCTTCAACACCAAAACAGCTTTGCTGAACTTTTTCTTGTTCCTCTCCTTGGTGCATGTACCAGTTGCATCATAATACCTGTAGTCAGTGGCAAGCTGCCTCAGACAATTGTGAAAAGCAGTGCAAGCGTGAAGCGTGAGCACTAGATGCTGCTGGAGGAGCAGTAAGGACGGTTCTGTGCATCCATGTACGGAGTTCATCATCATCATCAACTTCATCATCAACCTGACCAACAAGGAGAGCCCTTCTCCATACCTCCCCCTTCCTCAGCTCAGACAGCCGTGCCGGGGGTCAGAGTAAACTCATCTGCTGCCTCCTGGTGAGGTCAGGAAGCGGGGGGACTCATTGCAGAGCGGGGAGCACCAGCGCTGCGGGAGTGTCCCAGGTGCTCGTGGAGACCACGGGGAGAGGAGGGTGGAGGCAGCACTGGAGCCCTCGGGGGGAGCTTGCCAGGAGTTCTGGCCTCTGTGGAAGGTCCGTGTGCTCTGCACCGCTTTCATGGTGGGTTTCTGATGAATCGTTATAGCGTGGAGGATGTGGAGGCGCTGACACCACAGTCCTGTCAGAAGTCTTCTGGTTCCTGCAGCAGCAGGAGTGGGACGTGGCTGGAGCTTCTCAGCCCTGTGGGAAAGTCACAGCAGCGCTGACGCCTGCCTTGCTCTCACCACCAAACCACCTTCAAAGCTGCGGCACCGGCTTCCTTTCCACTGTGGGAAACAACTCTGGGATGAGGAAGAGGAGGGAGTGCACCGTTGCCCAGAGACCTTTTTCCTTCACGTTTTTCTGGGTGGGATGCTGAGACAAACACTTACTTCTCCTTTCTGTGTCAGGCCGACTGCCGGCTGCGTTTCTCTCTTACACCCCGCGCTGAGACGGGGGCGGCTGGGCACTTTTTGGCCCCCTCCTGAGCTCAGGGGCTTCCTGGGGTCTGGTCAGTATGACTCTCCCTCACCCAGGTAGTGACCAGAGTTTTTCACTGCAGCAGTTGGGGAGCCCCTTTCTGAGGGCTCATGCTGCACAGCCCAGCTCCCGCAGCAACGGCAGGGCTCCGCGTCAGCTGGGGGACCTGCGGGAGGCGCTGGGGTGTTCATGGGCGCAAGGTGGAGGAGACCATTCAGCTGGTTCTGCAGAACGCCCTTTCCTCCCCGAGCAGAAGGGTGGTGGGCTCTTGCCAAGTCCCCAGCCTGTGCTGCAAAGCCCCTCCAGCCCTGTCTGTGGTCGAAGGCAGCCGCTGCTGCACACTGGGACCCCGGGGGTGCCTCCTTTGGAGGGGCTGGTGACCCCAGAGATGCCGGGGAATGGCTCTCCCTGGCTCCAGGCTCCACAAAAATCTCTGGTCAAACCCAGCGTCCCTGACTGAGAGCGGGAGCAGCGAAGGCTCTGGGGCACCAGGCTTGTGCGCCGCTGGATGACGCAGGAGGTGACACCGACACAGCAACAAAACCCTGCTCTGCTCCGGCCATCCCAGTAAAGCTGCTGCAACTTCAAAAGGAAGAGATTTGCGATTTTAGATCAAAAAAACTCCCCAAAGTTCTTAACTCTTTCAACACATCTTTTTTTTTTTTTCCGATTTCATCAAAGGTGGGAGCTGTGTGACAGGCGCAAGGGAAATGAAAGTCTGTTCATTAAAAGCTGTTTGCTTAGCAGTGAAGATAACAGAGCTGGGTACAAAAGCGGCTCGTATCGTTGGATTTTTTTAATGTCCTCAAAACATTTGTGTTTGTATTGGCTTTCTTAGCAAAAGAAAGAGTGTTTACACAGAGCAGTCCGCCTGATGTCTGATAGGAGACAGCGCTGTGAGAAAGAGAATGTGTCAGGGGATTATAGGCAGCACATGAACACACATCGACTGAAATAGATGCTTTAAGGTCTTCAGGGCACGGAGGACCTGGAGAGCAGCACAGCAGCTGTCACGGGGGTTACAGCCGACGTGGAGGCGGGGGGAGATGTGAGACAGCTGGTGACAGCAGGAGACGTGTTCGCCGATCCGGAAGGTCTCCTCCAGCCCTGCCTTCCTACCTGAAACTAAAACCTGCTGGCAAAGCAGCGCTCTGCTGAAGAGTTTTCTCCTGGAAGCCTTTTGGCCAGCTCTAATGACAACTGAGCTGCCATCTGAATTTGTCCCTATTAAAGAACAATATTGCTTACTGGTGTATTCCACATGCTTTAACTCGCACGGTTATTTCTGCCACCTTCTCCACTGCTGCCCCTCTTTGGCCTCCTCAGCGACGTGCTGAGGCTCCTGCTTAACGCTGAGCACAACAGCGGCGCAGCTCACATGAGCGTGTGCTCAGAGGTGGCACGAGTCTGAGCACCGTCCTGAGCAGGGACCATTTATAAACACCCAGCAGCTTGTGCCATCATCGTCCTCACCGTGGGGCTGGTGGGAGGCGGGATCTCCCTGGGCAGGTGCTGCACAAATGCAGAAGCAAAGACCTGCCTCCAAATGGCTTCCAAACGGAGTATAAATGATGGGAAATGGGTCGGGGGTGGCGATAAGAGGCCAGTGCTGGCCTGTGTGCTGCGTTACGGCGCTGTGCCGGGTCGCTGTACCAAAGGGGAGCATTTCGGGGATCCTCCTGCTTCTCTGGGTTTCCAAGAATGTTTCTGTAGCACTGAGGCGGCAGTTGTGAACTCCCAGCCCTTGCGCTGCCCTGCTTCTCGGATGGATGTGGCGGCCGGGTCAGGGAGCAAACTGCCCAGGGAAATGTCCCTGAGTCAATGAATCACCAGCTTCGCAATTAATGTCCGGAGGGGCGTGCATAATGGGATATTAACCAGCTGATTGGGAAGATTTATATTTCCAACGTGGTTAAAATGTTAGCTTAATGACTCACACAAGATGTGAAACCAGAACTTCCGCGCTTTGTATTTAATTTCCCACTTTGAAATACCTATTTTTTGTAGCTCAGTTGATGTGGTAGGCTATTTGTAAGGGCGTTTGGATGGCACGGACCCTTTCCTGGGCGAGAGGAAGGGCTTTTGACTGATTTTTTCATGGCGTCCACGTAGCGCTTGCAAAAAGCAAATGACATCTCAAAAACTTTGGGAGATAAGCGGGGGGGTCGATGGAGTAAGAAACACTCCTCTGTCCTCAGGGCAGGCGTGGGCAGGTGTTTCGTGCTTCTGCGCCCTGAGAAGGAGTCGAGCCTGCGCCTAAAGCGGAGATCACGGCTCGGGTTTGTGCTGAGTCAAGCTCTAAGCAGCCGCTGTAAAGGAAGATGCTCTTCAGCCGTGTTCGAGTGCTTTGCTGAATAGAGACGAGCGCAGCCTCATCACCAACAAAGCCACCAGTGTTCTGAGTTAAAGTGCCACATTTCCATTCATTTTTATTGCTGTTTACAAACAGTGGTGCTTTATTAATTGTTCTTCCTCTGCAGAGCTTTGCGGGTAATGAATCCGAGTAGCAAAGCTTAATGATTTTACTTCATCTCACCTCCATCATCATCACGTCTTAGCAAATGCTAGTTAATTAATAAAAATCCCCACTACACAGACAGGCAGATAATAAATAGCACATCCTCGTAAGCTGTCCTGCCAAAACAAGATGGTGACTCGGCAGCCAGGACGGCGTTACTGGTTGACTGATTTGTTCTCAGGGGTCCCTGCTAGTCCCTGGAGGTCCCGGGCAGCTCCCCGAAGGGTCGTGGCAGCAGGGAAGCTGCTGACTGCGGTTCCCCCGACCCCACTACAGAGCCTGCTCAGGGTCCCTGCAGGGTTTAATAAATCCATTGCTGTCTTCTAAAATCAGAAATGAGGACAAAATCAGCTAAAAGGGTTATAGCAGGAATATCTGCTGAGGTCTGTCTCAGAGCTCCCAGCTTCCTCTCCACTGTGGTTCAAAAAAAGATAAAACAGGTCCTGGTGCCGAAGTACTTTTGGTCTGGGGCAAGGACGAGAGTAGAACTCACACCTGATTGAGAGGCCCCCGCTTGCCCCAGGCTGGCTCGTGCACAGCCCCGGGAACCTCTCTGGGATCCAGGACCAGGCAATGAATTTGGCCGGGGTGGTGACGAGGGCTGGGGTGTGATGAGGGACGGGATGGTGAGGGTTCACCGAGGTTGCTTCGGGGACAGCCTGGAGGTCTGCGGGGCTTCTACACTCCCCACCCAGTTAGTGTAGTCATAGGAAATGCTCAGGGGAAATGAGCTGATGAAGTCCCCTGTGCTCTTCACCACCTGTGTCGGGTCGGAGCACAACCAGCCCTGCCCGGGGCACCCTGGGGTGCCCTGCAGATGCTGTGGGGCTCCGAGCGGGCAGGACCCCACCACTGGCACGGGACGTGGGTGAGTGGCTGTGTCACAGCACCGTTGTTTCAACTGGGTTGGGTGAGGTAGCAATGGCTTAGATGGGGCAGGGGTCCGTGTTTATTGTGTGATGTCACTGCCAGAGATACATAAACATTTCCTGGCAGCGTCACCCCAAACTCCCTGCGTGAGCGTGGCCGGGGGAGCACGGGGCAGCGTGTTTCTCAAGGGGACGGAAGCAGTGCGCTCCTCCCGCTCAGCTCTTCCAGGCGTGGTGGATGCAAAGGGAATTCACTTGGAGCGAGAATGGACTCGTGTTCTTCTAACGCCTGCAGCGTGCTGGGTGGGAGCCAGTACGGGTTTGCCTGGGAATTTTCTGTATTCTCTAAACCAGCAGCCCCCAGTGCCAGGGACTTCAGAGCGTCTCCTTCTGTATGTTGCACAATCCAGCAGCAGCTCAGCGCTCGGTGGCGGCAGCTCCTGACACAGCTGGTTACTCTTCACGGCACTGCCAGTGCCCCTTTAGACCCTGGACATTTGAATAATGCCCCGCCGCTGCTGCCGGTGCTTTTTGATTTTGTCTCTTGGCAGATCTGACAGAGAATTTCTGCAGAGAGCTGGGTGGTCAGAGCCTGCTGCCCAGGGCTCTGAGAAGCAGAGCTTTTGGGATAAAAGGGGCTCTGCCCTTGCTCCTGGTGGAGTGGGCTCTTGGACGCGTGCCCAGACAGACCTTTTGTAGGAGTTGATGGGGCAGGCAAAGTCCCACGAAGGGGAGGTCCACCGAGCTGCAGGACATGTGGTCTGTGTCCCCCCAGTTCCTGGTGTCACACCACAACTGATGGGCAGTTTTACCAGGAGGTGCCTCCTCTCTGCCCTGTTTTCAAGGAAAAGAGACCTGGTTTGGGTCTGTGAACAGCGGGGGAGGGCAGAGGTGCCCTCCCGGGCCTGGCTGTGCCTGTGGGGTGGAGATGGAAACTGTCCCTGTCCTTGGGGCCTCTCCTCTGCCTTGACACCATCACCTGAGGCGGCATTTCTGCTGCATCCCTGCTGACTAAATTTTGCTGAATTTTACAGACACCTCTGGCAACCCTGAAGTCTCCAGTGCCCCTCAAACTTCTTTATACTGTGGTGTGCATTTCAGTTCAGGTTTTGCCAGTGAATATTTCCACTCCCAGCTGCAGACTCATCCTGTCCACAGCGTTTGGGACCCGGACTCCGGCCAGTGGCAATCAGCAGGGCTGGATAATGTGCGTCCGCGGGGTGCAGAAGAGCCCATGGAGGAGCCACCAGGCCTGCATGGCTTCCTCAGGTGTCCCAGGCTTAGCAAAACTAGGGAAAAAAAACCCCAAAACCCAACCCCTTTCTGACATGCTAATATTAAAAAGGAGAAATGGGATTATCGAAGAAACTTGAAACTTAGTTTGACATTAGCTCCAAATAAAATAATGGAAAAGTGAATATGAGACTTGATCAATAAAGTGTAAAAAGGGCAAGAATGTAATTAATGGCAATCAGTACTTATTTTTGGTGGTTAGCTTCCGTAGAATCATGTCATTTCATTTTCTGATGACTTCCACATTTGGGTGATAAAGTTACCTGAAGGCTGAATGCAACTGTGAGTATTTTTTTATTTTCACAATATTGTGATGTATACCTCATTATAACACACAAACAAATAAATGAACAATAAGTAAAGCAGATGTTAATGGAGTTTGGCTAACTGCAAAGTCTTATTTCCGTGATAGCTCCCCACTGAGGGGTAGTTTTCCACATATTCCTGGGGAGGGTCAGTGGGAATTGATTGGACGCTGGGTCTGATGCTGTATATGATTGTTACCAGTTGTGTGGAAGCAAGTATAAAATCATAGCTAATAAGGTTTTTAGATGATGTAAAGACAGCTAATTTAACAGAGGTGAATGCAAAGTCATCCTCCTACGGAGGAGGGGTAGGGGCTGTCCCAGGGAAGGGGGCTGCAGTCCCAGCCGAGGTGGCTTCTTCCCCCAGCACACGCCAGCGGTGCCCAGTCCCTGCAAAACACCTTTCCCACCCCTGTAATAATGACAGGGATAAGATGAGGGGGAGAAAATCAGGAGAAACCAGCACTTTGAGCCAACTTTGCTCAGCCACAGTAACGGCTGAGAGTTGGCTCACAGTCCCCTTTCAATGACAATGAAAGTAAATGCCCTTACGGACGCTTTATGAAAGGGTGAAGCTGGGTGATCACAGCAGTTCTCTGTGCTGTTAAAGGCCATGAAAAACCATCCTTTGGTCCCAGGAAGCGCTGGAGGTCAGGACAAGCTCCTCTGAGTGTCTCTGAGCAGAGGGGAGGCCACCTGGTGACTTCAGGTGAGATGTGGGGTGCTAGCCTGAAAGTAAGAAGCACAGTTTTCCCCCAATGATGGAATAAGAAAGGGTGAATTTCCTTTACCTATTTGAGCATTTCTGCCATCAAATATGCTTCTCCTTGTCTGATGAATCAAGAAGAACAAACCCCTGCGTCTCGTGTCATGGACATCTTTGGATCACGAGCACCATCTGGAGAGTTTCCTCTACAGAAGTGCAGTAGAGGAGGCTGAAACACCTGCCGAGTATCACAGCTCTTGCCGAACAATGATGAAATGAGAAGAAAGGGTTAATTTTCTGTTTCTTGAATCAAGACTTACAGCTTGAGATGGGCTGGGGATGGATGGAAGCAGAGTGGGGTGTCCCCTGAGTGCGGGTCCCCCCATGCTTTGCTGCCAGAGCTGATCCCCCAGCACCTGCCCGTCCCTGCCTGGGGTCTGTGGGCAGAAAACCCTCGTTTGTGGCCGGGGCAGGAAACTGGTGAGTTTCTGTGCTGAGTGAGTGAGTTCCTGCGCTTTTAGGAAGTTGTAGTATCTGTGGAGGGGTGGCAGTTAGAATCACGCCTGCTGTGCAGGCAGGAAGCCCGAGCCACTGCCTCGGTGTCAGAGAGCTGCTGCCGGGTTCAACAGCGTTTGAGCCTGTCCTGGTGCTCGGCCAGACCTTTGCACTCCCCCGGGGCCTGGGAGGCAGGAGCTGGGCGGCCCAGGGTCAGAGGGGTGGAGGAGAAGGGCAACGGCCTCTCCCGGTTCAGGCTCAGAGGAGGATGCCCCAGCGCCACCCTGACTGCGTCCGTTTGCAGGGGAGGTGGCCCAGGGCTGCCCGATTTACAGCCCCAGTGCATAAACTGGAACTGGTAGCCCAGACAGCTCGTGCTGTCTCCATCCCTGGAGGTTTCTGAGCCTCGGCTGGATAAAGCCCTCAGCTGAGCCTGGTTGTGCAGGAGCTTGGACCAGGGACCTCCCAAGGTCCTGGACTGCTCCACAGCTCTGTGACTCCGGGAGCGGTTGTTATGGATTGGGTCTGGCAGCGCCAGTGAGCCTGGAAGCACGTGGACTCCAGACCTGTTTCGTCCACTCTTTCTCATCCCTGGAAGCCTTGTAGAAAGTGCAAGGAATAGGCTGTCGTGTCAGCTGGCACCTGCACTGCCCGTGCTCCCACCACCTGCGTTGGGATGGGCATCCCTGGCGCTGGGGTCTCCCCTCTGGGTCCCCACCCCCTTTACACTCACGTACAGTGGGAATTTCACACCGTCCTTCACCAGCGACACACAGAAAAGCCTCCGGGGGCCCGGGTACCTCTTCCTGCTGACCTGCTGCTGCCCACCACCACGTGCCCAGGACACCGGGCACCTTCTGCTGAGGGCTGGGGAGATTTCTTTGGAAGACTGCACTACCCAAGTAGTCTTTTTCCTCCTTTTTTGCACACCATTTTTGGCACTGTATCCCCAGGTCTGCTCTTATTGTCACATCCAATCTCTGTGTGCTTTCCCCCCTCCACGTTCAACCCCATCATTTATGGTGTGACTTCTGAGGAGCGCAGCCCAGGTGCCTTACGGGTGCCGCAGCTGTGGCTGAGCGGGCATCCTGCTGAGCCCAGCAGGCAGGAAAACGCTTCTGGGGACTTGGATATTAAAGTTATGCTTTCCTTTTGAATCTATTGAGACATGTTATCCCAGAAGTGCCAGATTCTTGCCCATCAGGGCTGGGCTGAGCCGAGGCAGGGCCACAGCAAGGACCACAAGCCCCACTGCCCAGCGCCCAGTCGCTTGTATGAGCCAAAGTCTGTGCACTGGGCTGGACTGGGGGCTGCCACCGGCACATGGGTCAACTGCTCGCTTGCTTCTCTCCCTCAGAGCTCGCAGGAGACCCCGATACTCCGTCGTAGCTCGTGCAGACCCCGGGGGAGAGCAGCCAACAGCCTCTGCGCTGCAGCAACAAGAGCTGCACCCCGGCTTTGCCACTCGGGACCAGGCACCTCTTGCTTAAAACCTGGACAGCCGAGGCTCTGCCGTGGGCAGGCTGGCAGGAGGGGCTGCAGGTGGGGATGGTTTTAATTCTTCGCCAGGTTTCCGGCACAGACAGCAGGAACAGCTTTCATCTGGCCGAACAAACACAGCTCCGTGTGGGGGGCCCGTGGGGAGGCTTTGCTCTCCTCACACCTGACCTGGATGGCTCCTCTCAGATGGGCCTTTCTCGGGGACCAGTGGGTGCCCCCCTCCAGCTGTGCCGATCTGCCCCAGCGGCCAGACAGACCTTTTCTTACATGATATACGAAGCTGGTGAGGAAAACTCAGCCTCCTGTGGGTGGTCACAGTGTCTCCCCACCTGGACATTGGTGCTGATGCCCAGAAGAGGGACAAACTGCAGCCCTGTGGTGCAGTCAGTGTCTGCAGCGCATGGGCACGGGGTGGGGATCGTCCCCCTCCCAAATGTCGCCCCTCCAAGCAGCGGGGAAGGGAGAGGCAGGGACAGAGGCGTTCGGCTTTTGCCTGTGCCCTAACTCCAGGCTGCTCCAGCGCTGCAGGGCACAGCTCCGCAAGCCAAAGGGGTTTGCAGACATCAAGGTTTGGGTGCTTTCAAACAAGAAGTTTTGATGTTGGCATCTGTACGATGCTTCCCGTACATGTGCCCACGGGTTGGTTATGGGGTGTGCTGTGCTTAATTAATGCAGGTCAATGTGGAAGGAGACATTTAATCTCAAAACCTGCAGGAGTGAACCCGCTGGCTCATCCAGACGGGAGAACAGTCTCGCTGGTGAGCGGTCGCGGTGCGTTGAAGCTGCTCTGCCCTCACAGAAGGCAGAAATGGGTGGCAGCAACCCCCCCCCCCCCCGCGCAGCACGTCAGGGCAGAGGGGGCTGGATCCAGGGGTCTGCGCTGGCAGCTCGTCTCTGTTAGACTGGGGTGCGGGTTCTGGGGGCTGGATGCCCCATCTGTGCAACGCGTGCCCAGGGCACAAGGCACACCCGACCGGAGGCATTTGAGAGTAAAAACCTCAGAAAACACCCACTGCTGGGCTCAGCGGAGGATAAGCTGGGCCTGGCTGACCTGCTGGGGGCTCGAGTCAATCCACAGCCTGGTTTAGCCTGAAAAGGAACTTCCAGGGCAGAGCAGGTTTGTGTCAGCCGCCCAGTGAGGGGTTGGGCTTGTGGTGTTGGGAGCGGCGCTGCCATCCCATCGCCGGTTTGGGGTCAGAGGTTTAAAGGAGCAAAAAAGTCTGGAGAGGAGGGAGACAGAACAGACATATTATTCAAGTGCCAGAGAACACACTTGATCTATAAAGGGTACAAAACATATTAATTTTTAAAAAGCTGTAGAGGCATCTTCATTGCAGGGTGGAAGTCTCAGGAGAAAACATCTGATGCTGAGGATCATTGTAATGCCCTTGAGCAGGATGAATTTGAATGAATGGAAAATGAAGCCAGACATATTCTGATTAGAAATAAAAGCTTTATTTTGAATAACGAGAATAATTAACTCCTGTGAGAAGATCATGAGAGCAACAGTAGATTTTCCAGCAGTAGATTTTCCATCTCTGTACGCCCGTGTGGGGAGCAGAAGTTATTTGGTACAAAGCTGTTTTCTCAGTGAGACCTTTGGCTTCTGGGGTGGTGGAGGACCGAGAAGCAGTCACATGCCTCTTTGGCCTCCAGCTCTACATAGGTGCGTGCTTGCAATGGGGTAATTTGGGGCCTTTCTGGGATTCCCTGCCCATTCTCTTTGGAAGGCTCTTCTGAGCAAGGACAGGTGCTGGTGGCGCTTTGAGGACAGATATATCATCTTCTCTAGTGCTCGGCGATGAGACTTGTTGGCAGCCACGGTGCCCGTCCTGCCTCTTCCCTGTCACCCTGCCCCATCTGTGTTCCCCTTCCCATCGCTCGTGGCGATGCCACTGGAGGAGACCAGGCCCTGTTCCCTCCTCCCAGGACCCTGACCTCCACCATCCCACGGTCACTGCGGCCAAGGCTGCTCCAACACTCACACCCCTGACCAGTTCATCCTTGTTTCCAATTATCAGGTCCAGCAGAGCCCCTTTACTTGTTGGCTCCTTCATCGCCTGTGCCAGGAAGCATCTGCAGATCTCCTCGGCTGCTTGAGCTCTGCTGTACTGTCCTTCCAGCAGATACCAGTGTCAACGTCGAGCAGCGAGCAACCCTGAAAATACCCCAGGAAGGAAGGGTTGGAGTCTGAAAGGGCTCAAACAAATGAATATCTGACAATCATTGATTAGGACTAAACTGTGATGCGTGAAAGCTTTGCTTGTGTTTTTTGTTTCCCAAGGACTCCTTAACTAGACCTCTTTGTTTAGATGTCCTGGTGGAAATCCCTGGGAGCAGACTCGAGGCCTTCAGTGGGCACCTGGGCAACCCCTAGAATGGGAAAACTAAGATGGGGGGTGCTCGAAGACAGAGACACAGAGACCCTATTGTAGCTCCCTCCATGATTCTGCTGATTTAGGAAGGAGGCACCTGGACTTTACTTCACAGCGCTCGCTCTGGACAGAGGGTCAGCTAGTGAACGCTGTGAAGAAGACTGCTTACTTCTTCCCTCGACCACCAAAGACCCTCACCCTATTTTCACTACGCATGCTGGGACTGTCTAAGTGAATTCCGGGAACTCCTTCTTATCATAAGACACCCCTGTCTAGGAAATCTAATGAATATCTATGATATGCGTGTCTGTAAACCGATGTCCCTTACTAATTCTGGGGAGCCCTTCTGGTGGAGAATCCCCAGGGTGATGCCAGCGCTGCTAATAAAGAATATCTGCTTAAGAGTTCTGTTGGATTCTGACTGTTGAGTGAATTTCTTTGTTTCAAGTGGTTGGGAAATTCCATCCTTCTGATTTTCATCCCATTTATTTATCTCCTGACTTGTCAGAGGAGAGGCGCTACCTAGGTGCACATTAATACAGGCATCAGAAATAAACTTGGGATGCAAATCAGAGGAATTTCCCAGCTGTGAGATCACCAGGCTGGGCCAGGGAGTGCAGCGGCCATGAGCTGCTCGGAGCTGGGGCCCCTCTGCGCATCCCCCCGCCCCTGCGTTTGGGCGCAGCTCACACGATCAAGGGTCTCTGCTTGTTGCCTGTGGATCTCACGGTTGGGTTGACTCCAGGGTGTCGGTTTTCCCCAGATCCCCAGCGGAGCGGGACGGTCGTTCCTGTTCCTTGTGTCCGTGTGTCACGGCCCGGACTGGGAGCCCAGAGAGTGGCAACGGTTCTGTGATCCCCTCGGGGTAAATTAAGGTGAAATGACACCAAACAACCGGTGAAAATGTTTTACTTGAGGTTGAAAACAATTTAAACTTGGAAAAGGATAATAAGCAATGTGGTCTCTTATAAATCTTTAAGAAAAGGAAGGAAAGAATAAGAAAGGAGAGAGCGAGAGTCAAAGCAATCTGGATCACGGCCCCTGGATCCAGCGCTGTCTCAGGGCCGGTCATCTCGGGTGGTGGGTGCACACCCAGCAAAGTTTCTGTTGCCTTTTCAGTTCATTTTATCAGCTGATTTGCATATGAGATGAGGAGGGGCAGGGATTCCACAAACTCATTTCCATGAGAGACAAGGAAAAAGGTGGAGCGGGGGTTCTGCACATGCATTGAGGGGGAAATGGGGTGCACCACCCCTTGTCCAGTTGAGTTGGTGGTCGCACTCACGCTGCCCAACTTTGGTTTTTCCTCTGTTCCCACAGATTTTTGCTGCCTTCATGCTTCTTGAGCAGTCCTCCCGCTCTTGGGGCAGCAATGCTCACCTCTTACCAGCTCTTGTCACCTCTTCAGTGCCAAAGGGGTGAAGTCATTAGCAAGGCCTACACCTGTCTTGCACAACAGAGCCACAAAGTAAGGGGAAACACTTGATTTCACTCAGTCCAGTTTCCCAGCTTTGAGCTTATCCAAGGAGTTTGTCAATACAGCCCCGAGGGAGTGTGTGTGGGGGGATCCTTCGATGCACCTTCGACGTTCCTTAGACTCATCACAAAGGCCGCAGCTGGTCCTTGAGGTTTTGTGTGTGGATGAATGTTTGAGGCATCAATTCCTTCAGCTCCTCACACCACGGTCTGAGACTCAACCAGCAGAGAAAGCAGCGATCGGTCCCACCATCGCTATCTTTAGCGCTATTTTTCCATCAGTTCTCAGTGAAGTGGAGCCCGAGCTGTGGCTGGTGGTGGTGAGAGGGCTGCGGGGCCACCACGCAGAGGGGCGGGTGGGAGGGGGGTTGTTGGTGGCAGCGACGGGGGGGACGAAGCATGGGGGGAAGGAGCCACCTGGCCTTGGTGCAGGGGCATGGGGGGGTGTGAATTCTGCCCAAACACATCACTGCAGAGGAGCTCTGTGCCACTGCAAACAAGAGTGCTGGGGCCGTGGAAGTGCTCGCTCTTCTCCTGGCACGCTGCCTGGGAACAGAAACCGTACCACGTCCTTCGGGGGGTTGTGGCAGGATTAGCAGGTAGGAAAGAAACGCTCTGCAAATGGATCAGAAGATGTTAAAAGAAAACTTTTGTAATTTAGAAAATTAATATCAACATCAAATAACCTGAAATCTATGAAAAAATGCTAAACAAATGAAGCTGTTGTTCTGGTATGCACCTGCATTTTTATATTGGCTCCATGAAAGTTATTCTTTGACTTTTGCAGATGAAGAAATTAAGCACCAACCTGGGGACCGTGAAAACTTTTTTCCAAGCATCACGCAATCAAGAAATAAAACATGGGATGCTAAGACAAATTTACCTCCTTTTGGCTTTGTTTTGAGAAAAACATCAGCTTTCTCAGCTGGCTGAAGGAGAGATTTGTTCTCTAATGGTGCTGGAGTGTGTTTGCTTTGTGAACATGGAATTACATGTGGACGCTGTTCCAGCAGCATCCTCAAGGATGGTGCAAAGTGCACTGAAACTGCACAGCCTGCGTAACCCTTTCCTGGGAACATCTGCCCCTCGGGGATAAAACGATGATAAGCCCTGGGTGCACTCAGTGGTGATGGTGTTTCCCAGCTGAAAAGCTTCGGCTTCTGGGCTCGGCTGACAAAGGGGGGTATTTCCTTCTCAGGGAGCTGAGGAGCTGTCTCAGCACCCAGAGGGCAGGAGAGGGCAGACCTGGGGTGGGGGTGCGGAGGGCTGGCAGCAAAACCACCAAAGGACCCCAGGGCGGATGGGCACGGGATGCAAAACTTCGGGGTGGGAATCTGGCAGGAGTGGGGTGTTCAGTGACACAGCGGGGAAGGGCTGGAGCGGAGAGGGTGGGTGCCTGGGAGCTCTGCCAGGGTTTGGCAGTGCCGGCCTGCAAGCCGCAGTGGGTGTCTGGGATGGAAATGGTCCTGAGGTCCCCCGAGCTCGGATTGTCCCATGTTGTGGTCCTCCCCGTGCCCCAGGGACTGGGCTGGCTGGGGACTGTGGAGGTGAGGAAGCCCGAGCTCAGCTCCAGGGGAGGTGTCATAGTACAGGGACTGTTTCATGGCAACCAGCTATGTGGGCAGGAGGCCACAGCAGGACAAGGATGGCAGGGGGACTCCTTGGGTGCTGAGCGAGCAGAGCAGCGGTGCAACATCTGTCTGGTACGTGCATTCAGCCTGTGCTGTGGGGAGAGGCGGTCCTTGTCCCTATTGTCACTGGTCCCTCCTGCCAGCTGTCACCATAGCGGGGCAACAGCCACCCCCCCGTTGCCCCCTGTTCCTTCTCACCTGCTGCCAGCACCGCTGCTTTTCAACAGAGCGAAGCACAGTTCTGGTCTCAGAGCCACCACGTCTGAAAACAAAGGGGGAGCGGAGACCAGTCAACCCGTTGTCACTATGGATTCCTCAAATATCATCAAAGTGACCGTGGAGACCCTCAAGCAGGAGGAGAAGTTTGTGGTTGATTAGAGGAGCACCATCCAGGAGTTTAAGGTAGAAGTTGGCAAGCGTTTCAAAACACCCCCTGACCCACTGGTCCTGGTATTTGCTGGGGAAATCCTCAAGGATCAAGACACTTTGAGCCAGCACAGAGTTCACAGTGGGGTCAAAATCCACCGGGTCATCAGGTCCCAGAAGAGCCCACAGGACGGCCTGGCAGATCCAGAACGGGCGGTCACCATGATGCAACATCCTAGCCACAGTAATTCCAACTTACTGTACTTGGGAAGCAGAGCTGCTCCACAAAACCCACGCCTGATCCATGACAGCTGGTCTGAGCTGTTGACCTCCAGCCAGGAAACAGCGGCCCGGACCATGTAGAACCTCTTATCTATGATCCTCAAGCCAGGCCTGGTTGTGAACACCATCAACAGCAACACATTTTTGCTGGGGTTCGTCCTTGGGATGACAGGTGTACATCTCCTAGGCCTGGACTCAACGGACATGTTGGCCTTGGAGAGCAGCGTTCCTGAACAACGTGTGCCCATGCACAGCTTGAGCCCATCTGTGGAGAACGTCCTTGACAACGCTGATCTTGTCAGGGATCTCCTCATGTCCGACCCCCAGATGCAGCAGCTGGCTGAAGAAAATCCCGAGATCGGTCAGATTTTTGCCGACCCACATACTTTCAGGGAAGTATTAGAGGCTTTCAGCAGTCCTGCCATAATGCAAGAGGTGATGAGGATCCACGATGTGGCTGTGAGAAACCTCAAAAGCATCCCCGGTGGGAGTTCTGGAGCAGCTGTACAGGGAAGCTGAGGAGCCCATCTTGGACACTGCAGGCACAGCTGGACAACAACTCCTTTGTCTCTTGAACAGTGACCCCCCCCGAGTGGAGCACAGCAGGCGTTGCTACAGATCCAGTGGGGATTACTGACCCTCCCAACACAAGTACCAGACTTTATGATTTATTTGAGGGGCTCGCATGTGGAGAAGGCATGGACGACTTGGCACAGAGCGATGAAGACGATGAAGTTTTCATGTCAGACGAGGATGAATCCGAAGGTCCGGCAGAGATGGATGAGGAGGCGCCTCAGACCAGATTTAGGACACAAATGGAGCGGCTCAGTGCCATGGGCTTCCGGGACCAAAGTGCAAACCCGCGGGCACTGATCGATGCAGAAGGAGAGATCAACGCAGCAGTGAAGGTACTGACCAAAGCACCATCATTGGACAAGAGGCCGTAACCGGCTCGTCCAAGCGAACCAGCCATCGTGCCCCCTTTTTCGGTAGCTGTATTTCAGTCTCACCGCACAATAAAAGCAGCAGGGTGCATATTAAGAAGTGGTGTGCCGTAGCTTCCATCTCTGAGAATTACTTTCCTCTTAGCTGCGGGGATTTCTTGTATTCAGAAGCAGTAGACACGAGGACCTTTCTGTGCTGTGAAACTCTGGGGACAGGCCCTGCCTGGGTGTGGTGCCACCCCTTTACAGAGAGATCCAGGTCTGTACGCAGGGAAAACACGCCAGGAGAAGAGAGCAGAGAGGGATAATATGCCTTTTTGTGGTTAGGAACTGAGATCCAGAGATGCTGACAACCAGATGATAAATGAGCTTGGCTCCCATTTGGACTCCAAACCAAACAGTGGCACTTTGACAGCTGCCTTTTTTTTTTTTCTTCTGAAGTCTGGCCCTAAAGAAGAGAGGCAGGGAGTATCCTCTCCTCAACTGAGCAAACGCTGATTTGAAAGCCGGTTTGTCATTTCTGTCACTGCTTCTCCTATGGGAGTAACGTCCATGAGGCTCTTGGTACCCATCAGTGATGTCCCGTTCTCCGCCAGTCCCATCCCACCGCTCCCTTCCTGCTCCTCTCTGCTCTCCCACCCAAGCTCTGAGTCTCCTTCTCCCTGCTCTGGGTTTCCCACTCATTTCTTCCACAAGCGTTTCCCAACATCCTTCTCTTACAATATGTCCAGTGAGAGGTTTTCTACCTGTTCCTTTCTCCTCCTCCTCCACCTGCCCCATTTATGGCTCTGTAGCTGTTATTTTTACGCCAAATTCAGACTTTTTCTGTCCTCTCTCTCCTTTCTATTTTGCGTCTTGTTCCTTCTTTCTCCCCACACCCTCTTTTTCACCTTTCTGGAGGTGATTGGAGGGTTGGTCCTGGGGACATGGGCTGGGCGCTCAGCAGACCGTGGCTGGAAAACGCCCCTCTCTCATGGCAGACCCCCTGTGCTGGCAGCCAGGCTTTGCCTGACCTGCTCTGATAAAGCACCGCTGGCAGGAATCGACGCTGATCTTGGCCGTGTCGCCCGCTTAGTGACAGGCAAACGTTGAGCCCTGCCCTCTCTCGAGGCTGGTCTCAGCCTCAGCCACAGGGATGGAGCTTATCCCGGGGGATGGTTGGGCTTCTTGGGTCTCCATGCAGCAGCGTGTCAGCTGCCCCAAGTCAAGACTTTGCAGACTTCCCCAGTGCTTAAAACTGCCCCTGACGCCTCAGGACCCTGCTGCTGTGCAACGCCTCTGCCCCAGGCTGTGCTCCAAGACTCGTGACAGTGCCTGCCCCTGAACTCATACGAGGCTGAAGATGTGTGTGGAGCCCGTGTGACCTGAGCTGGGATGTTTGTCCGGGGGTGGTGCGGGAGCAGGACAAGTGTGGGTGGTAGACACCAAAATGTAGGGATCTAGACCTGAGTCGTGCCTCCAGCCTCCTGCTGCTGCTCGGGGAGGTCTTGGCATGGGTCCGTCCTCATGCGGAGGAGCCCAGCACCACCTTGGGCATCTGAGACATCCATGTGGGGCTGGTGGATGTGACACAGTACCTACAAGACACCTACGAGACACCCGTGTCCCTCTAGCCCCGTGGCTGGAGATGAGGAGGAACAGGATGGGGCATCTCAGAATGTCCGTTCAAAATTGATGGAGCATTTACACACGAAAGAAGTATTTCTTTAAAATGCTTGTGCTTCAAATTTAAGCAGTTATAAGGTTTCAGTTATGAAAAAGTGTTAAAGTAACTTGCCACTTTAAACACACATTTTTTACCTTTTTTCCTTATAAATATTTTGGTAAACCTAGCAGGAACTCATGACACATGAAGAAATCACTCAATGTAGATTTTTTTTCGCCTTTTTTGCCAAGAAATCTTTGACAAGATGATCTTTGAGGTCCCTTCCAACCTGGTATTTTAAGATTCTGTGCTATTTTTTTTCCCATAAAAATTAACTCCTGACTTTGTTCCGCTCCTGTGTAGGAATTTGGTGCAGTTTGGTGGTTGCTGGAGGACCCCTTGCAGCCGGTGTCGTGGGGAGCGTCAGGGCCACTTGTGCTTGAGGACAGCACGAGCTCTGCCACTGCTTTCACGTCCTGCTCTCTCCTCCTTGTCCGTGAAGGCAGCCGGGGTGATGAACTTCAGCTCTCTTGGGTGCTCACCCCTGGGAGCTGGGCTTTTTTAAAGGTGCCTGGGTGCCTGCAGACATGGGCACTGGGAGCTTGGCAGGCCAGAAGAGCCTGTGTCTGGCTGCTCACCCCCCCAGATCAGGGTCTGGTCCAGCCCTGGGCACTGCCAGCTCCTGCTCTGGGGGTCACTTGTGAGCCTGCCCTGGCTGCAGGCTCCCCGGGAGATGCTGTGCCACCTCCTCCTGCAGCTGGCTGAGCTTTGGTGCCCAGCTGTGTTCCCTGGCACCCGCTCCTTCCCTGGCACGGGCAGCGGCGGTGGACGATTGCCGGCACACATCTCCCGCCTGGCCAAGGCGATGAATATCATCTGCTCCGTGTCACCCTCGGCAGCACTAACGGTGCTTTTCTAGGTGCCCCGAGCAGCGAAGCCGCTGCAGCATCCACCCCCTGCAGCTCTCTGGGCAGCCTGCGCTGGCCCGCAGCTCTGGCATATCATGTCTTATTTTGTGTAGCCATCCTACACCGGCCTTGGCACAGTGGGACTTGTGCCTTGGGGGTTTGCTGTGTGGTGAATGCTGTGCTCCACCATCGCTCTTGTGGAATTTTTTTATATTTCATGGTCAAAATCTTCCTGTGTTTCTTCAGGTGTGGGCGTGCTGCTGAGCCTGTGACATCCACAGCTGCCTCTGCTTGGAGGCTAATGTGTACTGAAATGATTCAGCCTGCAGAAAATAGTTCCTCCAAGCTAATTTATTTCTAGCCCTGTGTCTGGTGAGATTCCCGAGGGGCTGAAGGGAGGGGTGGTCACCGACTGACCTGGGAACTGGGGGAAACGTCCAGTCGTTCATCCAAGGAGGGGTCCTAAGCCCCAAACTCTCCCTCCCATCCCCTCGAGGAGCCCAGCCCATGAATTGCCTCTCTCATTGCTATGGGGGAAACTCTTCCAAATTCCTTTTATCACATTAATCACCAGGAGTGTTATGTATCATGCTCAGTAATCTACTCAAAACATGGATTGCTATTTATACATATGTGCTAAGATATTTGCAAAAGAAATTGCGTCGCGTTTGGACGCCTGGATGCTCGGCGCTGCTGAGAAGTCAGACGGCTTTTTTTAGGACTCATCACACCATTTTTTCCAAAGCTTGCCTGTGTCTTGCCACAGCCTGCAGCTACATCACGTCAGTCCAACCAGGGCCCCGGGGACGGGAGATGCAAAGCCACGCGGGTGTGATGGTGTGCTTGGAGGGAAGGGAGGCCGGGGGGGCACAGAGCCCCGCGCCAGGGACCTGCGAGTGCCTCTGCAGGGAGCAGCACGATTACAGCTCGTGGGGGCAAAGAGGGGGCTGGATGACATCCCAGGGCACGTCTCCTCGCCTGGAGGGCACTTAGGGAGCTGCTGAGCGGGGCACAGTGCTCCCCCCACCCTCTGGGATCGGTGCAAGGGCCCCCACTGCCCCGGCTCCGGCACCGCAGCCCCTGCCCCAGCGCGGCCGGGGACCCTCCTAGGGGCAGGGACCTGGGCGGGTCTTTGCGTTGTGGATTCGGGGCCAGAAGGATCGTTGCGAGCCTGGCGCAGAGATGGCGAATTCCCCGTTAACGATACTGATCTAAAGAGCCAGTGAGACCAGTCACTCTAACTGAGGGCGTTTTGAGAGCCGGGCTTGCCGAGGTAAAGCTGGCAGGGCAGCACCAGCAGGCAGGATTAAACCCCTCACGGGGTGCTGTACCCGGAGGCAAAGCCGGCGGGGGCACCGCAGCGGGTGCCGGCAGCCCGCAGCGTCCCGCATCTTGGTCCCGCGGGAGAGCCGCCGCCGTGCCCGGGCCGTGCGAGGGAAATTCTTCTTTTATTTTCATTCTCTTAGCAGACAATGAATCACCAGCGAAACCTTTCCTCCCACCCCGTTTTTGTCTCCCCAGCCGCTCTCCTGAAAGATGATTATTTGTGGGGGAGGCCGTCCCCGCGGGGTGGCAGCGAGGGGGGCTCCAGTGCTGGGAAGCCACGTCCCCGACCAGAGCCCTGGTGCTGGGATGTGCTGGGATTGCTGGGATGTGCTGGGATGTGCTGCGATTGCTGGGATGTGCTGGGATATGCTGGGATTGCTGGGATGTGCTGGGATGTGCTGGGATGTGCTGGGCAAACCCGAGGCACTCGCAGCTGAAGCCTTCTGCAGGGATGCCCGCAGACTCCTGCAGACCTGTCTGTAATCCTCAGGCAGCTCTGGAGCAATGTGGCTGTTTTTCTAGGTTGTAGCTTTTAGTTTAAATTAGGATTAAAAGATTTTAGGAGAGAAGGATCCAGGGGGCTGCCCAGGGGTAGCTGCAGGAGATGCATCCTTAGAGCTGCATCTCTAGGACCACGGTTCTACAGCGACAATTGGATTCTGGAGGACGGGGGCCGATGCTGCGAGGCGCCGCTGGTGCAGAGCTCCTGCCTGCGCTGGGGTCCCGCCTGCGGCTGCAGCGGATCCTTCTTTACTCGCAGTTTAACATTTGCATTTTGCAAGCGCTGACGAGCTTTTGTATGACAGCACAAAAGATACATGCTATCAGCATGAAGAATATTTTGTCTGTTAATACATCACATATTTTTTTATTTCAGGCAATATTTATGCTGAATTGTTTTAAATCATTTACAGAATGGGATAGTTATTATTTTGACTAATTTTATTTTTAAAGCCATTCCACTGTCATGTTTTGTTTCTATGGAGCAGGCTCCTTGGACTTTCTTGGTTCAGGATATTTCAGATGTGCAATGTGTCTCTCACTGAGTGTGAACTGGGAAGCAAATCTGCTGTTTAAAATACAATTGCTTTCTCGTCCGTGGAGGCAGTAGTTTGGTATGCAGCAACCTCACAGCTTTGTTTTTAAGTACTCGCATCACTTTCTCATCTCGGCTGTGTTATGGGTAATTCCTATTTTGAGTTTTGATATTTAGGAGCTGACTGTTATTGCAGAAGCTGCTGGAAGGAGTCACAGCCCATTTTAACTGGTGTGGGTCTGGGTCTGCTGCAGCCCCCGGTGCTTGCTGGACCTCTCCAGGGCAGCGGCGCGGCCCTTGCTCTGTCTGCTGGGGGAACTCCATCTCGCACAGGTTTTCCCCTGACACCAACACCTCTCCAAGTGCCTGGTTAAATTTTATTTCTGCTGGATTTGCACTGACAGCGAGGTGCAAAGCAGGTTGAACTGGGTCCCGGAACCAGAAGGAAAGGGAGAGGGCAGTCTGGAGATGAGGCAGTGTGAGGGGCTGCGTCAGCCCCTTTGTCCTGGCACCACTGTTACACCATTGCCCCCCCAGCCTGTCAGCCAATGGCAGCTGCCTGTTTCCGCACCGCGCCATTTCCCAGGCCGGGCCTCCACCTGCTGTGGCTGGGAGGATGAAATCTGCCCGGAGCTGGAACACCACCCCTCAAGCTGCGGGTGTGCGCAGGGGTGAGGGGGACCTGTGGGGGCTGAAGGCGTTGATGGCCGACACCCCCTCTCAGTACCACTGTGGGCACCTGGGCATGCGCACATGGGGAACGTGGGGCGGTGAATATACAAATGAGCTCTGTGGCAACCAGCGAACTGATGGTGGCAACTATAAAGGGGCTGTGTGCTCCCCCCTGGGCAGCTGGCTCTGTCTCCATCGCCTGCCCAGATTTCTTTCTCTCGCCTGCCAAAGTTTTTCGCCTGCCAAAGCTTTTCGCTTGCTTTCTCCCCATCACCTGCACCAGGACTGGGCCGTCGGGACGCCGTTAGACTCGTGGTGGTGGTAACCAGCATTGCTGCATCTCTTTTGTTGGCTTGCTTAAGGAATGCTGATTTTTCCTTTCTTCTTCCTTCTGTCCTATCATTATTATCAGTTATTTCGTGACATAAAGCTTATAAGGTTTGTGCAGCACCTGACCTTGTTTGTGTCTTCATCTCGCTCTTGCGATCGTTTCAGAACCCTCCCTGATATTGGATCAGGACAGGAAGGAACATGAGCAGCCAACTTCAAACCTAGAGCTGACTCTGTTCTCTAGCCTAGTGTGAGTCCAGGTACCTCAAAACTCCCAATTATCCCCTCTGCAGTTCCTGATGTCTGAGAACATCTTGTGCATCCCTGCACACACCTGACCTTTCCTCTCTCATTGCCTGACTTCTTCCTTCTACTCTGGATTTGCAGAACATCAATTTAAGGTATTTGTGCAATGGAGGTTGATTCTGTCTCCATTCACTCTGCTCTAAGGGGAAGTGTTTGGAAGAAAAATACACTTATGTCATGTTAAAATCAAGTGTGGAGAAAATTTGGGCATTGCTGTTTACACATCATGGGAATCTAAGTTCACGGTGCAATATATTGCACACCATGGGTCTTCATAATTCGGGTGTGTACCTCTGGCTGTGGCCATTAGCAGATCAGAGAAGGCGATACAAGGCATTTGATAGTGGTGGAAGAGCTTAAGCATCTAAAATAATGTTCTGCAGTGTCTTTGCTTTCAGGTGAAACATGCCACGGTCCAACCTTACCAGCCTGACGCCGGCAGCATTCATCCTGGCTGGCATCCCAGGCATGGAGAAGTTGCACGTCTGGATCTCCATCCCATTCTGCTCCATGTATCTGGCGATCCTGCTGGGAAATGGTGTTGTGCTCTTTGTCATAAGGACAGAGCGTGGCCTCCACCAGCCCATGTACCTCTTCTTGGCCATGCTGGCCGTCGCCGACCTGGTGCTGTCAACCACCACTGTGCCCAAGATGCTGGCTCTGTTCTGGTTCAACGCCGGGGAGATTTCCTTCGGTGCCTGCCTGACCCAGATGTTCTTCCTGCACTTCAGCTTCTCGGCGGAGTCGGTGATCCTGCTGGCCATGGCGTTGGATCGGTTCGTCGCCATCTGCTACCCGCTGCGGTATGCGGCGGTGCTGACCCCCTCGGCCGTTGCCAAAACCGGGCTGGTGGCTTTACTGAGAAGTTTCTGCATCATTTTCCCTTGTGTGTTTCTTCTGAAGCGGCTGCCGTTCTGCGGGCACAAGGTCATCCCGCACACCTACTGCGAGCACATGGGCATCGCCCGCCTGGCCTGCGCCGACATCTCCGTCAACGTCTTGTATGGCCTCGCGGTGCCTATTGCAGCCGTAGTGGTGGATGTCGTACTCATTGCTGTCTCCTATGTCCTAATTCTCCTGGCATTATTCAGACTCCCTTCCAGGACTGCCCGTCATAAGGCTTTCAACACCTGTGGCTCTCACGTCTGTGTTATATTCCTTTTCTATGTTCCTGCTTTTTTCACCGTTTTAACGCATCGCTTTGGTCAGGAAATCCCCCACCACGTCCACATTCTGCTGGCCAACCTCTACGTGCTCTTCCCCCCGCTGCTGAACCCCGTCGTGTACGGTGTGCGGACACAACAGATAAAAGAGAGGGTTGTGAAAGTGTTCATCTGCCCCAAGAGTCGTTTGCTGCAAGAATAGGAGTGGGGTGGCACCATCAGAAAGCGATGAACACCTCGGTGGGGCTCCAGGCTCCCCACCCCAAATGCTCTTTGCACTGTCTCAGGCAACGTGCTTAAGTCTTCTGCTATCGTGGTCAAAGACAGAACACCCGACATCCCCGCATCACTTTCCCCAGCAATTTCTAGAAAATGTAAGACAAAAGTCAGGACCTCTAACTGGTGGGTGATCAAAGAGACGAGACCCTACCCCAGGGATGGCACCTGTGGGAAATCCCCTGGGAGGTGGAGGCAGGCGGCTCTCACTGCAGGTGACAGGAACTCTCCATCTCAGCCGCTTTCTCTGGAGTCGGGTGAAACGACATGTAATGAACTTGTTCTTCCGAATCACAGCTGTGTCAGGGAGTTAATTCGTTTTAGGAATCGCTTCTTTATTAAAATCCATAGCACTGAAAATGTCTCCAAAAGGAATAACACAGAAATAAACGCAAGTGTTGCACGTTAGCAGGCACGGGCTCTCTTTATTCCTTAACTGTATGATTTGACCATACTTTGAGTAAACACGAGGGTGAAAAACTGTTCCCAAAACTATTTATTTTTCAATAAGATAGGTTATAATAGAGGAGGGGGATGCTTGAGAGGCATCAGATCAGGCGTCTTTTGGCTCCAGAAGTGCCACTCTCTGCTCAGGAAAACCCTCCCACTGTTCTGAGTGTCCCATCCTCATGCACCCCCCCCTCAAACTGCCCCTATGAGAAAGCCGCTGTGCTGCCCTTTTTAAAGAGGGGCCGAGAGCTCAGTGACGGGTCAGAGCCAGACAGAAAGAGAGGATGAGGTGGGATCACAGCTGCAGAGAAAGACGAGCTGCTTTCTTGCAGCGGGAAAGCGCAGGAGGGTGATGATCCCTGGCCCTGGGGCTGAACCTGCACCTCCTGTGGGGCTGGAAGAGGGAGCCGCGGCCAGGCCGAGGGGATGCAGCCAGGCCCCTCTCCCAGGTGTGTGCTCGGTGGGAGGGGAACAGCCCGGCGAGGCCACCGAGGTACCAGACACCCTCTCTGCAGCAAAAAATGAGCATCTTGGAAACGTCACCCCAACAGAGGATCCCCTCCAGATGTTTGTTGCTAACCAGATGTTTCTGCTGATGCACAGACCCCACCAGCTCCTCGGGGGGCTCAGTGCTGGCCATTCATTTCAGGGTGCAGCTGCACGGCACCCCTGCAAGTCTGAGTGCTGCAGCAAAGTGTCCTGCCTTTGGTGGCACGTGCCGGCACCGCTGGCACTCAGTGTCACCACAGTCCCGTTTGTTTTCCGTTTCCAGTTTCCCGTTTGTTTCCAGTTTCCCGTTTGTCCAGTGGTGGTGTGCCAGATTCTTCGGGGCCAAACCTCCCCTTACCTTTTCTTGCCGGTCCAACAGCAAACCTTGCTGCCTTTAGCTGAGAGCAGTCGCCAGGCAGAGGTGTCCCCGCGTCCCTCGCTGTGTTGGCAGCACGTCGGTAAGGGAGGGTGGGCGAGACGCTTTCGACAGGCTCAGGGTAACCCCTCACCGGGTGTCTGGCTGTGGTGCTGCGAAAGCAGCGAGGCAGAGCTGCGCGGACCCGTGCGAAGGGAGAGGGCAGTTTCAAGCTATTCGAAAGAATGATGTGTAACCTCTACGGGCCACGGGTCTTCCATTTCAGGGACGAATTCACAGGTTAGAGGAATTGCTGGCATCTAGAAAGTAGAGATTAACTACTATTGTTATCAAATCCTAAAAATATTCTTGCTCCAGAGCTGCTGCTTTCCTGGGGTGTCTGGCCAAGAGCTTAGGAATCTCTTGGGCGTCGCTTTGCAACAGGAGCTGGAGGAATCAGCAGCGCGTTGCCCAAAGCGGAGCCGCAGGCTTGGACAGGAGCTGCCGAGCATCTCGGGGCAGCCTGGTGCAGTGACTTGTACGACTGATCGCGTTTCCCGGCAGCGCTTTTGTTGCTAAAATACCCTTTTTTGTTTGAGTTACTCTATCTAAAAAAATAACCAAAAAATATTTAATGCCATTCTAAGGTCGAACATAGTAGTTTTCTTTCAGTAGCTTGACTTAATTTCTTGTTACTCAGAGGAATTCACAGGATTGTTATTTAATGAAGAAATTATAAATAAAAACTATGACCCGTGTTACCTGTTTAAAGGTGGCTGTTAGGAATCGGAAGGCTAATGCTCCAAGTCAGAGCAGCTTCCAGTAGCAGGTGCATGTATGATTTATTGTTCTCTCTACAGCAATGGGTATTTAATTCATCATTCCTTTATCATTCATTTAATGGCAGCTGCTTAATGTTACAGTAGAAATCATGGCTGTATCGTCCAAATTACCCCACAGTCGCCTAACAAGAGACCCGGAGGGTTTGCAGTCTCTATGAACCTGCCCATTTATGAAGGCAGAAGGAAACAAGCGTTATTTATTCTCATTTTGAGCAACAAAGATAGGTTAAGCGGTTTGCCTCAGGTATATCAAGCCTCACTGCAGAAAGCTAAATGGGATTAAGGTCTTTCACAGTAAAGTCTCTTTTTCTAAACCCTTAGTGGCCACGGGCTAAGGGTGAAAAAAAGATCTGTATGCCACAATTCAGGTTTCAGGTTTATATGTGCTAAAGCAGGAACATGACAAGTGGACTGCATCAGGAAAAGTGATGAAACGCGTCTGCAAAACTGTGCTGGAAAGCCCCTGGTCCTGCAGCCAAGCGCTGTTCCTCCAGTGAGGCGTTAGCCCTTGCCCTCCCCGCCGCTCCAAAATTCACCTTCCTGAGAACACAGCGTGTCTGGTGGTGGTGTGCCAGATTCTTCGGGGCCAAACCTCTCCTTGCCTTGACAATCACTATGTAAATTGTATTTTTTTCTGTGCAGAAAGTCACATGAAAAAGGTGTATTTTTAACTTTTAACTGCCTTTAGCTTGAAAGTGATAATGATTACAAGCTTAAATACCCATAAAGAATGTTTGCCTGAAGAAGCAGTCTCATTCAAGCATTGCTTAAGATGCAGTAAGAATAATTTTGCCATTCCTAATCTTCCACTTATTCACAGGGTGACTGCACAAAGCGTGCTGCAAATCAGGGAAGGGCAGAGCCAGGCTGGTTCAGAAGGGAACCTGACAGCCTGTAGCTAAGGCTCCACCTCCGTGGCTTGCAAGGGAGATGTTTTGTTTTGCTGCTTGAGCATCCTCCACTGTGCTGAAACCACAGAAATATTTCAGGCCATCTTTCAGCCCGTACTGCCACCGGTTCATCTGTAACGGGGAGGAGAACGATGAGTGTGGCTCGTTGAGCATCCCCATCTCCTCAGTGTGGGTTTGGGTGGAGAGAGGCTACCTGGGGCAGTCTGTGACTGCCACGTGCAAAGCTTCCAAGGAAAGCTTGGTTAGAAACACGCCAGGCTTCAGTTTTGACAGGTGGGGGCACGTTGCCCTTCTGGATATCTTAGGATACGTATCCTGGTGTAATACAAACCCCCTGGCTGCCCGAAAGAACAAAGTTGCTCCAGGAACTGCAGTTAGGGGCAGGAAGGGGAAAAGGAGGCAAAATAGGAAATACTGATGAGATTCAGACATGGGCTTGAAATACCTGGGCATGGGCAGGAGGCTGAGGGTGGGAACGTGAGGGGGTGAGAGCTCTGTCTCCACAAACGGTTCTTACACCCTCTGAAGGTGTTCGGGCAGGCCAGCACGGTGATACCTGCACGGGTGTCCTGCAAGTGGTGGGTTGCACAGGACCCGCAGGGCTGCATCCACTCCGGCTTCAGGTGGGGAGCAGAAAGCCCGGGAAGGGATAATCCCGCGTTGGTTCTCTCTGGCGTGGCCAGGATGGGGCACGGCTCGTGTGGGGGTTGAAAGCTGTGGCCAACGGGGCCTGGACAGCTGTTGTGACCTAAAGGGGCACATCAGGGGTGACACGGGGGCAGCGCTGGTCCTGGAGGGAGAAAGTGCTGGGCAATGTCTTCTCAGAGCTGAACTGAGCCCTCCACGGGCAGCTGCCGGGTTCCAGACCCTCCCTGGCTGTGGAGGTGCTGCAAGGCTGCGGAAGGTCTGGGCAGTGGCTGCAAAAAACAACGCCAGCATTTGTTTGATTTGCAGATCGCACCCTTGCAGTGTTTTCTTCCATTGCTCTTGCCAGTGAGTTTTTTATGGTGAGTTTCTGCTAATATTGGTTTCCTATCAATGAAGGCGTGACACTTACTGCTATTGCAGAGCAAGCCAAAGCTTTCTCCTCTATTCGAGAATACTGATGTTAATTTTTTGCTAGCACCTGCGGTGGACAAACTATTGTTTTCAATTTTAGCAGTACAAAAACGACTGTGGATGATCGAGTTTTGCTTCACAGTTATGGCACCTCCCAGAATTTCCTTCCATCAGCTCCTCCAGTTTAACTTGTGTCTTGGCTGTCCTTTCTCAGTAATACTTGGAGGTTTCTTCTTCCATCATGCTCGAGTTCCCTACATAGTTCACCTCTCCAAAAGGCCCTTTCGTGTCTGCTTCTTGAGTTTTGGAGTAAGCAAATGTCACATCAACCCTGATGGGACCTAGCCGCACACTGTATTTTTAAATTTTCCTCCTGTTATTCACATTGTTACCTATATATATTGCTGGTATAAAATTATTCATGAGCAATTTGCTGCAATGTTAACACTTTCAGCCAGCCCTTCCCTCTTGCTGGGGTTGGGACCCAGAAGACCAGTGATGGAGAGGATCCTTCCCCTCTGCTCAGCACTGGTGAGGCCACACCTGGAGTGCTGTGCCCAGTTTTGGGCTTCCCAGTACAAGAGAGATATGGACATACTGGACTGAGTCCAGCAAAGGGCCACCAAGATGGTGAAGGGACTGGAGCATCTCTGCTACGAGGAGAGGCTGCGAGAGTTGGGGCTGCTCAGCCTGGAGGGGGAAAGGCTTGGGGGAATCTTATCAATGTGTGTAAAGAGCTGACAGGAGGGAATGAAGACGGGGGCGACAGACTTTCCAGTGGTGTCCGGTGATGCGGTAGGAGGTAATGGGCACAAACTGAAATACAGGAAATTCATCCTAAACCGGAGTAAACACCACTCAAGCACTGGCACAGGTTGCCCAGGGAGGTTGCGGAGTTTCCATCCGTGGAGATACTCAAAACCTGTTTGGACGTGGTCCCGGGCAAGTGCTCTGGGTGGCCCTGCTTGAGCTGGGGGTTGGCCCAGATGGTCTCCAGAGGTCCCTCAACCAGTCTGAAACGCTGGTGCACAGGCCTCTGACAGCCGCGGAGTGGATCGGACAACTGGCAGTCAGTGGCCATGTACAAACCAGAAATAACCAAAACCACAGCTAATGTAGATTGACTTAGATCCTCAAAAGTCTCTGAAGGCACCTCAGATCTTGGCTGTTGAAGAAAGATATCTAACAAGCCTTTAAATTGCACCTGTTCTGCTGCTTAGGTCTCACTTCATTACACAGAAGTGCTTTTTTTCTGAAAATTTTCTACAGCACAAGGAGCAGTCGGTGCTAAATAAGCGGCTGAGAAATGGTCTAAATCCAGCAGCTGCTCTGCCTTAAGCCTGATCTGTTGTAATGAAAACTGCCCCCAAACTCTTGTTTTATCACTTAATACCTTTCTTTTCTGTTGGTGCAGATCCTGACCTTCCTCGTCTCGCTACACATCCCAGATCTCAACAAGTAATTAAAAAAGAAACCATCTCAGTTCCAAAACCAGTCAAGTCTCACTTAGCTCCTAACCTTGCAAAATTGCTGTGAAGATGATCCAGCACGGTCACAAAAGCTGCCAGAGAGAAGGAAACTAGTGCTCCAACACTCAGCAAACAGCATATTTACAGCATTGTTCCCTCATAAAACAGAGATGATGCATCTCTTTTTGCCAGAAATCACTGATTCTACATAGTTTTGAGGTAAAAAACAAATCTAAATTCGGCTTTGGTTCCGATGTTTGAGTTGCGTTAGGTCAAACTACTAATTTGGGTTTAATTTCCTCTAGCGGAAGGTGTCCCTCCCCACGGCAGGGGGGTTGGAACTGGATGATCTTTAAGGTCCCTTCCAACCCAAACCATTCTGTGATTCTGTGATTTAATTATACTGAAAATTCTGCATGTCTGCCACCTTCATATAAAACCCAATAATCTCTTGGCATGTACGCATCAAACCTGGGCTGATATTTCGCAGTAGGTTTGTTTTAGGAACGTGTGTCCTGTCCTGAACGTTCCTGCTTTAAAGAATAATAAAGGAGCAATTTTCCCGGATGGCTGGAGAATTGAATAAACAACACTTTGCTGATCAATAAAACCCTTTAAATTCAGCTGGTGAACCTGCAGCAGTGTAATTGCCAGCAGATACAGCCATGTCACTGACCGAACAGCCTCTGCAGAAGTGTTCAGGAGGAATGATCTGCGTTGTCCGAGCGAGTGAAGCTCGCGGGTGGCCTGGCAGGGTGTCCCCAGCGGGATCCCACTGAGCCTGGACCCACGGAGCAACGGCACGAAGCGTCCCTGGGGTGCCTGGGTCACCAGCACGGCTTCAGCAAATTAATGCAAACCCAGTTTCATCTCCACTCTACTAGTGGCTTGAGTCAGCAGAGGCCAAAACTCAGGTG
Organism: Strix uralensis; assembly: GCF_047716275.1. Lineage (NCBI taxonomy): Eukaryota > Metazoa > Chordata > Aves > Strigiformes > Strigidae > Strix > Strix uralensis. The sequence continues at coordinate 138,725,529 of NC_133973.1, read as the reverse complement.
AAATCAAACCCTGGGCCTTAACTCAGCGCTGACGACACCTCCGGAAACACCAGCCCCGGCTCCCTGGGCGAGGCGCGCAGCTCTGCGCGTGGGAATGCAACCGCCCAGAATCCCGCGATCATCGAGGTTGGAAAAGACCTTGAAGATCATCCAGTCCAAATATTAACCCAACCCAACCTAACCCAACCCGCTCAGACACCTGCCAGATTGGAACAGGTCCTGTGCCAACACTAAGACAGATGATGCCCTATTTCTAATTAGTCCATAATTACTTTCTGCTGTAGATACCAAACTGTAGGCGCGTTTCAGTTTGCAGCACACCTGTCCTGCTCAGCGCTCTGGGCCGTGTCTGACCAAAGCCAGGTTTACATCAGCCTGGCTTGGCTGTGGAAATAAGACGGTTCAGCCCTGGGAGCACCCGCCTCTGGTTCAGTTCATCGCCCAGGGCACACACAGGGCAGGCAACGCTGGAACAGAAAGAGATGCTGCAAATGGAAGCGCTTGTAGGAAAAGAATATGATTTAGTTTTGTTATCTCCATTAGTTTTGTCTCAGACTAGAAAGACTGTGCAAAAGGCTGCAAGGCCGAGGTTGGAACATGGTTAGAAAACCAGGAAAAGGGCTGCGCTTGTCAGAGACACACCGACCCAACGGCCTGTCTTCGGGCCTGGAGAGAAAAGCCCGTGCCTGAAAACTCGTCCCTTTTGTCTGTGCCCACAGACCTGCCTGCAAGGGGAGAGGTGGCCGAGTACGGGAATGAATTAACCCGCTGCAGCAGGAGCTTCCCTGATTTTAGACAGGCGGAACGCGCAGTGCGATTTCTGCCAGCAGCCGTCGCCTCCCGCAGTAAGACTCAATTTGCCATAGCTGGAACGTCTGCTGTGCGAGGGGCTGCCTGCTGCCGGGTGTGCGAGCAAGCAATGGCATTCCCATCTCAGCCGCTGGGTCTGCAGCTTTGCCTCTGTGCTCACAGCCCCAGTTGTACAATAATAAATATAACCTTGGGGTGGTCTAGTTAACTATCTGCTAAAGGACATGGAAAAAGCCAGGCTGTCTTTTGATGTGCTGTAGGGAAGAGGAATTTCCTGCATGTTCCATGCCCAGCAGCTGGACAGGAGCCAGCAGTGTGCCCAGGTGGCCAAGAAAGCCAACGGCATCCTGGCTTGGATCAGCAATAGTGTGACCAGCAGAAGCAGGGAGGTGATAGTCCCCCTGTGCTCTGCACTGGTGAGGCCACACCTGGAGGGTTGTGTCCAGTTTTGGGCACCTCAATCCGAGAGAGATCTCGAGAGGCTGGAGCGAGTGCAGAGGAGGGCAACGAGGCTGGGGAAGGGCCTGGAGAATAAATCCTGTGAGGAGAGATTGAAGGAGCTGGGACTGTTCAGTGTGAGGAGGAGAAGGTGAGGGGAGACCTCATCACTCTCTACAGCTCCCTGAAAGGACGTTGTAGAGAGGTTGGTGCTGGTCTCTTCTCCCAGGGAATTAGTGACAGAACAAGAGGGAACGGCTTTAAACTGCAACAGGGGAGGTTCAGACTGGGCATGAGGAAAAAATGTTTCCCAGCAAGAGTGGTCAGAGAGTGGAATAGGCTGCCCAGGGAGGGGGTGGAGTCCCCATCCCTGGGTGTGTTTAAGGGCCGTTTGGATGAGCTGTGGGGGGATGTGGGGTAGGGGAGAACTTTGTAGAGTCGGGCTGAGGGTTGGACTCGATGATCCCGAGGGGCTTTTCCAACCTGAATGATTCTGGGGTTCTGTGATTTATTGGAAAAAATATTGTGGTTTTCAGGACTTTATACCAGGCAGAGGAACATTTAGTCCTTCGGTTACCCAGGCCTTGACACAAAGAAAGCTGGACAAATTAATTTCACGCAAGGCAATCATATATTTCTTAATTAGCAGGAGTTGGCAGGGGAAGTGCAATGCTGGGGATCCGTGTTTGCAGATGGAAGAGCAGCACACAGCAAAGCCTGGCCGCCTGTGGCCGAGGCATGAGGCTCCGGGGGGCAGTGGGGGGGGGCACAGCACTCCTGAGGAAAATCACTGCATCGCTCCCACGTGCATCTGGCACCGTCATCGCTGCACCTACCGGTACCTCCCGCTGAGAGCTGTCTGCAGTGAGCTGAACCAACCGAGGAGCAAGGTTTGGCGGCTCAAACCTCAAGGAAATGATGTTTTTATTGACACAGGTGCTATCCAGGGGGCTTGGGGGGCGTGGGGGGGGTCCAGGCTGCGCCCGGGCAGCCTGCCCTGGTTCTTGTGGTCCGAGCGATTTAGGCCCTCAGCACCCCAACCGCTGGATCCCTGGGGAAGGGAAGCAGTCGGAAAGCAGAAGTAAAGCAAACTGTTTATTTGCTTCTAGTTTCCAACAGCTACCTCCGTCCTGAGGGACAGGCGACCTCCAGCAGCTCTGGCTGGGCAGCATCGGCGTCTCCGAGGTGGCCTGCGGATTCTGAATGTCTCCTCACAAAAGTAAAAGGCTGTTTTTCTTTCCATGGACCATATGTTAGCGTGAGCTGATGCCAGGATGCAAATGTGAGGTGGGCAGGGACAGAATCTCCTGCTATTTCAGGGAGGTGGGACGTGGTGAATGCCAAATGCAAAAGCACCAGCTGCCTTGCTGATGGGGAAGGCGAGGTTGGACACCACAGCCCGTGGACGCGACACCCCAGTGGCTCACAACAGGGGCTGAGGAAGAGCGTGGTTGTGCACACTGCGCAGCAGCTGACGCCTCTGCAGCCTCTAGGAATCGTAGAGAGTTGACCGAAGTATATTAAATATCCAAGGAAAGAAGGGTGAAATCACCTACTACAGATGGCCTTGAGGAGTTCTCCTACCGACATGATTTATGATGCTGAAATGTCTTATGATTGCAAGAGAAATCAGACGTTTTGGGCTACTTGAAATGCTTCCAGCGTTCTTGTTTTCAGAGAAAAAAGGCTAAAAAAGCTTTGTGTGAAACTATTTTAATTTATATTTTGTCAAATTGTATATATTTATATATTGTCAAATTATATATATCTATATATAATATATAAAATATAATATTTCTATTCTATTCTATTCTATTCTAATTTATATATAGATTCAAATTATATGTATTTATATATTGTCAAATAGTGCTCCATGAAATGAAAGGCCAACTTTTCCTGCAGATCTGTTACCTAACAGACAATATAACTATAGTTTTCATTTTGTCTTTTCAAACACATTTTTCGTGTTCCATGTTTAACACACTTCACACACTGTTTAAAGACATAAAGGCTGCTATCACAGAGTCAACATCTTGAGCAATAAAATGTGAAGTTTCTTCCACTGAGAAGAAGAAAATGGGCTGCAACAGATATCAGTTTGCAGGGTAGCATGCCAGTGAATGTTTAAATGCAGCCTCTCAAGTAATGTAATAAAAATAAATAAACAAATAGGTTCTGGCTCTAGAAATCATACAGGAACATTGTTTAATAACTTACCACCCACATTCATCTTCTCTTGTCACAGTCTCATTGTGTTTACATTGATTTGATGTACCAGCCAGCTGTAGGTTTCCCATCGCCCAGTACTCAGGAGTATAACGGAGGGATAAAATACACGTTAGAACCCAACGCTCTGTGCACTCCAGAAGAAATACAGCTGATGCTGTTGTCTCACGGCTGAGTCCAAGGGCCCCGCCTGGGGCTGGGGACTGGCTGGACACCTGGGGTTACCGAAAGCCCAGTTAGGGGGGGGATTGCCAACGGCGACGCAGGGAAGTCACCCGGGTGTCGCGGGCGGCTGCTCTTAGGGTGCAATCCTCAACCTGGGGGTGGGCAGAGGGGGGAGAGCCCGTATCCCCCGGCTGGTGCAGCCCCTCCTCGCACGTTGGGGTGCGCGGGCCCCCGGCGTCTCAAGGGCAGGGGACACCGGCCGGCGCTGGTCTGGCTGCTCTGACTCTGCTGCGGGAGTTGGGCGGCTGCTCCCGAGCCGGGGTTACCCCGGGCCGTGGCTGGTGCAGGGTCTGGAGCACAGGTGTGATGGGGAGCGGCTGAGGGAACTGGGGGGGTTTAGTGTGGAGAAGAGGAGGCTGAGGGGAGATCTCATGGCCCTCTGCAACTCCCTGAGAGGAGGGTGCAGAGAGGGGGGATGAGTCTCCTGAGCCAAGGAACCAGCACCAGGACAAGAGGGAATGGCCTCAAGCTGCGCCAGGGCAGGGTCAGACTGGCTCTTAGGAAGGATTTCTTTGCAGAAGGGGTTGTTGGGCATTGGAATGGGCTGCCCAGGGCAGGGGGGGAGTCCCCATCCCTGGAGGGGTTGAAGAGTCGGGCTGACCCAGCGCTGAGGGATCTGGTGGAGTTGGGAACGGTCAGGGTGAGGTTCATGGTTGGACTGGAGGAGCTTCAAGGTCCTTTCCAACCCAGATGATTCTGTGATTCTATGGTGGCCTGCACTGCTCGGCCACGTGCCCCCTGCCCCTCCACAGCCGGGCGGGCGAGCTCAGAGGTTTATTTCCTTGTAAGAAGATGCACAGACCCTGTCTGCTCTCCTCTTACCCACCCAGGCAGGAGCAGCACAAAACCATCGATGGAACAGACTGTTCTAGAACTCTCTCCTCTGTCGGTTAGAGACAGCTCCCCCGGGGAGCAGGAGGGCCAGAAGTCCCAATGTTCAAGGCGGAATTCAATCTTGTTATAGGAAGGGCTGTTGTTCTGTGACCCAAAGGGTCTGGGCTGAGCTACCTGAACCTCCTAAGCCCCAGGCAGTTGAGGGCTGCAGCCTGGAGAACACCTGGAGGACGCCCTCTCAAAAGTCTTTGTTGTAAATGAGCGCTGAGAGCAGGAGGCACAGAGGGGTGAGTGCCCCACGGGAGCAAGAGGAGGAAGGTCCTTCCCAAACCAGCCTGCAGTGGAGACAGCAGAGACGGGGAGGTGCAGACACACAGGGTTTGAGGAGCTGCCCTTGGGAGGTGGTGTGGGTGATTGTCCAAATCGTGACGTGGGACACAACGCTGAGCCACGAGTCTGTTCCAAAGCCCGGGCTAACAGCACCCAGCCCGTACCGCACACCGGGCTGCCGTACCGGCTTTCTTACATCTGGGTGCAGGCAGCAGGGGTGAGGGAGGGCGCCGGCACGGCAGGAAGGCCGGGCCTAAGAAGGAAAGCCAAGGGTGGAGCCCACCAAAGCTTCTCACCGCGCCACAGCCCGACACCCGGTGTCCTGGTGCTGGGGAGGTGACGCGGGTTCCAGACAGCAGTGACGCAATGGAGGGACGTGGCGCCCAGATGGAGCGGATGGAAAACATCTGAGATGGCCAAGGGCTGAAGCCAACTCCTCGGAGTCGGGGCAGAAGGTGGTGGGTGAGATCCTGAGGGTGCTGGGGGCCAACCCGCGGAGGAAGAGGTCCGTGGGCTGCCGGAGGTGTCAGTCTCTGTGCGATGGAGATGGCGCAGAGGGTGCAGGCGAGGAGCCCGCGCCCGGCCAACCCCAGGGACCGGGGGATGGTGGCGCTGAGGGTGGCACCAGCACGGCTGGGCCGGTGGCACCCGGGGCGCTGCGGGTGCGAGTCCGGCCCTGGCGGGGCTGTTCCCGGGTGTGAGATCTCCGGGAGGCTGCAGGGAGGGTCCTGAGGCCTCTGGGGGTCGTCGTGTGTGCGCGTGTGCACGTGTGTGTGTGTACGAGTGTGTGTGCACGAGTGTGTGTGCACGAGTGTGTGCGTGTGCATGCACGCATGTGTGTGTGCACGTGTGCGTGTGTGCACATGTGTGTGCACGTGTGCACATTTGTGCGTGTGTGTGCGCGTGTGTGCACGTGTGCATGTGCACACGTGTGTGTATGTGAGTGTGCGCACATGTGTGTGCATGTGTGTGTGTGCACGTGTGTGCGCGCATGTGTGCATGTGTGTGCACGTGTGCATGTGTGTGTGCACGTGTGTGCACGCATGTGCACACGTGTGCATGAGTGTGTGTGCATGTTTGTGCATGTGTGCACACATGTGTGTGCACGCGTGTGCGCGCGTGTGTATGCATGTGTGTGCACGCGTGTGTGCACGTGTGTATGTGAACGTGTGTGAACATGTGTGTGTTAACGTGTGTGTACATGTGTGTGCGTGCGTGTGCATGTGTGCGTGCACGTGCATGAGTGTGTGCATGTTTGTACATGTGTGTGCACGTGTGTGTGCATGTGTGTGTGCGCACGTGTGTATGAACGTGTGTGTGAACATATGTGTGTGCACATGTGTGTGCGCATTTGTGTGTGGATGTGCGCGTGTGCACGTGTGTGTACATGTGTGTGCGTGTGCACGTGTGTGTGCACGTGTGTGTCCGTGTGTCCCCGCGTGCCCCCGCGCAGGCGCTGCCGGGGCCGTGCCGCTCCCCCGCCCCCCCCCGCGCCCCCGCCCTGACCGGCCCCGCCGCGCCCGGACCCGCCGTTCCCCTCCTCGGGCCGTTCCCGCCCGGCTCCGCCCGTGACCCCGCGGAGCCGGTGGGACCCCCGGGCTCTGCCCCGGCACCGGCGCCCCGTGAGCTCCGGGCTCGGCCTGCGGCGGGCGGCCCGGTCCGGCCCTCGGGGCTCTCGGGGTGATCTGCGGGGATGTCCGGGGGGGCGGGACGCGGCGGCGCAGGAGGGACCGCGCCGAGCAGCCGGTGCCGCAGGCGGGGCACAGCAGGCGCAGAACTCGCCTCTGGAAGCCCCAGATTTTGTGGTTATTCCCGGGTTTTCACGCGCTCTGTGGGGCCGAAATGTGCCGAAGTGACCAGAAGCGTTTCGCTGCCCCGTTGTTTCAGGACTCGGCTCGAAAATTCCTCCACATGCCGGTTTTCAGAAAAGCGCGCGGGTCCCTTCAGCTCCGGGCGGCAGAGCCGCCACAAACCTGCAGCGCTTCTGCTCTTCGGGTCTTTCTGGAGGTTTGAGCTCAGGGGGACCGTCACCACTCAGGGGGACCGTCACCGCTCAGGGGACCGTCACCGCTCAGGGGACCGTGCCCTGCGCGGACCGAGGACGCAGACAGACGTTCTGCAGTGCCAGGGCTGCCCGCGCTGGGACGGCCGCAGGAGATGGAGCTGACAGTGTCCTTGGAGAGGTTCCCCCTCGTGCCCGAGGCTCACCAGTTAACAGCATGTGGCCTTCACCTCCTGGAGATGCTCAGAGGGGTGTGATGGCCTGGCGGTGCTGTGAGGCCATAGACCGGCTTAAACCTCCCCAGCGCAGCTGCGAGGAGAGCGCAAACACACGCCGGAATAGCGCCTGCTGCACCCCTCGGCAGCGCTGCGACAGCGATAAATCAGGATCTTATGCTAATGAACCGTTTCTTCCAGAATTAAGATTTGCTCCTTTCAGATTCGGTACCAAGCGTGAGTCACCGTGAGTGAGCCGTACAGGCGGGTCGGGGTGCCCCTCGGAAAGGGGACCAGGACAAAAGCAGGAGAAAGCAGTTTCTCGTTAAGTCTTCCAATACCTGAAAGAGATTATAGAAAAAATGGAGTGAGAGTCATCAGAGATGTTTGGTGTGAGGAGGAGAAGGTGAGGGGAGACCTCATCACTCTCTACAGCTCCCTGAAAGGACGTTGTAGAGAGGTTGGTGCTGGTCTCTTCTCCCAGGGAATCAGTGACAGAACAAGAGGGAACGGCTTTAAACTGCAACAGGGGAGGTTCAGACTGGGCATGAGGGAAAAATGTTTCCCAGCAAGAGTGGTCAGAGAGTGGAATAGGCTGCCCAGGGAGGGGGTGGAGTCCCCATCCCTGGGTGTGTTTAAGGGCCGTTTGGATGAGCTGTGGGGGGATGTGGGGTAGGGGAGAACTTTGTAGAGTCGGGCTGAGGGTTGGACTCGATGATCCCGAGGGGCTTTTCCAACCTGAAGGATTCGGTGATTCGGTGACAAGAGGATGGGTGCGAAAGTTGCAAGAGGGGAAAATTCAGTTGGACAATAAAGGGAAAATTCTCCTTCATGGGGGTGGGACCTCAGTCCTTGGAAATTTAAAAATCCCATGGGACAAAGGCCTGATAAACCTGGCTGAAGCAGGCGTAAAGCCTTGGAGCCCGTTAACTGGAGGTTCTGAATTAATTTTGTGTGTGCACATTTAACCTACCGGGGGAGAAGAAATAAAAGCAGATGGTTCTCCAGCAAAATGTGTGTGGAGTCAGCCCCTCAGCCCGACCCTCACAGACATGCCCCCCCCAATAATGCTACAGACATCGGGGAGTCTGGGCACTCCAGGGGGGCCACGGCAACCCCTTCCCAATTCGCAGCTTTCCAAAAGAAACTCCGTTATGAGGTTTCCAGTCTAAGATAAATCAGTGCTGTGAGGTCCTTCGGGCGCAGGATGCTGGATACACCCAGTGCTCGTCCTTCAGGCTGGAGCCTGTTTACTCTTGAGGACATTATAGGTTTTAACTACAAAACTTGTTTTCCACTTTGACTTTCTATCCTCGGCCATGGAGACTGGTAACTGCTTCAGTGCAATCTGCCTCGTGTATCTGCCACCGATGGGAGTTCTCAGAGGCACTTAATCTCTCAAGTGACTGATTTTCTTGCGTAAAGTATACAAAGATATTAGATACGTCAATAAAATAATTTAAAAGCAGGAACACATGCGCCTCACAGATTTTACTAGACAGGGCATTCTTTGGAGAATCAGCCACCCAAAAGCTGCTGCACAATATTTCTTCCTGCTAAAGCGTGTATCAGACATGTGGAGGCAGGAGCTGCTGGTGTGCTCCTTACGTGGGGAGGGACAAATTTAGAGAGATTCATCAAAGCGTTCTGAAATTTATCAGCTTCCTCACTATGTTAGAGGTTCCCAGCAATGTTTTTTTAAAGTACTCCTGGTTTAAAGTCATAAATCATGATTAAATCACATCTGCCCATCCAGCAGTGAGTCAGACTTCCCCAAGCGCTATGATCCAGTTTTTGTTTTGGGAAGGTGGATCACGGTACTGAAGTTGTTTTAATTTTTTTCATAGTAAATAAGACTTCTTATCCAAAAAACTTGTTCATCCTATAGATAAGAATTGAATAATGGCTTGGAAAAATCAATTTAACGCAGATTTCACCTAAGGTATCAGCAGAGGGAGAGAGCTTTCAGAGGAAGAGATCTGCAGGAATAAACCTCGTGGCAAGGCAGGGACCCCCACGTCCGACACGTGGAACAGCCTGGGCACGGCAGCCGCTGCTTGTGCGAGGGACAGGGAACCAGGGGGGCAGTGTTTACTGCTTCATCCCTCTGGAATGGAAACCCTCGAGTCCCTGCACAACAGCACAGACACTGCTACAAAGGAGGGTTATTTCCAGTGAAACGGGGGTCCAGAAACTTTGGGAAGAGCACTGACAATGAACATTATATAAGATCAAACCTTGCAGAGTTATACCAAAGGAGAGACTATTCTCTGGGGAAACAAGTCTCTCACTGAAGGACTTATTTAGTTTAGACTGTTCGATGGGCAAAAGAAAAGCTGAATTGATCTAAAAATTGTCCAGCAGTCAGCGCGTGGCTGACAGTGATGGCTGTTTGATATAACCCACAAGCACAGCGTGACCCGGGGACTGGAAATTGAAGTTACACAGAAATTGGACGAAATGAGACACTGCTAGTTTGCAAATCTGGAAATAAAAAAGGACAGATGACAAATTCTTAATCTTTTGGATCCATAAAGCTAAGAGCAGAAATTCTTCTGAGATGTGTGCGTTGCCTGAAGCCCGTATGATGGGCTTGATGAGTAAATTGGTTATGAAATCCTTCTGGAAGTGTGATGCAGGATGTCAGAACAAATCATCCCAGTGATCCTTTCTAGGTCTAATGTTTTCTAACTCTCCTGTAACTAGGAGAAAGCCCCCACATGAATCAACATATTAATTAGAACAGAGAGAAGGGATTAAATACTATTTCCTTACGTTGCCCTTGAGTTCATATAGTGAAATCTCTAATCACGATCGGGCTCTGCAAGTGCTGTCTGAGGGATGAAACCTCATGGCAACGTTCCTGCCTTCTGCATTTCGGAAACCTCACGAATTCTGCTGCAGCTGAGGCACAAACAGCCGCTTTATGAGGTCTCAGAAACCCCCCAGGGACCTTGAATGAAGGTGCTGGGGGGGGGCAGACACAAACAATAGGGAATTGGAGTGAAATCCGCCTTCAGTTCCCGAGCACTGGGATGGAGAAGCTCCCCCTCTGAGTTGTTCAGGAAGCACAAGGCAGCGCTGGGTCTGACCCAGGCTCTCAGCCCTGGCTTTGCTGTCCCACCTGGAAGGATTCTGTGATTCTGTGGGCACTGGCAACAGGCTCAGCACCGGCTGGGGGTTGGGAGCTGAGCCGGGGGTGGGCAGAGCTGGGACCGGTTGGCATTTCAAGTTCATTCATGTGTTGTGGCCAGATGGGACTGGTGTATTTAACTGCCCTGATCACCTACAGATCAGCTGTGTACCAGCACAACAGTGGGGTTCCCAGCATCTCAAAGGACCTAAGGTATAAGATACTGAAGATAAGATCTGAGAGGACCTAAGATATATACCTATACCTCCTCTCTTTACAGTGTTAGCTCTAATAAATAGCATTTCAAGTGATGATTTACAGGGTCTGAGTGCCTTCTGGCACTGGGATCACCACAGACCAGCAGCTCCTGGTGCAAAACTCCTCCCTGTAAGGCTGCAGCAGCTAAGAAGCTGTTTCACCATGGCTGGCCAGGATGAGTTGACAGCCAAGGACTCCCACCTCCCACACTCCAGGGACTCCTGCATGGACCCGAGGTCCTGCCTCCTTGCCGCACGCCCAGTGATGCTCCATGGGGCTGGACCCCACACCAGGCTCCAGGCAGCTTCTCCCGCTGTCCTGGGTTTGGAACGGGGGTGGTGTGGCTGCTCCTCGGGGAGGTGAGCAGCCCCTGGGGAAGCTCTGCGCTGGCTGGGGAGAGCTCGAAGGTCCGGCCGGCCGATGCTGCGACCTGGACGGTGCTCAGGAAAGGAATAAGTGCATGGCAAGCACGGGGGGATCATTTTCCCACTAACCTCTATTGATCTGAGGCTCCAGCACTTCCTGAACCAAGAGCAGCATTTTGTGTTGAATATTCTTTAACGGATTTATTTTTTTTCCTGTGGGTTTGTCTTACTGCTCGGTTGAGCCCCTGCAGACTTCTGGCGTTTGCAGTTCACTGACAAAATGTTCCAAAGCTGAATCCTGCTGAGTGAAAAACACCTCCTGTAATTGGTTTTAAATTTGACACCTGCTATTTTATTTAATGCATTTTAGTTCTTGTATTAAAAGAGACAGGGAGCAATTACACCTGAATGTCCTCTTCAAGTCACTCAAGATTTTACAGAGCCCTTCCCCACCCCTTCAGTCTTCCCTCTTCCAGACTGGGAACTCCTGGTTCATCCAGCCCTTTCTTGCATGCAAATTATTTTAGGCCTTTGGTTGTTTTTGTTGCCTCTTCCCAAAATCCCTCTGGGGTATGTGGAAGGTGAGAGCTTCATTGAGGTTGTCAGATCACAACCTTTGCAGCTCCAACAGAAGAATAAATAACAGGGAGAGACACGAAACACACAGAGGAATAAACCTGATGGATAATGGAGACAGTAGCAAAGACCGAAACTCTTCAGCCACTAGTTGACAGGCCATCAAGAAACTCCAGGCTTAGCTCCGGAGAGGGTCAGACTGGCCTTTGCAGCTGATAAGAAGGGACAAATGATGGACACGAGGATTCGGGATATTGGATGGTCCCAAGGGACTGTGCAAAACTGATAAAAGAACCCGCAGGAGAAGGGTCAGAGGTGGGAAAGGGGTGTTGGGGAGGATGGGGATGGCGGGAATGGAGGGGATGAGGTACAAAAGGGGCTGATGGCAGCTGCATAAAGGCCAAACACCGGAGCAGGCTGCAGGGTCTGGCTGGCCCCGTGTTTCGGTGGCACCCGAGAGCCCTCGGCAGGCGGCTGGCACCCGCAGGCAGCAGCGGCTCCACCTTTTCCTGGACAACCTGCACGTGCAGCTTCCACCTGCACTAAACCCGCCATTTCTGGGGTGAAAACCAATCAGAGCTGGGAAAAATCGCTGAGAATATTTAAAATGCTACTTCTTAACATACTGTTAACCCACTCTTAACATGCTATTCCTGAAATATTTCCCTGAGCATTCCCTTTGTTGTTAAAGCCACACGTAAGCCCTAGGCCCCCATCCAAAGGCAGTTTCAATACTGTTTTTCAGTGGCCCTTGGCTCACAGGCACAGGGAAACAGGCGGAAACCACATTTGGTCTGTGCCAGAAACCTTTCTCGGCTCGTCGTTACCCCATATGCTCTCTCTGATTATTAACACACACACCGTATTGAACCCAGCAGCTTGTTTTTCTCCAAAGCATCTTCCAAAAAGTTATTCAGTCAAATTCTAAAAAACTCAAAAGCTGCAGAATTGAGCATGTTCCCAACACTTCCACTAACTTTTTTTACGGTGGTTAAATATCAGCCCTGCAGAACGTGCACCTGCTGACATGGACTCTGCAGAAAACTCCTTGTTGATCCCCACCCTGGGATTGGTGTTAGAAATGGGCGGAAAGCCAATGGACCCAGCGAAATCCCTGCCCGGGGGGTTGGTTGGAGCTCTGCAGAGGAGGGAGTAGCTGTTGCGCCGATCCCCACAGCACGGGTATAAACACGGAGTGAAGTTACCGTGGGGTTTGGGAGTCACAGTGATGGGAATGAGAGAAGCGTTGGGGTTTGGCGTGGTGCACCGCATGGGAAAACATCTTGTCCCTTTGCGCAGAGGAATGAGGGAACCTTAGGACTGAAATTAGATGAAGAAAACCAGATTCCCATTCCGCTGAGCCCTCTCCTGTTTGGTTTGTGTGTCTTTCTGCCTGAGGGCAGCTTCTGCACGGCACAGATGGGAGAAACCAGACAGCTTGGGTCTAGCCTGGACAAAACAGCTCACGGGAGCTGAGTGCCCGAGTGCCCCCCGCTCCTGGGGAGACACTTTCTGCTGGCAGCGAGCTCCGTGCTGGCACAAAGCGCTGTTCAGCCCCGCCTGTGCTAAGGAGCAGAGGTAGACGGGGGGCTTGGCGGCTGGCAGCGGGCAGGATGGGGCCCTTGCTGGGCACCCTTTGAGCATTTGAGGCACAGGGAGCAGGCGAGGTGCCGGGTAGGTCTGTGCCTGCTGCAGCCACCTCCTGGGAAGAGATGGGGCAGTTTGTGACCTGGAGATCTCGGTCCAGAGCTGCTCTTTTGGGCAGCTGTTCTATTTAGGAACCTTTTCACATTAAACTTATCTCACCAAGGCAGGAAGGATATTAGCATCTTATACGCATTCCTCTGGCGTAAATGACATCTCTATGAAAAACAGCATCAACCACATCACTCCTCTGGGGCTGACCGCCTCCTTTACAGTTATGGGGGAGAAATAAGCGTTGCTGAGGGATTGTTTGTCCCATTCTAAGAGGCAGAGCACGGACCAGGTCAGCTCCTGGCAGCATCTGACCCGCCACTGGGTCCTTATATAGGTGACTATGTGCAACTAGATGCACAGCTTTTAGAGGCTCATGGCATTTGGCCCCAAACAAATGAGTTTTTCCCAAAACCCTTTTTTCCATTTTGTGCTCTGATTGTTATTTCTAGCATAATTTATTGTCAGGAAAATGAGAGTGCAGCACCTGCCACACTCTGAGGCACAAGCCAGCTCTTCCATCGCAAGCACAGTTAATAGACAGCAGTGGGTCTATGCACTGTGAATCTGTTGTTTGTTCCTGTTTTCAGCCTGTTTGTTCAAATCAGTGACTTTTACAATCTGCTCGAGGTGCATTCAGCTGCGACTGGATAAATAAGTCCCTGGTGTAACCCGGGAGAGGAGCCACTCTAAAAAGCAGAAGCTGGGAAGCGGAGCACAGCGAAGTTGGACTCTCAGCATCCAGGACTGGGGAAACCTCCAGGAAAATCCCAGGCGGCACCTGGCACAAGGGAAGAATCTCAAAAACATCGTTCCCAGGCTTTTCCTTTTAGCCACATTCCCATTTTAGAAATCAAGAACTTGACTTTTGCTGGGCTGGAATTTGCACCCTTCAAGGCTGTTCTGTGACCCAAACTGAAGCGGGCAGTCACAGAACGCATTGCCCCTCCTGGAGCACAAATGGCAGTCGTTTTGCATACGGGATACTAAGAGTTGGGTCATATTCAATAACCTGAGTGCTTGGGGCAATTTTCTCTGACAGCCAGACTGGGGTTGGTGGTGCCAGTTGACAGAACCAAGGGAGAAGTTCCGCTGCTACGCATTGTATCTCTCAAAAAACAGGCAATGCTGAAGCGAACCAATCCGATGAGAAAATAGAAGAGATAGTGGATAGTAAGAGCATGTCTAAAATAGTGGGGTGAGTTTTCTGGAGGACTTCCCTGGGTATAGAAAACCTGCTTTTGTCAACTTTCAAATTCAGTGCTTAACTGCTATTTTTGCCTCCTTCCAGGTGCAGTGACAGCTCCAGTGAAGGCGGATCTGTGCCCCAGTGGTCAGCGTGGTGTGGGATCTTATTATCCAGCTCGTCTCATAATTACCCCAAATTCCAGGAAATAAACCCTTATGGGGCCCCGGCGACATTTATTGCTGACCTCTGGCAGTGCCCCCGACACCGACAGTCATCAGCTCAAGGTGACTCACCCATTAGGGAAGGATAGCTTCCACAGCAGTAATTATTTCATCTTCATTCATCAGAAGGACACAGTTTTGCTGTTGGGAGCAATGGATTCAGTATTAGAAAATGGTCACGTATAATTTTTTGGAAAGCTAATTGCTTTAATGCTGGGTCATTTGTACCTCCAGCAAACAACAACCGTTAATGACGCATTTTTCTGAAAAATGGGGTTTTATCAGATGTTAGCTGGCTGACCCTGCCTTTTGTTTCAGAAGAGAGATAATTTATTTTATTAGCCCGAAGGATGTAGCTGGAAGATGCAGCTTGCAGAAGAGCCTTCTTTCTGCAAAATGTGCTGATGTAAAGAACAGCCTCTGGTCACACTTCGCCACTACCCCTCTCTGCGCTATCACTTGTGTTTTTAGGGGTCCTCACGGCTTCACACAGAGAGGGGTCAGGAGGGGAAACCTCGTCTGCATGGGGGGTTCTGAGGGGAAACCCTGTGTGCATCCAGAAATAACACACAGTGCTACTGCAATAACATCTCTGCTCAACGTCAGTCAGGGCCTCCGACTGAGCCTGGACGAGAGACTCATGGGGCGCAAAGTCTGGCTTAACTCCAGGGTGTTCAAGAAAAACAAGCACACCTTTCTGTTTAATAGCTGAGAAATCCAATCTGCCTATGCAATTTGCTGACAAAAATCCATGAAGGTCAAGAGCGATGGTGGGTCTCTACCAAGACCCGAGTATTTATTGTTACTGAAATAATACCCAGGAACTCAACCCCCCGTATCACTGCTTAGTGAAGATCAAAAGATCACTAGGCAGAAGACGCCATCCTGTAGGTAGATAAGGAATATCAAAATACATGTATAACAAATGAGGACAGTGCTAGAAAATATACATCTAATGTGAGATTTTTGATGGAAATATGAAAAGTAGGAATAGAAGGAACCTCAAGAGATCTTGTAGTCCTTCTGCCGCCCTAAAAGCTTTCCCAAACCAGGCCAGAAGGGTATTTAGTAAATCTGTCCCCACATTCCTGGATGGCATCTCCATACCTCTCCAAAAAATCTCATGCCTGAAGGGAGCCCTCATGCTTCATATCCTGTGGGCTTTTAATTGTTTTGCGGCTCTCCTTCTGCTGATGGGCCTTTGTGGTCCTTCACAGAAGGTGCCCCCAGCTCTGGGTTTGGTGCTGAGAACGGGAAGGTTACTCCGTGTGCCCTGGGTACAACACTCCTACTCACGCTTTCTGACATAGTCTTCACTTCAGGTTTTATTTCCTCGTTTATTTTAGCAAACTGTGACATTGTTGACTAATGTTTGCCTTGCCATGCTTGGTACTTCCCAAAGCTTTGTTGTAGACGTGCTGCCTACTCTATTTCTATTTTGAAAAAATAATATAAAAAACCCTCTAGGTTAGTATTACTGCCAGACTAACCAGTTTGATACTAGTATTTACTGACATAAATCCTCCCATTCCTACCGCCCAACAGCGGGAATTGCCTTTCTAGTTTCACATCCAGCCTGTCAGGTCAGTTCTGGGCGTCAGCCTTCTCCCCGTTGTACTTTCAGTCCTTCCGCCCTGTTCTCGCTGACAAATTAATTAGCAGTCTCCCTGTCCAATCACCAGAAGGATGCTGGACTTACACCAAAAATTTTAAATAGGCAGAATAATAAGACATCAGTCTGGTCCCTTCCCATGGAATACACCCACTGAAGGCCAGATCTTTTAAGCTCAGATCTAGGTACCCCAAATGACATGACAACGGCCGCATTCAGAGCCAAAGAAACTGCTGTTTCCTTAAGAGCTCATTAACGGAAATAGTGAATAACTGCAGAAATAAGAGAGCTTCCTTCAGATCCCTGTTTGCTTCATCTTTGACAATGAATAATTGATAACTTCTCTTTGAAAAAGGCTTTTTTCCAATGAGTTTCGCCTTCACTTTGTGGTAGTTTCATTTAGATCATTCTCCTCTTTCTTGTTTCTGAATACGAGATGTGGAACGTGTCAAATGCATAATTACAGTCAAGGCAGATTTAATTTTCTGTTTCTTCCCTGTCAGCAAGGCATGTTACCCCATCTGAAGGAAAAATTAGATTTCTTTGTCACAATTTGTTCCTAAGAAATTCGTGGTCACTGCTGCTTGTTTCCTTGATACGCCACGCGTGCTCCATAAATATTCGGTTTGTCTGATTCAGGATTTTTCAGGAAATAAATGTTAATCCGGCTGGTTTCTAATTCCCTGTCGCTTCTTTACCCTTTTCCACCTTTCTGAAGTCAGGCCGTAGGGTTACCTTCTTCCAGTCTGGTTTTCATTCCCATTTATCTTCTGTTCATTCCCAAAGATTTCTGCAACAACCTTCGGACTGCTCCCGCCCCCTCCCGAAGTACTCCGAGGGGAACGTCACCCTGCCCTTACACCGCCCTTGGCATTTGAAGCCATCTGGTTTCTTCACTTTTTAACTTTTTTTGTCCCCGTTTCCCCTGATTTCTTACTCTGCTGCTGATGTGAGGCTAGTTCAGGGAAAATAATTTATAATTAAAAAAAATAAATGTCATGCACGATCATATCATTCATCATTCAATACACTTCCCTAGCATTTGAATAACAAAGCAACTCTTACATTAATCTGTGTGTAACTAAATGGAAATTGCTTTTTGCCTTCCCCTTCCTTTCTGTTTTTGCTTTTTATGCTCTTGCTGTTTCTTTCTGTAAATCATTACTGGTTTGACCAAGCTCAAAAGCTCATGTTTTTTTCTCATGCCAGGGATCACTGCGAAGATGCTGATTTATGCATGAAGGTTTTTAGTGCCCTTCTTGCTTATTCATTCTATCGGTGGGGTTTGAAAAACATGCTCTTTTTATTGCATCTTTAATGAACTGCATAGCTTCCTGAAAAACACTCTCCTAGACATTTTCCTTGTGAGATATCGCTGTCTCGGTTTTACCAAGTCCACTTTGCTGAAGTCTAGGGCTTTCAATTACAAAAACCAACCAAACAAGCAACAAAAGCAAATAAAACCGCCTACAGAATAAAGATCTTTAAAAAGTCGTAGTTCTGTTCAGTGGCACTGCTTCTTTCCTTGAAATAATTACCACGGACACTGTGGGAAATGTAATATTCCTGTACGTGCCTCTAGAGCTGTTGTTTGGGCACTGCCATAAGCCTTGGACAAAAGCCGAATATCACAGGGGAGGGAAAGGTATTTTGGGACAGGGCTGAGACCGAGGAGTTTCTCTCCCTCTCGCTACCAAATTCTCCATCCCCTCCTGCTCCGGCACAGCGCGGTCCTGGCTGCCGCTGCGGCTCCGCTCCTGGGGATCCCCGTGGGTGCCGCCTGCCTGAGGCTGCGCGTATCATCCCTCCGTGCTGCCGGGCTCCTCCTCAGCTCCAACAACGTCCCCAAAATGTCGCTCACCCAATGGCCCAGGTCACAGCAGCCTTTTGCAGAGCAGCCGCCTTCTCCTTTCCAACCCGTCGGTTTGGGCACAACCTTCCTCAGCCGGGTCATGTTTTCCTGGACATCCTGCATGTGCAGCGTCCACCTGCACTAAACCCGACCATTTCTGGGGTGAAAACCAATAGCTCTGGAAGAAAGTTTTGAAAATACTCAATTCATTGTCCCGCAAGGTCTCCAGCGACCGTCCCACCCTTTCAGAAAGCTGCACAAGCCAAAGCACAACCTCCAGCACAGCCAGATTCACTGACCTCCTCCCTCCACACCCCACGGAATCACCCACAGAACCAGGTTTTTCCAGCTCCGCCCCAGCCTGGGGCACTTTGGCTCTCCCGGGTGGACAGAGAACTGGTGGCTCGTCGCAGTCGGAGGCGAGAGGGACGTCGCCTGCTGCACCCCGCTCCCGGAGGATGCGCGGGGGGCACCCACCCGCCCGCACTGCCCAGACTGCTGCGGACGTGCTGGCTGCCCTGCTGTCTCCCCCTCGCCCTCAGTAAACCTTTCGTTGACATCTCCGCTGCACTGGCATTTCCCTGAATATTTCAACATTTCCAAAGGAGTCAGCGTGCAAAAGCAGCCCCTGTTTTCCTGACCCCCATCCACCTCATCCCAACACCCGCTTGCTGCCCCGCCGCCCTCCTAAGACATGGTCTTACTGCCTCGAATGCTGTTTTTTTTCTTTTTCCTTTTCATCTGAGCTCTCTGCCAAAACACTGCCCGACTCCAGCCCGACTGCTGGCTTAGGGATTCTCCAGGCCAAGATTTTCAGGGTGCCCTGAGGTGGTGGGCCGGGGTGGACCCACACTGACAGCCCCAATTGCTCAGACCCGTTTCTACAGAGAGCAGCTCAGGGAGCCCTTAGAGCGGGTCTCTCTGGAAGCTGCTCCCAACCCTCGGTCTCTCCTATACCCGTCCCCCAGACCCCTGGTCCCTCCGATCCAGACCCCAGACCCCTCACCCTCCCTGCTTTGGCAAGAAGTTCACTGGTGGATTGCACACACCTGCAAACACAGGCATTCCTTTAATAATTCCCTAATAATTCGCAGTAATTCCTGCTGTCAGCTGTTCCGCTAAACATCCTGTACAGCTCTGTAATTCTCTTGTTCAATCCTCAAATTCTCCCGCAGGCACCCCCCAAAAATCCTATACCACTTCAGGCAATAATCCAGGAATTTGTGTAGTGTCCTGGAGAGAGTTTCTTGTGATGAATTGCTCTAGTTTCCAAACAGGGACAATGGCCGGACCACTCACCTCTGACGGCCGTAGGAGCAGTGGGTGTAGAGTGGGTGTTGGCAGCCTCGTGCTGAGCAGAGGGACATGCTGCTACCGCCCTGTTCAGCAGCCACGGGGCCAGCGTGGTCCTGCCACCTCCCCCTTGGGTGGCCCAGGCAGACGGGTGAGCTGGCAGAGGGCATGAAAATGAATTTTTTTTTTTTTTTTTTAAAAGCGATGACTTGTGAAGAGCCTGAATAGGTTTTGTAGCCACAGGTATCAGTGCTGGAAAAATCAGAGATGTTTTTAAAAGTGTGCTAAATATCTCACTCCAAGGGACTGTGGCTTGAGCGGGGTGTTGGACCACAGGCCCACAGACCCCCTTCCCAACCTACATGATTCTTTGACTTTATGATCCTCCTGGGAGGAAGGAGGGTCCCTGCTGGAGGGGCTGGCAGGGGGCTGCTGGTGAAGGACCTGCTGCCTGAGCAGACCTGGAGGTGTTTACAGGCTCTTCCAAGGAGTCCCTGAAGGGCTGTGGAGGAGAAAGGAGATGCCAGTCCCCATCCTCTCTGCAGTGTGACTGAGACCCACACCACAGCTGAAGCCCTTCCTGACCCCAGTGAGCCCCAACCCACACGGTAACATTGCCCAGGATCTTTTGGAATTGTCAGCCCAGCATCCCCACGATATCCAGGGTGATCCAAATTCACTTGTGGTGGCAAAGGAAACATCACCCAGATCTTCCCCTAATTTATCTCGGTCCTTGAGAGTACAGAAAGAAAATGAATGTTACTCATTGCATGGAGGTGCGAGTCCCACCTGAAGGGCACCCACCACACACACAGCCTGGGACAGAGCCAGGGGAAAGCTGGTGGCTGCAAAACTAAAGAAACAACCAAACTACTCCATGCAAGATGCAGTCAGGCACAGCAAACCCTGAGGAGACCAGCGCAGGGACAGCAGAAGCCCTCAGCCCCTGAGTGCTCCGAGAGCTGCTGGGCAAGTGTGAGTGCATCAGTCAGGGGAGAGAAGTGATCCACAGCCGCGGGTAAAGGGATGACTCCTGCAAGGAGAGGACGAGGTGAGGGGACGTGCACAGGCCCCAGAGCAGGGCTGGAGGTGAAATCAGTCAGCTGATGATCTGCAACACAGATTACAGCTCTTCACTGAAGCGGAGCCTCAGCCCTCCTGCAACACAGGAGCCCTCCCAGACACAGCTCCTCGCCCATTATAGCCCAATGGCTACCATGTAACTGGAGAAATCTGCACCCAAAATACCCCAAACACAAGGAAATGCTAAAGCAATGACACAGACAAGCTGCCCCTAGTCTGCAGTCACCCCATCCCCTCAACTCTTCCCTCAGTCAGATGTTGCTGCCTCAGAGACACATCCTGTGGCCTGTTCAGTTTTTATACTGTAGATGATGGGGATCAGCACGTAGACCTTGTCCATGACGATGCGAAGGAGGGGGGAAGCGCGCTTGCCATGCCACTGAACCACAGACAAGACAACCAGGGTGAGGACAGGCAGTTGTTGAAAGCCTCGAGACGCTCCCTCTGGGATGTGATGCTCAGAACAGCCCCAGCAATATGAGGGTGAGGACAAGAGTCAGAAAGAAGAGCTCCAGCAAAGCCGTGTCAGCTATGGAACACAATGTCTATACACACGAGCTTGGTCAGGTCCTCATGCAGACAGCGATGGTAGCCTTCATTCCAGAAGCGGAGGAATGTTTGATGGGACACCTGGGCCAGCTCAGGACACCGGCCTGATCCTGCCTGTCCTGGCACTGGTGAGCATGGAGGAGTATCTCAGCAGGTAGTAGGCGGCCATGTAGTGATCAAAGGATCTGGAAGCACAGAGGACTCCATGAAGGAGAAGGAATGGGTTAAAAAAGAGTGAGCAAACCAAGCATCAAGACTGTCCTGCCTGGCATCAAACCACAAAACGCTCATTACTGTTGGTATTTGAGAGACAAATCCAAACCGGTGATGACAGCACAGACAGGAATTGATGCAGGGGCTCACGGGGACGTCAGTCAGTCCTGGTGGCAAACAGGGTTGTGCAGTTCCCCGCAAGCGACAGAAGACAAGCAGAAGAAAATGGGAGCAAACTACAACCATCTTCCAGCCCAGCAGCGCCCGTCAGGCTTAACTCGGAGGGTTCCTGAGCCGCTGTGTTCGGCGTGTCCTGCTGTCAGGCGATGCTCCGCGGGGCATCCCTGCGGGAAGAGCCCCTTTCTCCACCTCACGCTAAAACTGTGAGGGTGTTGCCCAGCCTGGAAAAGCAAGAGCAATCATGCTGCTGCTGGCACTCTCAGCAACACGATCCTCTTCCAGCAAAAAGAGGGAGAGAGGAACCAATTGTCGCTGCAGATCCGTTTGCCCAGATCTCATGCAGCAGCTCGCTGCGGGTGAAATTATTTTAAGCTCACCAAGCATGGGAACAGTACCAGGGACTGGTGAGTGTGCAGGGAGCGCACGTCCACCACGCGCATTGTCTTATAAAGAAGAGATGCTGACTGCAGCATCACCTGCAGCAAATCCCGGAGCAACTTGCAAAGGATAAAACTGTAAATGGTTGGAAACAGCGAGGTCAGACCTTGCTCCAGACACAGGCCCACGGGCAGGGCTTTCACATGGACATGGGACAGGAGGGGACTTCAGGCTGGCCCTGGGGAGATCCCAACATGCTTCCAGGGGACACGGACCTGAGCATTATTCAGTCACAGCTCAGGCCGGGCAGAGCTGACCAGAACCTCCATAGACAGCAAAGCTGTGGGCAGTGGGAGCTGCCTGAGTGGGATTTTCCTTAATTCAAGCAGCCTTTAGAGTTGTTTTATTTTTGTCCTTTATGCAGGCATCAGCTCCAGGTGATGTTTTGCTGATTAAGGATGCCAATTAAACTCGGACACCAGAGTGAAGAGAGTAGCTGTATTTTACTGGGGATAACTAAATAATATTTTCATTTCCATTTGTGCTTGTACAGCTTTAATTTATTTTCCTCCCAAAGCTGTAATAATTACAGGTTGTCCTTTAAATTTCCTGGGATTCCCGTATATTAAGGAGGCCCCTGCTCCAGTGTCAATTAGGGCATTTACAGTTTGTGGGGACCGGTTGTTAAAAACAAACCAAACCAAACAAAAAACTTTAAGCTCTACATGGGGCCGTCGGTCCTTCTGCACCCACTGCCCTGGAGCTTGGCCATTAATTCATATGTGCTGATTATAGTATTGATTCCCCTCCCTGGCCTCCCACAGAGGGTACAAGTCAGAGAAACGTGCCCAATCCTCTTCCAGCCCCGGGGCCGGTGACCTACTCCCAGGGCTCTCCGCGAGCAGATGGAGGGTCCCATCGAGCGGTGGCTCCGCAGGCTGAGCTGTCCCTGCCTTCCTGGCCTGGGAGTTTTGTGCTTTTTTGTTGGGTTTATTCAGCGCTCTCTGTTTAGATATTTTCCACAATTTGGGGGTCAATATTCCACCAATTTTATCACGGGGCATACCATCCCCTAGGAAAGCAGTGAACATTTCCTTACAAGAAACCCTGTTTTCGCTGCCTTTAGGGCTGTCTCGAGTATCTCCATTCCCTGCACTCCCTCGAGGGCCCCACTCATCAAGGTCACGTAACTGTTGCACTTTTCCAATTCCTTCATCGAGGGGATTCCCCATTTCATTAATGAGGGGCATAATTACATTTTCATATGCCGACGGAGCGGTTTTAATCACCCTGTTTCTCACAGCGACAGACAAAGGATGCCACATCACAAGGCCAGCGTCTCCTACAAACCCAGCTGCTCTCATCCTTCCTCCCTCACTCGCTGTGCACAGTCTCACAAAGCGAACCACCGATGGTCAGATGCCAGCCAATCATTCTCTGTAGGGTATTTGCTATCACGCCCCAGAGCAGCCAGTGCTAACAAATTAATATCCCGAGTGTTGTTTTGAAACGCATCCTGCACAAAAGGATCTGAACTTAAAATCAAAAACCTTTTAGAATCTCCTGCGTGTGGGGTTACCCCTGATCGTGCAAACGCACCATCCAAGAGAGCAGGGGTTCCCCCGGTCTCTGCTTAAATCTTTCAATAATATCGTTTACTCCATCCTGTGTATAATCCTCTATCATATCCTTCCTCACAGGTGGGACCCTCTACCGGGGTCCCACTGCACACCCGCTCCTGCAATCACCGCATGCGCTTTCTGACAATTCACTCGCCCCCTCCTCCTCCTCTACTTACATTGTGCTACTCACACCGCAGCTTTCTCTGCCACTGTCTGATAAGCGTCCAGCTTATCAGCAAGCAACTCCTTCTGGCATTGCAACACCACTATTTGAATCCGCAAGTCACACATCCGTTGCTCCGTTTGGGAACGCTCTAACGACAGCCTCTCTGCACTCTGGTGTTGGTTTTTGCATGCAGTTAACAAGATCCACCCTCGTTTACTTGAATTTGTACTTTCTTTTCCTTTTTCAAGAGGTACCTTTTCATACAATTTAAAACATCCAATGATTACTTTAAATAATGGCATTTTTGTCGGATCCCAATTCTGACACCAATTTATGTTTTGCTGATTAAGGATACCAGTTAAACTCGGACAGCAGGGTGAAAAGAGTAGGGGTGTTTTACTGGAAATAACTAAATAATGTAACAGAGTAACACAGAAAGCATACAGTAAGAAAAGGCAGAATAGTGCATTTAAATAAGAAAATACAAGGTAATGCATCAAATCATTGCTGCATAAGAGAGAGGGAATAGCGATTAAGGAAGATCCATCCCCACTCACACCCGTTCCCACCATCCAGCCCCGCAGGCGCTGGGCAGCCCTGGGTGCAGCGAGGATTTGCAGAGCCTGTCCCGGCGGGTGGGGAGCCCTACGCGGGGCGTCCACCCGTAGCTGAGGCATCCAGAGTCATGGCAAGAGGGTCCGGCCTTGTGTCAGTTAGGGCATTTACAGTTTGTGGGGACTGGTTGTTCAAAAAAAAAAAAAAAAAAAAAACCAACCCCAAAGAAAAAAAACTTTAAGCTCTACATGGGGCCGTCAGTCCTTCCGCACCCACTGCGGTTCACTAACAATTACATACTGAGGAGTTTCGGCTCGGGGCCTGTTGCTCAGGCTTCAATACTTCCACTTTTTCCATCAGAATAGGTGGTTTATTATAAATTAGTATAATACCTACTAGCACAAAGGTTATCAGTTATAAAATATACAGGATTCATCTCCAGGTCAGCTCTGGCTTGGGCCAGCTGTCCAGGCCTTGGCGCTTCAGGTGCTTCCCCTTCCCTCGCTGGGTCAGGCAGGACAAGCCTGTGCCCCACACATGGGCTACAAGACATTTGTCAGTCCTAGGACAGCTTCAGCTTTTGCAGACAACACATGGAAGTTTGAGAAAGAAAGAAAAGCACTTATGCATTTCATATAAAGGCAAGTAACCAGCTACAGTAGAGGCTGTGTCATTAGGAGCATTTTAAAAATCCAATAAACCAGAAAAGCTTCTGGGAATCACTGCTTTGATCTAGAGACTCCTTCAAGTATTTGAAGCCCTGTGAAGCCCTGCAGACTTTGCCTCACCTGAGCAGCCCTGTGCATTTCCCCATTGCTCTCTCCCCTTTGCCATTCCCTTCAAAAGTTTTGCTGGAGGCTTGTTTCACTTCCAAGGAAGAAAAAAAATAAATAAGCAGAACAGTGAGACTTTGCACTCTGCAAGTCCCATGTGGGAGACTGACCCATTGTCCTTGGGGGGAGAGAAAGTTTTGAGGCAACAGAGATTAAATACAGCCCCAACCAGGCCAGGCGGGGTGGGGGGAGCTCTACCAGTGCCCCCCAGCTGTAGCAAAGCAGAGGGAGCTTTCCCCAGACCACTTCTGGACAGGGGCAGCTCTGCCAAGATGCTCCTCAGAGGCACTTGCTGGGCTGGAAAAGCGGGTGCCCCTCGCAGGAATGTGCCTTTAGCTCCGGCCAGCCGTGCGCAGAAGGTCGGGCTGCTCCTGCAGCCGGCTCGGAGGGGCCCGGCACAGAGGGAAGCGACGGCAGCAGGGACGGGGACTGTGATGAGGGAGGAGACCTTACGGGTTCTTCTCCCATGGCGAGCAGGAGTCCCAGCAGCTCCGCACCTCCTCCAGCAGCGTGGAGCAGAGGACAGCGGTTACAGAGCCCTCAGGAACCAGGAGATCCACTACATCTTCCCTACCCCTAGGCAGACCCCTGCCATTACAGATCCCGCACCCACCACCTCCCAGTCCAGACCAGCAGCCTTGTCCCACCCCCAGAGCACTTCTACCTCCTCAAGAGTGCTTAATGCCAGGACAGCGAGGCTGATTCAGAGGATTATTTTATTATCATGGCCACCCTTCAGGGAGTCAGAACAGCCTGAAAGACCAAACACCAGGGCTCAGCTGGGGACCTTGGACAAGCGCTGCTAACCCAGCCCACAGCCATGGGGTGGGAACAGATTGAGGGGCTCCTACGTCAGAGGAAGGGTAGTACTGCCCTTCCGAGGATGGTGAGGAGATAACTGCCTTTGTCAGTGGCTGCAAGTAGAGGCAGGTACCAGGGCCCAACCATGTAAGTCATGTGGAGCACATACTGGTGTGTGACCAGTTTGAACAGACAGGCCGAAGTGACCTCTACCAGCCCCAGCAGTCTGAGCCATGTCCCCCAGGGAGCAGTCACAGGAGCCCCCACCCATGGGATCCACAGCCCCCAGCTCCCGCAGGGACCACTGCGAGGGCCAGAGGCAGCAGGACTAGGACAGGCCACAGCAGAGCGCACACAGCTTTGCCCGTCTCGGGAGTCACGTTCTCCACACGAGAAGGGGAGGTTCTCTTTTTCCAAGCGTAGTACTTTGCCACAACCACATTGGGGTTTCCCTGGGCAGGGTCAAACCACATCTGGATGCAGCGTCCGCTGCCCCGGTGCTCTGTGGTGTATTTGTAGGAGTTGGACCAGATTTTCTCACACAGGTCTTTTGGTTGGGGGAAGACGTGGCTGAAGGGTCTGCACATGGAGCCCCACGGGCAGCGGTTTGTTCCTGAGGACAGACAGCACCAGAAAACAACATGAGCTGGCATGCTTAGGTCCCTTCACCCGTGAGGAGCAGGTCACCCACCCACAGCCCATTGCCGCGTCTTGGCTGATGGGTGGTGGCTTGGCCACCTTCTACTCCACAACCCCACAGACGGGCAGCAGCAGCACTGCCAGGGGCTTTCCTGCAAAGAGAGGCTTGCTCCACACACCCCACCGACCTGTTGCCCAGTTCCAGCCCTTGTGCCAGTTCTCTTTGCACGTGACAAAGTCCTTGCAGTCCTCCCACCACTCCTCGCAGTCCTCTTTGCAGAGTGGCACATGAAGAATCCTCTCCCGACGCCAGCTGCTGTCGACCTGCAAGGGAACAGGACCACGGGCACTGGTGGTGGCCCTTGAAAGCCAAGAGGCAGGATCCGCCACATCCCAGATCCCCGCCCAGCCCCTTCCACTGGGCTCCAGAGTTGATCTCAGAAGACTTTCAGCCCCAGCAGGCACATGCCCTTGACAACAAGCATTCTTCCGTTAGCCTGTCTGGCTACCTAAGCAGAGCCTAGCAAAGTCCTTTCTATCTTTCCACCCAGCAGGAAAGCTTGCAGAGTCCCTGGAAAGCACATTCCCGTCCCTGCCAGGGGTACACTGCATGGGGGACCAGCACAGGACACATCAGGTGGCCGGCATGAGTCCTGTTGTCTTAATCCCAGCAGATCTGACCCTACCTGGTCAATCCAGGGCCCCAGGTTGGGCGAGCACTCGTACAAGCATGTGTCCTGGATGAAGTGGCGCTTGCACTTGGGTGGCATCAGCCCACAGTGGTTCCAGTTGAAGTTGTACAGGTTGGATTGGTCCTTGTGGGCTTCTGAACTGGTGTTGGCGGTGCAGCAGGCATTGTCCTTCCAGGGAGCACACTACAACAAGAACAAGAGACTGGCTGGTGAGGGAGGGCGGGCAGCAGCTCGAGGGAGTCAGGGGATGCTACAGCAAAATCTCTTCAGCAGCCTCTCTTCCAGCAAACCCTTGGGCACTTTGGACTGAAAAGGTCAGGGCTGCAGCAAGGTGGAGTTGGAGAAAGAGCAGGAGGAGCACTCTGAAGGTTAGAGCCTCACGAGGAGTTAGTGTCAGCCAGAGGAACAGAAAAACTCCCTTCTCTTGCACCCTGGCTTGCTCATAGCCCCATCCCCACCAAGGCCTTGGGGGCAGAGCTCTTCAATGAGCAAGAAGAGTCTCTAACACAGAGAGGGAGCAGGTAAGAGCATCTTTCCTCACCATCCTTTACCTCGTTCTGCTCTGGGGTACCTAAGCCTTGGGAAGGGGAGGCCTCCTGGTTAAAGAGGAGTGACACTGAGCTGACAGAAACCCTCCCACCACTGCATCTGCCCAAGCCATTTGCTGGAGGAAAACAGCAAACAGGCCTCATCGCCAGCACAGGCTTTCTTCCTCAGACAAATAGTTGCTAAGCCCAAAGCACAAACTGACCCATATCATCTGGGGAGGTAGGGACAGGGGACCCCAACAATCCCACCAAACCCATCGGCAGAGCCACACCTGGTCATGCAGCGTCCCCTCGGGGCCAGGCTTGGTTTTGTGGTGTTTGGCATCCATGCAGATGTTCAGCAGCGGGTCCTTCGCAGGCGTCGCTGCGCAGGCGGCCAGCAGCACCAGCAGCACCTGCCCCGCTCCCATCCCAGCCAGATCGGGGAGGTGATGGAGCTGTGCAGAGAGGGAACAGCACAGGAAGGGTTTTGCCATGCACAGCAGTAACTGGGGTGCCGTGAGGGCCAGGCGCTCCAGAGGACACGCCAGCAGACTATCAGCAGCTCCCAGCACCAAGGACACAAGCGCAGCCCCCCCCAGGCAGAGCTGCGGGGTCAGCCACACGTTATCCTCTGGGCGATGCCACATCAGAGGCAAAGAGCCCTCAGGGCTCGGGCTGTTCAACAGTCAAACCTCAAACATCCCCAGCTGGAAATGGGACAGAGAGACCTGTCCAAACTGGGGCCCTCTTGCATTAAGCCCCCCTCTGCTTCAGTGCGGAGCTTTCACCTCTCAAGTGGCCTGCAACCAGATGTTGCTAGTCAAGGGATCTCCTTAGCCATTCAGGTAGTCAAACACACTGTCAGGCTGACATCTTGCGTGGCCCGTGAGCTGCAGGAGGCCCACCTTGTTTTCAGGAGTACGTTAAGAGAGGAAGGCATTTTGCTTGGTTTACCTGCATCTGGGCCTTTAGAGACCCACACCTGAGGTCTCCAAAGGAGACCTGACTCGAGCAATAAAGACGCTTCACATAACCCTGCCTCAGCCCCCTCTGCCCACATAGAGGCTGAGAGGACTTTTATAGTTGTTTACTAAAAACAAACAAACCCCAACAAAACAAAGCCACAAAACAAGAAAGACCCCAAAAGCCAATGAAACCCACCTTGTCACTACAGCATAAGGGTCTAAACCAATCACCTTTTAAGAAGGATTTTGCAAAACACAGGAGCAAGACAAACCCTTTACAACAATAAGTAGCATAAAACAACACAGAAGACCACAATTACAGACCTAAGGAAGCAGACGCATAAATCTGAGGACTAGAAAACAGCTACCCTACATCATAGCTCTTTCTATATAACCAACAAAGCCCCTGAAAACCAGCTCTCCCCCTTACCAGCCCAGGAAGCCTCCAGATCTTCTGTGGGAACACTCAGCACAGGAGCTTCCTGGGGTCAGCTTTAACAGGAAAGCCTTCTAACACAGGTGCTGGCACTTGGAAGTGCCCTCTTAATACCTTTAAGGAGGTTTAACTTCTGCCAGCATTTGTTACCTTAGAAGCAGTTGTTTTGGTGACAACTTGCCTGGGAAACCATCTAGTGTTTTTTCAAGAGGCAGGTCTCTTATCAGCTGTGGCCATTCATAACAAACCCTTTCTCCTCTACTTGCCCTGCACAGGCAGTTTTGATTTGCACCACTGCATGAGACGAAGAAGCCAAGGAGGGACAGATCCAGGATTCTGCCATGCCCCAAGAGCAGGTGAAAGGGGTAACGCTCATCACAAAAAAATGACATGCAGGAAAAAGTGCTGTTGTCTCAGAAGGAAACTCCCAGCACAAAAAAGAAATGCTGGCTGATGAGGGGAAACAGTGCACCTTGTTGCAAACACCTGAGAACAGTAATTGAAGCTAAAAGCTAGGGTTTGCTCACAAGCCCTCACCCTCTGCAGAGGGGCAGAGTCTTCCTCCTGGAGCAGCGCAACTTTTGGGGCTGTTTTGCGCTTTTCTTCGATCACATCACTGATGTTTTGGTGATGAACCCACTCACCTAAGGAGCTCATCTTCCTAAATTTAATGCATGGACACTTTAGGCTCCAGGAGACCCTGCTTTAGTGATTCCCACAGCCTAACGACACGCTGCACGAGTAACGACCTCTGTGTGTTCACTCTGAACCAGGCGCGTGCTGTTTTAGTGTCTCGTGCTTCTAGATCTCATATTGGAAGAGACAACAAGCAGATTCCCGCCCCCCCCCCTGCCCCAAGCCTTTGACACCTCTGTCATAGCTCCCCTCCACTGCCTCTTTCCAACCACAGCCCAGTCCACTCACCCATTTCCCCCAGCGAGTGTTTTGCTCCCCAAGGCATCAGGATGGCAGCAGTGTTTCAGCTGCACAATGCTGTCCTGGCCTTGTTTTCTGGTCCTTGCTGAGGAATTTCTAATACCTACTTTGTTTTTGGAACTGCTGATCACTGCACTGTGTTGTCGTAACACTGTCATAACCGTGACAGCTTGTTCCTGAGAGATAATTGTTAGCCACCAGCCTGTCATTTTTTTTATCTGAAATGTTCTGTTTCTTCCCTAAGTGCATCACTGTATGTTTATCTCAACTGCTTTTTTTTTTTTAATCTGTTGTTTTATTGTTCAGTGACTCAGTCCTACCACGGTCTTTTGCAGTTTTTCACAGCTGGGCCTCCTGTTCCTGGAGTAATCTAATATCATCAGAAACTTGGTTGCCTTGCTGTTTTCCCCTTCCTTTCCCAGAGAAAATTCGTCGAAAAGCAGAAATCCCAGTGCAGATTCCTGTGGGGGTTCACTGTAAAGGGTAGCCATGCACCTTTGTCTTACGATTCAGTTACCCAGTGCTGTGTGGAACTCTCATTTCATGGCTGCTTATGTGATGATCTTCAGAGGGGACCTTGCTCAGGGCCCTTGTGAATCCAGGTTGACTCTATCCTCTGGGTCTGTCCCAGCCAGAATCCTTGGCGGACTTGCAATACGTTGGGGAGTCTCGTCTGCAGGTTGGCAGAGCCATGCTGACCCTTTTCCCACGCGTCCTTACCCACCTGCCTGCAGATTCAGCCCTCTATTACATTTTCTGCGACCTTTTCCCACGCAGATACCACGTTCATGGCTGTGCGGATCCCTCCATCTCTCCAGAAAGCCTTTGAAGGTGTCCCATGTGAGCGTGTAGACCTTGTCCTCGCAGGAGGTACTTGGGGCAGTGCAGAAAATGGGGAAACTCTCTCCTCTGCCTGTAGTCCTGCCTGTACCCCTGTACTCGATGGGATGGGCAGGGGCTGGGTGCAGCTGCGTTTGCTCCATCCGGCTGAGTTGCCTTGAGCAGCCTCTCTCCAGGATCTGGGGTCAGGGTCTGCTTCTTCCCGCTTCTTCCCTGGGGTCAGATTTGGGTGAGCAGCTGCTGGGTAACTGCTTTAGGGTGTGCAGGGTGCCTCTGGGCACCCCAGGGTCTGCCTTAGCCGGGAGCTCAGTGCACTCACGTTGCTCAGTGCCACTGGAGACCACGGATCTCATCGGAGATGCCTGATGCAGCCCCACGTGGCTTCCCACTGCCGCTGCTACAAAGGGCCGTGTGTGGTGTTATGATCCGAATCTCATTTACGGGCAAAAAAGCAAATGAACTTTATGTGTAGATCCAAGAGTTAATTGTTAGTGTAATTGAAAACAGTCTAGTACAAGAATCATTGTTAGTTCAGATCTAGTTATTACAGAAAAAAAAAAAGAAAAATAAAGAAATCAATATTTCTCTACAGAAAAAGAAGTAATACTACTACTACAATTACAATTGTTATACCCACACTTCCCAGTTTCTACCTCTTCCCTGGGGTCATGTTTCCCCTTTCACTGCTCCTCTGGGTCCCAAGGTTGGTGACTTCAGTTTGGTGATGGTGTTGGATGTTACATCAAGTCATCAAAATCTGGAATCCCTCACAGGGAGGAGTATGATATTGGTGTTCATGGCTGCTTCTTCCTCACTCCAGGGTCCACGTTGTGTCTTTTTTATGTTTGATAACATGCTTTTACACTTTGCTTTCTCTTCATTGGTCTGCAAGTCTGTGCAGATTTCCTAAATATGGTGCATTTTACATGTTAGATACTCATTCTTTGCTCTCTTTGTCATCCCCAAACCATTTTTGTCTGGCTCTGAGCCTCCATTTCTTTAGCTGGCCACTCCTGAGTTGTTTATAGCCATGAGGTGCCCTGTTTCTCGTCACCTCATGCCTGCGCTCCTCTGTGCTGCATCCTCTGTCCCTACTTCCTAAGGCCCTGCCATCCTGCCAGACCTGGATTTCTCAGCGCTATACCGTTATGTTGAAGTCATAAATATCTCATTCAGCAGACAAGAGCTACTTTTTACTCCTAGCTGTATAAAACTGAAACTCTGGTTGCATCATACAACAATAAGCAGAAGAGCCATAGCCACAGTCGCCGTTACTGCTAAATGTGGGAAAAGCAAAGCTCCAGGCGGGTCAGGACAGGTTCAAAGAGAGCAAACCTGGCTTGCCTCAACCCTGAGACCTTGCAAACTCAGCACAAAGCCTGAGGCCTGTAGCCAGCAGTGGCCACGCCGTGGTACTGGGCTACGGGGTCAGCGTGCAGGACCCGTGCCACAGCTGCTGGCCAGGTGGGTGCCGAGGACACCTCGAGCGGGACTCAGCACCAAGGGGGGGGCAACCGAGCTGAGCCCTGGATCGCCACCAACTGCCGGGGGCTGGGACAGCCCGTGCGGACGGGGACCCCCGCGGAGGGACCCCCGCCACCAGCACGAGGAGATGTTTGACCGTCTCACGCCGGAGCCGCCTCTCCGTCCTGGAGCCCTTCAGGAGTGAACCAGGTTTGGCACCAGGAGAGCAGAGATAGCCCCAGGGTCCCTGAGACAACATCTGATGTTTTCTTCCTTTCCCTGCAAAAAAAATTGGTTAAAATGCACTTTAAAAGTGAGCGTGAGCAGGGGATCTCTTGATGCACATAGAAGGAAAGGGAAAAAAGGTGATATATTTTACATTGGACAGATATTGTTTCTTCAGAATTTTCATTTCAAGTACTTGATTATTCCATCCGTCAAAATCTTTGTTGCCTAAAAGTTTTAGGATTTTGAAGGGGGTCTCAGTTAAAACTGAAATCAGAAATTACACGACACAACTCTTGGATCACTCT
Source organism: Strix uralensis (assembly GCF_047716275.1). Lineage (NCBI taxonomy): Eukaryota > Metazoa > Chordata > Aves > Strigiformes > Strigidae > Strix > Strix uralensis. The sequence continues at coordinate 138,692,840 of NC_133973.1, read as the reverse complement.
TATCTTGTAACAGGGAATGAGAAGTTTTCTGGGCCCCCGCACACCTGGGCAACCTGATGAACTGCTCAGGTTGTCACCGAAATGGGGAATAAGCCGCTTATCCCCAGTGCAGCATTAAGGAGCAGGCATGTCTTTATGTGGCGCCGGGTGCATGGGGGATCATTCCTCCTAACATGCGCACCCTAAAACAGAAGTTCATCCTTTATATACCTGAAAAACATGGATTTCTGAGAAGTCTCTGCCTTTCTGCCTGTCTACTACATTTACATAATGCTGGCGTTACAAAACTACGCTATGGGGCATGGGGGTCTCGGGTGGTCGTTTGGGGAGTTACCCCCCTCCTCCTTTTTCCCTTTTATGCTCATGAGTTTTCTGAAGACAGTTTCTTCTCCTTGGATGTTTCCCAACTCTGTTGTCCAGCCAAGCTGTTCTTCCTCATCCACCTTGTTTGAGCAATTCTGCCAGGATGGATCTCTTCTCAAGGTCAGGATATCTTCTCTGTACACTTTAATCGCTCCAGCCTTGTTAAATACAAAATTAAACATTGTTGGGTAAAAGAATTTCTCAACAAGGTCAGTGGACGTTGCTGGTGTTTCTCGTGGAGAAAAAGCGATACAGGTCTGCGTAGGTGGGTAGCTGAGATGAGAAAAGGAGTTTTCTTTGCTGGGCACTCGGGTGCCTTGGGGTGAGGAGGTGATGGTGGAGAGATGGCAGGTACAGGTGGGGAGACTGCCAAAACGGATTTGTGCTGCTGCTGTGCTGCAACAAAAAATCCTAACAAAATTCTATTCTATTCTAATTCTACTCCATTCCGTTGTTGCTTCATTACTGATAACCCCTGACTACTCACTAGAATACATGCTTATGGACACACTATTCATTAATTTTTATAGTCACCTTTTAAACCCCCTGATGCTGTCCCCCTTCATAACCGATTCTGAAAACAAGCTCCAGAAAATTCACAGTAAAAGCAGTGTTGTTCTCTGTGTCTTTGCCTACTAGTCTCAAGTAGTTTCAGTACTGGTGAGTGGCTGCTGTGCATTCAGCCCCATATTTCATAGCCTCATACGTCTCCTACCAAGGCCAGGCCAGCAGCAGCCTTCCACTGCCACGTCTGCAGACAAAGGGACTGTTTGCCAGACAAAAGGCCAAGGTAGTATCAGCACAAAGCTACTTTATGTAGCCTGATTACACTGTATTGCAATTATTAGGCTATGTGAGCATGGATGTACATGAAAACCCCCTGGCCGCCCTTCCACAGGGACAGGAACACGTGTTTATCTCATCTCCAGCAGCACCGGTGCTGTCCTGTGGGTCAGCACCCAGGGAGGGGGACATTCCTGCTGCCGATGGTCCCTCGGGTCTCGGCGGACAGAGTCATTGTTGCTTGAACAGCTAGCGGAAAAATGGGTGATTTTGATCAAGGAAGGGAAGCATGTGGTCAGAAGGAAGCTGGAGCTAGTGCCCAAGCACGGGAGAAATACACCTGCAGTCGCTCAAAGCACTGGGAGGGTTCTCCTGGTGTCCACCCTGCTCGGACCGGGTGCGATAGCTGGCATGCAGTTAACACTCGCTGCTATGGTCCGGTTCTATTTGGAAGTGAATAACTGAGGGAATGGGGAAGAAACCAGCCAGCTGAAATCAGAAGCGCCTGCCCCTGCCACGCCATGTGCCCAGGATCTCTGGTAAGCGAGCCAGAGCGCGGGACATCCCAGGTCCCTGGGCCCCTTTTGAGATGAAGGAGCCAGAAGCGCATGAGGTCTGAGTGAACATCAGGTCCGTGCAGCACAATAAGGGCTGTCCCTGTGGTTGAGTCCTGTCCCAACCACTACTAGTATTCAGTCTGGGAGTTTTCTTTTAAATCCTGTTGAGCACTAACCATGCAGCTGCTGAGCAGGGAGTGAAAGAGAAGGTTCACCGTGCAAACCCCGGCCCTGCCTCGCAGCCTCCTCTCGTGCTCCGCAGCACTTCCCGGACACCAAGAGCCAGATCTCAGGCTTCGACTCGGGTGAGAGACCCAGAGCCTTGTGTCAGTACGTCGGTAACAGGCACCGGATAATGCAAAATCACGACTGAAAATGTGCTCCTGGTTTTAACTGAGCTACTAAACCTTTCTGCCTCCAGCAGCTAAAACTCCTCATGCCTCCCCTGCTACCTCAAAGCATGATCTGTTTTCTGAAAGCTGCTCCCCAACCACAATGGCAAATCCTCTCTTAAATCAGTTTTAGCTGCTCGGCATAAAATCCAAACCTGGTGTCAAGTATGAATTATTCAGATTTATATTGTTACGTCTCATTATGCTTTCCTGCTCTTTAAAACATATTCAGATTAGAAGTCCTGTGCATGGGCCAGGTACTTTGGGAATTCTCCACAGATAAAATGAACATACACCATTCCTGGGGTGTCTCAGAGTGGAGGCACTGTATGGTTTCAAAAGCAACACAGCTCTCCTGTCAGCTGTTTCTCTGTGAGTCTGTAGTAAAGCATGGGCAGTCGGTGTAAAGACCTGGAGGATATTCCCTGGCTGCCTTTAGGCAGGTGAGGGTGGGTGATGTAGTGGCACCTGGGGATGCGGTTCCTCGGCTGAGTTGGGCTCCTTGAATCACAGAATCACCGAATCCTTCAGGTTGGAAAAGCCCCTCGGGATCATCGAGTCCAACCCTCAGCCCGACTCTACAAAGTTCTCCCCTACCCCACATCCCCCCACAGCTCATCCAAACGGCCCTTAAACACACCCAGGGATGGGGACTCCACCCCCTCCCTGGGCAGCCTATTCCACTCTCTGACCACTCTTGCTGGGAAACATTTTTCCCTCATGTCCAGTCTGAACCTCCCCTGTTGCAGAATCACAGAATCATCTCGGTTGGAAAGGACCTTGAAGATCATCTAGTCCAACCGTTAACCTAGCACTGACAGATTCCAACTACTCCATATCCCCAAGCGCCATGTCAACCCACCTCTTGAACACCTCCAGGAATGGGGACTCCACCACCTCCCTGGGCAGCCCATTCCAACGCCTGACTACCCGTTCTGTAAAGAAATACTTCCTAATATCTAGTCTAGTTGCAGTTTAAAGCCGTTCCCTCTTGTTCTGTCACTAATTCCCTGGGAGAAGAGACCAGCACCAACCTCTCTACAACGTCCTTTCAGGGAGCTGTAGAGAGTGATGAGGTCTCCCCTCACCTTCTCCTCCTCACACTGAACAGTCCCAGCTCCTTCCATCGCTCCTCACAGGATTTATTCTCCAGGCCCTTCCCCAGCCTCGTTGCCCTCCTCTGCCCTCGCTCCAGCCTCTCGAGATCTCTCTCGGATTGAGGTGCCCAAAACTGGACACAACCCTCCAGGTGTGGCCTCACCAGTGCAGAGCACAGGGGGACTATCACCTCCCTGCTTCTGCTGGTCACACTATTTCTAATCCAAGCCAGGATGCCGTTGGCTTTCTTGGCCACCTGGGCACACTGCTGGCTCCTGTCCAGCTGCTTGTCAGTGAGAACCCCCAGGTCCTTCTCTTCCAGACAGCTCCAGCCACCCCTCCCCAAGCCTGTGGCCATGCAGGGGGTTGTTGTGGCCCAAAGCTGTGCTGAGACCAAGGCGTGGGAGCGCGCTCTGTGGGAGGAGGGAGCAGAGGGGAGTGGAGCCACAGCTGGCGCAAAACTGCGTCTCCTCCAGCAGCGGGACTGGGAGCAGCCAGGGCAGAGTCTAGACAACTCGGCAGCGCTGACAAATTCATCATGTGAGGAGAGACTCCTGTGTATTTCTGGAGTAAGAACACCTACCAATGACTCAAGGTCTCTCACGTCCATAAAGCAGAAGCCGTGGGATGCCACGGGTGCATGGGAAATTGGCACAAACGTCTGTGCTTCACCAGGACATTTGATTAGTCACTATTTATCTGGGGAATAGCTGCAAACTTTCCTCCCTTTTCCTCAGATTGATGATGTCTGTAATAATGGTAACATCCCATGTTGATATTTATCACAGTAACAGGTAAATGAAGAAGTTGTCGGGCTCGTAGGTATACAGTATTTATTCTTGCCATAGCAAAGTGCAATGTTCACATCTTTAATGGCATGTTTCTGTATCATCCAACCCTCATTTAAATAAGAGCTTGTACTGCAGCACTCTGAGAGCCAGAGCACATCACATAAATCTGCTTGCTTGGATCTGGCAGATTTATGATACGGGATCATTTCTAGTTGGTTCCTTTTCCTTTGGTTCACAGATTACAGGTTCACCTTGCCTTTCTGTGCTTTAGCTCATCGTGTCGTGTTGCACCAGAACCAATTTTTTTCATTCCTCTCACGCTGTTCACCCCAACGGGCACCCAGGGGTTGGAGGTCTCCCACGTCTGTCTCTCCATCCCTTTCACTTGCATTTTCATTGTGTCACTTGTGGGGAACTGCACAACCCTCTTTGCCACTGGGACTGCTCTGAGCCCCACGAGCTTGTGCGCTGGTCCCTGTCCATGCTGGCCATCACCGGTTTGGGTTTGTCTCTCTCTACAGTGCCAGCTGTGATGAGTGTTTTTGGGGTCAACTACAAGGAAATCAGTTTCGGGGCCTGTTTTGCTCAGCTTTACTTTATTCATTCTTTCTCCTTCATGGAGTCCTTGGTGCTTCTGGCCATGGTCTTCCATCGCTATGTGGCCATCTGCTACCTGAGGAGACACTCCTCCATGCTCACCAGTGCCGGGATAGGCAGGACCGGGCTGGCTGCTCTGCACAGGTACCTCTTGGGAGGGCTGCCATCGCCTGCTGTCTGACCAAGCAGATGTGCAGGCATCGCATTCAATAACCGGCATGGCTCTGCTTCAGCCACTCTCTGACATTCGACCTCATCCTCATCTTCGTGCCATAGATACCGACTGTAGGGCCGTTCTGAGCATCGCATCCCAGAGGGAACATCTCGAGCTTTGAACAACTGCCTGTCACATATCCTGGCAGTCCTGTACATCCCCGTGGCTGGCTCGTCCATGTTCACCAGCGTGGCTGGTGGGCTTGGCCTCTCACTCACATCTTCACAGCCAATGTCTACCTGCTGGCCCTCCCCATGCTGAACCCCATCTTCTATAGCACGTGAACTAAACTGATCCGCAGGGGTGTGTCCTCAGGGTCCTCTTGCCAAGGAGAAGCTTCTCTGATGGGACATGAGAGATGTCCCTGGCAGAGCTCACTGCTCTGGGAAACACTCGCTTGGCATCACGATCCGGATGGCAGTTCCTCATTTGGAAAGTGTCTTTGCTTTGAGTCATGCGAGGCATCTACTCAGTGAAGGCCTTAACAGTTACTGTTGACATCCATACATTAAAACCAACTCATCAGAAATCCCAGCATGTGGACTGGGTCACGGCTGGCACTTGGGTCTGTCCCCATGCCCCTGATGAGGGGCAGCCAGGAGATTTCTCAAGTCCACAGATTTTAGGTGACTATCAGAGCATTTTATAGCCCACACTTTCCTGTAGTTGTCCCTGTCCCCTGACTCCTTCGTATGTTTTTCACCCCGAGTACCTGAATAATGCTCCGTTCCATCTAAAGGCTACACAATCAGTCACAAGCCGATTTCAGTGGCAGTACAATAATCATGGATGATTATTTGAGCTTTGTCTTGCTGTTTTACTGCAGATGAAGTTTCATCTATTTCAGGTGATTTTGATAAGAGGAGCAACATGAAAATGGAAATTTAAATAATCTCAACCCCCTCCGTTTTCCAGCTGATTCTGTCAATGAAATCCATAATTTGCAATATAGCCTCTTGTTTGCCTGGCATCGTGCAGTGATACACACAACTCCTGCAGCCTCTCACGATGACCCACCCTGTTTATGGTTCTTTTTCTCCCCTCTTTTCCTTCTCTTCTCCTGTCCTTAGATTTGAAGATCTTGGTGGTAGCAGGGATTGTCTTTTCATTCTACACCTCTAATACAATATTAAAGTGTCTGATCTGTGCTTTGATGTATAGCAAAGATACTAAATACTACTGCTACCAATTGCTTCTCTTCCTGGGCTACATGACTGAGATGCTAAACAGCAACAAAAATGCTAAATAACAACAGCAAAAAATATTACACCTTCACTTGCAAAATTTCAGATAAATAAATATCAGTGCTGGGCTTGTGTGCCACTTCGATGGCATGTCTATATCTTAATTTGTATGGATCAGCCATGTGCTGTCCAATGAATGAAATAATTATTTGATGTCTGTGGTCCAGAGACAGCTCTGTCACTTGGGAAAATCCAGTCAGTATTTTCTGATGCCATTTTGTGTTACTGCTCATTTTACAGCAGGGACCCAAGCACTTACCCCATCGATAAGGGTATTTCTGGCAAAATACCGCATGCCCAAACGTCTCCCTATGGAATTTTGTTTGTGGATAGAAATAAGAAGGAAGGGTGCAGTGGTTTTGGCTGGGATAGAATCCGTTTGCTCCAGAGTAGCTTGTATGGAGCCGTGTTTCGGTTTTGTGATGAAAGCAGTGTGGACTGATAACACAGGGATGTTTTAGGCATCGCTGAGCAGCGCTGGCACAGCCTCAGGGCCTTTTCTGCTCCTCACCCCACCCTGCCCGCGGGCAGCCTTGGGGTGCACAAGGAGCCGGGAGGGGGCACAGCCGGGACAGCTGACCCCAACCGACCCAGGGGACATTCCAGAACATACCACGCACTCGGCAATAAAGATGAGAGAATAAGGAGCACAGGTTTAATTTACCTATTAAATTGTCTTTATCTCAACTCATGAATTTTACTCCTTTACCCATCCAATGTTCTCCCATCCCACTGGCGGGGGGGCGGTATGTGAACGAGCGGCTGTGTGGGGCTGAACTGCCTGTCGGGCTTAAACCACGACAAAGGGCTTGTAGAAATACTGAATTACTGAGTAAAAGAGACAACTATATTTATCATGGTTATGTGTTTCATAGCTGCAGCAGACACACCGTGTAGCTTGTGTGCAGCCAGCTGCAAAACACTCTCAATATCTCTAAAATTCAGCCAAGGCAGTCAGGAAACTTTTCCTATTAATAATGCATCCATTCTGAGCTTCAGAAGAGTGATTTCCCCAAGTTCAGGAAAACTGAGTGGAGGGGCTGGGAGGGTTCCTAGGGCAGGCATTTTTCAGCAGCTTCCCCTCTTTCTGTTCCTTTTCCTCTGTATTAGATACGCTTTTTCCTTCTGACTTGCAGGACGCAGTGTTTAAAGACAGGTGAGACGATGGGTCTGATGTCGTCTCTCACATTTCCCCCGAAGGTTCTGTGCTCCACACAAACTGTTTCGTGGCACAGAGATCTGTTAGGAAGACTCTGGGTGAAACACCTTCAGGGACAACGTTCACCACCGTCTGGTGTCACTAGTTCCAGCAGTGAGTTATAGTCACGGTTACAAACCACACCTCGTTTTGCCTTGGAAGGCAAATCCTAAAGCCATTTTGGATTTGCCAACGGGCGACGTTAAAACATCATCTTACATGCAAATGGGCACCAGCCCTTAGGTGTAAAACATGAGCAGTGTGGCTCTGTTCAGCACACAAAGGCTGGAAGCACAAGGGAAAGCTGCATGTCGGACAAAGCTCCTGGGAGCAGCTTGCTGTGCTTCTCCGTTGTGCCTGTCCCCCAGCGATGGTGGTTCCAGGCTGGGGACAGCACTGTCTGTACCACCCCTGCATCTTGCAGCTCACCCTGGTGAGAATTTCAGATTTAAGGCTGCCTTGGTTTTGCTGTGCAATCCCTGAACTAATGATCACGCTTCATCGCTCCTTTGCCCGGCTGATGGGAACTCAGCGGGGAGTTTGCCCGTGCCTGCTGATACAGATCTGTATTTTTTCTCTCCTTGAAATAGCTGTGGCCCCACCAGGACAAGGAACCTCCCGTCTGGCTTTGATATCCTGCCGGGACTCCAGCCTGTGCTCTTGGGTGCAGACAAGAGACAGAAACCATCATCCTTGGGGGGGTGGAGCGCGTGGAGGAGGAGGTCAGCGCATCGCTGCGGCGTGGTGCCCTGCGCCCGCGCTCACACTCGAGAAGGAGAAATACCACATTGCTATCCTTTGCTGACTTATTAGAACCACGCTGAAATGGCAGCACAACATTTGGAACAGTACATAGATTTTTTTCACTACGCTTTATTGAAAAATTATTCACTCAGGTAAAATCATGAGGGATAAAGCACCTCTGCCTGCTGGAAATGCTTCCACAGTCACGAATGTTCTGATTGCAACCCCAGGGTTTTATCCTTCAGCAATACCGTCTTCTTCCACCGATACTTATCTTTTTGAATAGTTCTAACTCCTTATGTTAGATGTTTTTAGCCATTTTAGAAAATATATGCACTGAGGAAAGCCTGTATACTGATTAATAGTATTTTTCAGCACCGTGTTTTAAAGCAAAATGAACTCCCTGCATCTCTGGCGCAACTGAAACCGAGATTTTAAACCTCATCTTACCAAGATTTTAAACCTCATCTCCTCCAGCTCTGTTTACATGTTTGCTCGGGTCTCCAATCCTGTTTCACAAGGAGGCCGCACATCCCAAGCTAGGAGGAATCTGGGAAATAAAAGACACGCATCCCTTCCCTCCCTAACAGTCCTTGACTGAACTGAATGTGAAACACGTCTGACTCCTGCCTGAGCATCCGTCGACGCGCTTTATCCTTGATGCCACCTGCAGCATCCTGCACCTGCAAAAAGGGAGAAGAGAACTGCTGGACACAAGTCCCCCAGAAAGATTGTGGGGCCTTTGGGAAACTTTGGGCAGGACGGCAGAAACGCCGAGGGTAGAGCTAGCAGAGGTAGTGTTTGTTGTAGCTATAAAAATATCATTATAAATACGTAGCTACTGTAAGTATGTAGCTGCAAATATGTCAGACAAATATAGTTTGTGGTGAGAGGTGCTGTCTTTTATTAGATGAACTTGCAGTCAGAAAAACTATAAAAATCTTTCAAACTCACAAGCTGTTCCTCCAGTCTGAAAGGTAGCAATCTTCACAGCTAAATATAGCTTAAGAAAACGGCTCTGGGAGTTATGGCACACATCTCACATTTGTTTAATGCCTGTTTTTAGCATATTGTGGAATTGGGAGGCTGCATTTTTATGGTGTTCTGCTGGTTGCCTTGAGACCCAGCTCTGAGGTGATGGGAGGTTCCCAGCGTCTGTTCAGGACAGCTGACCTTGGGACCGCGGGGCAGACGTGTGCCCCCCGCCCCCCCCCCCCCACCCCAGGGATCTGGGGGCAGCATCTGGGCTCTCCTCCATCCTCCAGAGCCCTGTGCACACGCGTGAGAAGCTCTGGAGGACACAGCTGCCCCGTGGTACCCGGCCACATCCCAGGAGCCAGCCGAGGAGCCCTCCCAGGCTGCCACACTGTGTCCTCCCCCCATGGCTCCAGCTCCAACACAATAAACCTTTTTCTGCTCATCCTCGCTGCCTCACCAGCATCTTTAATACCCATCCCCAAGGCAGGAACTGCTGGAGAGACCCAAACCATCAACCACCCTCCCTGGCACCTGACTTGGCACTGTGTCCCAGTGAGCTGTGACAGCACTGGGATGTCTGGAGTCTGTAACCCACCCATGGCCGGGCTCCTTCTCCACCCCGAACACGCAGAGGTTGCAGGCAGCGGTGCGGCCATGGTGCCACGCACGGGAACGCCACAGTGCCTGCCTGCCAGCCACCAGAGCTGCAGGTTTTCCGTTTGCTTTGAGCACGAGGTGATTAAACGCAATGGCAGAAATGTTCCTCCCTCCCTGGACAGGTCCTGCCTCATCTTCCCTCCACACCCCGCCATCCCGGCCGTAGCCTGCAGCTTTGTGTCTCTCCCTCTCCCATTTCAGCCACTTGAGCTGCGCTCCGTCCCACCTCAGTCGCCGTGGGTCACTTTGGCTGCTAATGCTGTGTGCTGGGATGGGCTCCCGCTGCCCGCTGCACCTTGGGAAGGTGGGACAGTGGTGGGACCAGCTCCGGGGGGGCCTCTCTGGGGTGAGGTGTGCGGCCCGTGGAGTGCTGCACCCCACCATGGGGCAGGGTGGGAGCAACCGACCCAGCCACTCAGCTCAGCGTCGTTCTTCGCAACCTGGCTTTAGATTTAAGGATTGCGTTGAGCTCCACTTGGGAAGCCGACGTGCAGCCGTCCCAGCCTTTGGCCACCCGCTGCACGGTGCTGGTTTCCCCGAAAGACAGGAGCAGGGAGGCTGGAGACACCCACCCCAGGGGATGGAGGGGCATGGTGGGGGAGAGCTCCTGTACGCAGCAAAGCAGCCTCCTGATGCGCAGGCAGGAGCAGTTTGCTTGCTGTGAGCTGGAGCTGTAGCTGCCAGCTTATAAAATATATATAAATTTTATGCCAGTTTATAAAATATATATTCTTTATTCCTCTAAAAGTGGAAGCTGGCCCCTGTGGTGGTGATTCAAGGTCCAGCAGAAGGGCTGTATCTGTAAATACCATAAAGAACAGAATTTTAGCTGGTGATGCTAGCACTGCCTTTCCATGTATGTATATAAAAGGCTTGGAAGAGCTGAAGCCTGCACTGCTTGGATTTATTAGTGTCATTGACACTGCTCGCAGGGGAGGTTTGCATCAGGAAGATGCGTAAGTGTGTAACGATGTTTGCTCTTCTGTTTAAACAGGGCCAGCGCCTGGCTTGCCTTGCCACAGCCCCCATCAGCTGGAGCCTGCTGGTGAACCACCGACAGTCTGTTGTCACGTGGATTCATCCACTTCTCTCTCTTGCAATCCGTGAGGGTGAAAAGAAGTTAAGCACAGAAGTGGAAAGAGGCAAAGACCATTCTAGGCTGAATGAACACGCAGGAGCGTTTCCCTGCTTGTGCAGCGTTAGAGGTGATCTGCAGTTCAAAGCTGAGGCTCGCAGCTGAGTCAGTCACTCCACGGATCACCAGGCTCCGTGATAAATTCTCCCTCAGGAGTCCCTACACCTCTCATATCAAATGCATTCAGGGGATTTTTAGTGCTACATAAGGATCATGACAAGCAGAAGGCTTTGACTCTGCTGCACTGGCCGCCGCAAACGCGCTATTATTCATTGAAGAAAACATCTGTCTAGACATTCATCCATCCAGGTGTTTGCTTAAAAATCACCCTATTGATGGGTCTTAGCTTTCAGATTCTTCACTTTGCTCTTAGTCATCCATAGAAAACAAACTAATGTCTCGCTCTTGAAAATGTTTCCAATTACTCCAAGAGTTTGGAGCGCACACTGTTGTTTGCGCCTGGTGGGGCCTGAAGTGACACGTAGCTTGTCCTCCCTTATTTGCATTTAGACCCTGACATTCTTCAGTGAAGCCAAGGTGAGTCTGGAGAAACTCTGTTCAGGGCAACGGTGCCATTTCTATTTCACAGTCGTATACCGAGGTTGATGACTGGTCTCATCTCAGCCTCAAGCAGCACTAAAACAAACAATTTTACCTCGTCACTGCTGTTCAGATACCACGGGGAGGGCGGGAGGGAAGAGCAGAAGCCTGGAAAAAAGAAGTGAGAAAAAAAAAAAGTCTTTAAAATTGGAAAAAAAAAGGAAGTCTGAACACTCTGATAGCAGCCGGTAGAAAAATATGGGAAGGGGGCCAGCCCCAGCGGAGCGTGCACGAGCAGACGCGTCCTCGTACCACCAAGGTCGTGGTGCTCCCCAAAAACCCTCCCAGCAACTCACCAGTCAGGGGGTCCCTGAGAGGTTCATGCTCTTGCGTTTAGACTCTGGGGTAAAAATCTAGTCACAGTCCTTAGAAAACTTATACATAAATGAATGATCAAATAATGGGTTTGGCAGGTAATGAGACAAGCAGGAACTTTTGCGAATTTGTCAAATACAAATCATATCAAACAGATAATTTCTCTTGTGTGGAAAGGTAGCAAAGTTTGTACATAGGGGGAAAGAAGATCTCACTTAATTTTTGAGATGAATTAGCATGCATATTGCATAGTGCTTTCATAAATGAGCCAGAGAATATTGCAGAGCTTGAACCATTATGGGGAAGTTTCAAATCCCATTTCTTGTGCTACTGCAAAGAAAGATGAAGTGAGAATCTAAATGAGGGTCCTGGACCTTATATTAGTCTGGGTAGCAGAGTAAAGAAAATACTTATTAAATCCACAGCTTTTCCAGAGCACGGAAAAGGGAAAGATTAGTGCCCAGGGTAATTTTGAAAAATTGAAGGGAAGGTCTGAAAAAACTCCCCCTAATAGAATAAAAATCACATTCAGGATGGGAAAAATGCAGGTAGATAGCAGAAAAGACCAGCGAGGTTGTAGGGGTGTTTGTACACTGTGCAGCAGTCCCCGGCGCTGCAGTGCCGGGAGGAGGGATGCGGCGCCGGGACGCATCCGGAGCGACGTCGCCTGTGAGACGTGTGCCGTTGTGCTACGAGAGGCGTGAGCGGGTCGCTGACCCCTTCGGCCTCCTGAGCCTTCCCAGTTTTACTTCCTCATGGATTATAAGATAAACTCAGCTCTAAGCGTTTAGATTTCAACTCTACTTCAGGTGCAAACGGTATGATTTGGTGCGAAATGCAGCAGCCGGCTGTATTAATTTTGTGAGTGCTGCTGGAAGTGCTATGAATGGTTCTCTATGTCTGCCTCTCGGGGAAGGAGGGATATCGCGCTTCTGACAAAAAGGCTTTCAAAATTGATTGACAATACAGCAGCAGACTTTTATTCTTGCTCCATGGGAAATTCCAGAAAAGAAAAAAACCAAAGCACTTCCCTATCTGTAACAAAGGGGCTCCCAACTGAAGTGGGGGAGGCATTTCCGTGAGAGGGTCACTAGCTGTGGCTCATGCTGGTCACAGCTCCTGGAGAGGAGGCTCTAAGTGGGCATCGGAGCTACCAGGGATGGATGAGATAGTAGGATTGTAAATAGAAGTGGTTGTGAGTTGAATCTTGCTGAAATCAGAACACTTCAAGGATTATGAAATGTGAGGTTGCTTAGAAAGTAAATCCCCCAGAGTTCAAATATACAGCTGAGCCGTAACAGTCGTTATTATTAATGGTCATTAGCACAAATAAAAACAGTGCTTGGGGATGTAGTGTGCTGTTGCCACCGCTGGCCTTCGGTCAGAATAGATTTGTCCCACAGGTTTTGTTTTAAATTTAATTTTAATTGGTGCTTTTATTCTAGATGAGGACTGTGGCCAGAAAGGAGATCTGTGGAAAAGGGCAAAGGGCCTGGGGGTCCTGGTGGGCACGAGTTACCCCGACCTCACCAGGAGACCTTGCAGCGAAGGTGGCTGGTGGTGGGTCTTTGGGGGTGCTGGGGCACACAGGCTGCGCGGGGCCGCGGTTCCCCAACAGTTCAGCACTGGTGAGACCGTGTCTGGGCACCGGGCCCAGTCTGGGTCTCCCGGTACAGCAGACAGTGGAGATGCTGGAGCCGGGGCTGTGTTGGTTTTATGACCAAGCCGTCCACTTTGACACATACCTCAACTGGATGTGTTTCACCCACAGCTTCTCCACCTTCAAATCTGCCATGCTCGTGGCCATAGCTTCCGACCTCGCTGTCATGGTCTGCAGCCCCCGAGGCATACACCCCTCCTGGGACACTCCGTGGCACCAAGAATGGTGTGGGCTCCACCATCCAGGCCATGATTCTGGTGTTCCTGGCCGCCTTTCTCCTGAAGATGCTGCAACATCACTGGCTAAACAGTCTCTCGCACTCTTTCCTGTCTAACCAGTGTATCATCAGTGTGGCCCCGTCACATTTATGTGACTTTTATGAGACAGAAGCACTTATGGCTCAAGTGATTGCTCTTTCCTCAGTGGCTTTGGACGCACTGTTACTTGTTCTGTTGTACATCATGATCCTTAAGACTGTCTTGAATATTGCAGTCAAGGAGGAGCAGTCCCAGGCCTTGAACTCTTGCACCTCCCATATCTGTGCTGTCCTCATCTTTGACATCCCAGTGACTGGTCTGTCTATGATTCACAAGTTCAGGAAAAAATGCTTCTCCCACTGTTCACACCCTCATGGCCAACATCTGCTTGCTGGCCCACCATGATGAACACGATTGCGTACGGTGTGAAAACCAAACAGCCCCGTACCCGGCCCCGCCAGAAAGCTGCAGGAAGCCAGATGTGACTCCACTGTCATGGTGTGAGCTGCGTTGGGGCTGGGGGGTCTGACTGTGATCGCAGGGGTCGGGGGGCAAAGTCTCGCGGGTGTCACTGGAGTCACACAGCTCAGGCGATGGGAATTGGGTTAAAAGTTTAAAGGCAAACTCATCACCCAGCGCTGGCTTGAATAACTGCTGAGACTTGGGCAATAAAATTCCAGTTGAAAGGTGTGCTGGTTTTATAGTCGGATGCAGATTCTTGCATTGCACACAGAAGATGTTATTAATTAGAAGAAATGCGTATAACTCTGAGTGATGTAACTGCATAAATATTTTAACCAAACACAATTTCCTGTATTGATTTTGCTCTTACAATAATGTCTAGAATGATGTTCTGTCTGCTTTCCTTGGTGAAAAAAAGAAAAAAAAGAAGGAATAAATACTTCAATAGAGTTTAAAATGCTGCAGCAGAGTACTGGGTATATCCATCAATATTATGCTAGGGCAATTTGTATCTGTTAATTAGGGAACACAGCAATCACAGGGTTGGAAAGGGGTTATCAGTAAGAACAGTTATTCTCGTCGGGTACAAAGGAGAGTTAAAGATTAACCAGCCAAAGCAAACGCAGGCTCCCACCAGATAGGCAGGTTTAAGAACCGGGTCTGTGGGTCTGCAGAGGAGCTGACAAGGCAGGTCCTCGGGGTGGGATGAATCAGCTCAGAGAGACCCGGGTAAGAGCCCCACCACGAGGATGGCTTTGCCATAGGTCTAGGCAGGGTTTTCTGCACAAATGGAGAGGTTTATGTCTGCGCCGTGAGCCGGGTGTTTCCAGCACACACCAACCCTGCTGCCTGTCAGCCCACGAACAGAGAACTGCAGGTTTTCCCTCCTCGGTGGCGCGCGTGTTTCTAACCCATGAATTTATGGTGTGTTTCTACCTCCACGTAAACAGACAAACAGGGTTTGGAGAGGGGAGGCATTAATCTTGCTGCTAGGCAGTCAAAAGTCCCATTCCACCAGCATTTTCTGCCGTTATGCTCTGGTGTGAGCTCACCCAGTTTTGCCTCCAGACACCTTTCTGAACACGCTCGGCGCCCGCCTTCTCCTGGCACGTGCCGTGGGAAGGCTGAACCATCCTTCACACTGTTTTTTCCCTCAAGACCTTGACAGGATGAGCTGATGCATCCCTTTGGGGGACAGAGACAGTAGTAAGGACAAGACATACACAGTCAAGACCCATCCTCGAAGAGCATTAGTGGCCTGCTGATTGCACGCCTTCGAGGGAAGGAGGAATTCCTTGGGCTCTGGTTGCTCGTGGCGCTTCCATCCATCTCAGGTTGGATGCGGAAGGCAGAAGGGGATCAACACACAGAGGTCTCTGGCTGATCCCCCCGGATCTATGGATTTCAGAGAGTTGTTTTACCACCCCAAGCTCCCTGCTGGGATCTAGCCCTGCTCATCACATAACTCTGCCTTACATGACCAGTCCTGCTTGTCCTGGTGTTGCGGTTTGAACCTGAGATTTGTCATGACCAGGCTGATGGTCACTGGCCAGTTTCTTGTATCTGCTTCTGTTGGGGATGGTGAAATGAAGGATTTTCTGGTCCACAAGTGGGAGAGACTTTCTGACCAGAGTCTGGTCCCAGTCCTTTCCCAGCCCAGCAGAGTTTCAAAAATGTCTCTAGGAAATCTAGGCTGCCCAGGGATGCTTGGTAGTGCCAAGTGTGGGTTTCCCACCTTCCCCTCCCAGCACCCTCTGCTCCAACTCCTTCTCCTGGCCCTGTGACCCGCTGTTCCACGTTCTCCTTCCCACCTACCCAGCTCCAGGCTGCAACACCTCCAGAAAATTGCCAGAGCTACCTGCTTTCCTCAGAAGCTCTCCACCACCTGCAGACGTTACGTAATTATCTGTAATTCTCTGCTTCAACTCCTGCCCCATAAATGGGAGGAATTTATACCGTGGTTTTTTGCCTTTTATTTGCCTGTTGGACAACATCTCTGCTCGTCAACTCGACCACGTGGGTCACCCTGCAAGTGGAAACACGTACGCCTTGCATGGCAGCGAAAGCCCCAAGATCTTTTAAAACTCTTAAATACCAGTCCCCTGGAGCTGCAGATCTGAGAAAGGTCCTGTATTTATTGTTTTAATGTCTTCTTTTCAGACTCCTGGAAAGAAAATATTTAATCATTTGCATATGTTAAAGCTTTAGCATCTGGCTTTTTCCTCAGGGCAAACATTTCCTGAGCGTTTCCACGCTGACCCATAGTTTCACTGTCCATATAGTGACTGAGTAATTTCTTCTCTTTTTTCCAGTTATTGCTTAGAAAAACTATCTCTTAAAGTCCTTCTTTCTCTTAGTTACGGATTTTTCTGTGTGAAAAAAAAAAAAAACAGTATGAATTTCCCTCACTTCCTACATTAGTATTCATACTAATCCCTATCAACTTCCCCTTTCTTCGAGTTTTCCTGTTTTTCACAGCTGATTCACCTTCCTGTGTAAATCAAAGCAAGGTGTGTGTGTCTGTGTCTGTCTGTCAGCTTCCACATAAGCTCTTAGTTTTCTGATTATTTTTTACCAAGTCTGACAGAGGTGGAACAATCCTGGGGATCTCAAGAGCCTCCAGGTTTCACGAGAACAGTCAGGTCTCTGGAGAAGGGAGATCCTGGCAGTGACAGGCAGGAGGGAAGGGTCTGGAGGGGCTCAGCATCGGGACCCTGTGGGATGCAGAGCAGGGGAGGACAGACATTGATGCTCCCATTGCACACGGAGTGACGTGCTCACCTGCGTGGCCTTCTGTGCGGCTCTTGGGAAGATGCAGAGCCTTGAGCCACAAACCATCTTATAATAATTCACCCCATTTATTAAAACTTCTGGTTTTGGTTTTGTTTTCCTGAAAAAGATCTCATTTGGGGGCAGATCTCCAACTATTACAAATAAGCAAAAATTCAGTGGTGCAAAGGGAGAAGTGCTGGCTCTTCACAGTAGGAAGGTCCAGTAAAATTTAAAGGATTGATTATGTTTATCTAGCTTGGACTGAAAAGGTCAGAGAAACCTGAATGGTAGTTTCTGCATTTAGTCCAACACAATATATTTTTCTCACCTAGGAAAATGTTTGATGTTTTCTGAAAACTTAGAGGTACAAAATATAGAAACATGCACTCAGTGGGGAGCTGGACATAGCAGAGTCCAAGCAGAGAACATCACCATGTAGGTCCAGCCAAACCCATTGATAAAGCTCTGGCAGTAATGGGATAACACCAGATTGCATCAGCCCAAATTCTGGTCTTTGGTTCCCCACTAATTTCTCCTTTTCCATTAGTGATGCAATTTAGTCTGAGGAAACATCTAGCAGGAAATGTGATCAGCAGTGATGTGGGGCTGAGTCTAAGAAAGGTATTAACTGGGTGATTACACATGCATACGCTATGCTTCGCTGGTGCGGAGCGTTCGTGCTTTCCTTTCAAGGGAGCAGCATCCCTGTCCCTGCACTTGCCCAGTCCTGAGTGTCCTGAGTCCTCTTTTCCTAGAATTAGTTCGGTTTTCATAGTGTGGATGGGTCGGAGGAGCACATAGAGGTTGGCCAACAGGATGGGAATGTGCTGGGGGACGTTGTGGCCAAACCAATGAGTGAAAAATGAGAAAAATGCCGGTGTGTAGAAAATTAATATAATGCAAACATGGGAGCTGCAGGCGCCAGCTGCCTTGAGCTGGGCATCCGTGGATGAGAGCCTGAAGACACCCTGGAGAATGAGGACATACAACACCCCGATGAGCACGATGTCCACGCCTGGGGACAGGAGGGTGGTGGCAAAGCCGTTCCAGATGTTAAGGGAGATGTTGGCGCAGGCCAGGTGGGTGAGCCCGTGTGCTCGCGGGAGGTGTGTGGCGTGAGGCGGTGCCTGCAGTACGGCAGCCTCTGAAGGAGGAATGTCGTTGGGAACATCACACAAAAGTTCCTGGCTAGTGCAGCCAGCCCCACCTTGGCTACCACCGAGTGCGTGAACGCTGTGGCATATTGCAGGGGGTTGCAGATGGCCACGTGCCGGTCAGATGCTGTGGTCAGCAAGATGGTTGATGCTGCAATGAAGCTCACATGTGTGAGGAACCTCCGAGTAAGGCAGGCGTGGAAAGACATCTCCTTGGAAAGGGCCCAGAACACACTTTGGGCACTGTGGAGGGGGATAACATGAGATTTGCCCCCGCTAAACGTGGCCGGGAAGGGGAGTGTTGGCTCGCGGAGGCTTCGCTCCGTCCCAGTGACAAACAGGAGGACGGTGTTGCCAAGGAGCACCACGACCTACATCAGGCAGAAAGGGATGGAGAGCCCCGGGTGCAGCTCCTCCAGGCCGGCCATGCCCAGCAGCAGGCTGGAGGCCAGTTGGATTGAGAGCTGCCATGGAGGGATGATTTCTGAATTAGTTTGGCCTCCCTTCCCTGGAAGCAGAAATAGGGGAAGAGGTGGGGAGCACAGTTCATAATACCAAAAAACCCACCTGAGTTTCCCTAGAGCACTTTCATAGAATCATAGAATCACCGAATCCTTCAGGTTGGAAAAGCCCCTCGGGATCATCGAGTCCAACCCTCAGCCCGACTCTACAAAGTTCTCCCCTACCCCACATCCCCCCACAGCTCATCCAAACGGCCCTTAAACACACCCAGGGATGGGGACTCCACCCCCTCCCTGGGCAGCCTATTCCACTCTCTGACCACTCTTGCTGGGAAACATTTTTTCCTCATGCCCAGTCTGAACCTCCCCTGTTGCAGTTTAAAGCCGTTCCCTCTTGTTCTGTCACTAATTCCCTGGGAGAAGAGACCAGCACCAACCTCTCTACAACGTCCTTTCAGGGAGCTGTAGAGAGTGATGAGGTCTCCCCTCACCTTCTCCTCCTCACACTGAACAGTCCCAGCTCTTTTAACGTTTATTTCTCTGCATCCCAAAGTGTTTCAAAAAATCACCCCCCCACACATCGGGGGAGCGTGCCTGAGATACCAACGCCAAATCAAGTAATAAATTTGATTAAAAAGTGCGTTTCATAGACTCAGATATTGAAATGCAGCAACGGGATTTACCAAAATTCACAAATCGGTGCAGAAGCTTGGCAAAGGGCCCAGGAATCCATCCTGTCCAGCTGTTATTTATTGTGCTTTTGTTCTGCAGCACCCAAAAGCTTATGAGGGGGCCTGACTGACACTGATTTTATACAACATGCCATTTCTTTCAGGACCTGCCTCACCTCCCTCCTCACCCATTCACACCCCAGTTTGCAGGAGGGCAGACCCCCACCGCTGCAAGGCATCGGATGCTCCACGAACCTGCGCCGAGCGAAGCTGAGAGGGAGGTCAGCCCCGTACTCTGTCACATCTCCCTTTTCTGGTCTCAGCTGGCCACATCTGCCACCAGACGGGCACTGAACAGGCCCAGCCCCTCCGGTTACCCGACCTGCACCGGGTTTGTGTGGGGAATCCTCTGTGCGCGCCGGGGACTGCTGCAGCTTTTCGCCTTGCCGCTACCTTGGGACTTGTGTCTGTGCTTCCCCTCCCTATGCAAGTCGCTCAGCCATACCCAGAAGGAGATTTGTGATATTTCCAGTGAAATAACACTACGGACCATGAGAGCAGCACCAGCCAAACTAGTCAAAATGTGAAGAAAAGCCATGAACCCCTCACAGACGATGCGTGGCCAAGGCCAGGTCTCCAGCTGCTCTGACTCGCAATAACCTGGTGGTGACAGCAGAAGGCTTTGCTGATAGGATTTTGCTTCTTTGAATGCGCATCCCAGTCCCCTTATTGGGAATTATACATGAAAGGCAGCATGAGGTCATCAGGCAGACTATCAGCTTTTTAGAGCCCGGCTGTGAGCTCCTGCATGAAATATTGATTCAGGTGGAGCCTGGGAAACTCTCCCGCAGCTACCAGACCCTTCAGGCCAGGGAAGGACCCTGGAGCCAAAGTAGCAGCATTTACATGAGAAAATCTGCCTGAAAAATGGTGTTTCTCATCTCAGAGCCTAAAGCTGCAGCTTGGAGGGGTCCAGGGGGGTTTCTTCCAGCTGTAGAATTTTACCTTCTAGTTTGAATGAGGCACCTCAGCCGCAGCAACCTGCTGAACGACAGCTAGTGCAAACAACTCACCAGCTCCTGTGGCAGCCAGGACTGAGGATATCTGAGGATATCTGTGTCTGAACGCGAGGGGACACCTGCAGAGAGGGGCGGCGATATTTATACACTCCCCCCCCCCCATCCCATGGGGGTCCCATGTTGCTGGGAGTGGCAGAGCTCTGCTCTGTGCTGCTCGGACAAACGGGATGGAAAATGTACAAAATTATCGGGGTTTGGAGTGGAACTCCTTTAACATGAGCTGCCCAGTGGGAGGTTGCCTTCCCTTTTGGGATCACGGCATGGGACAGAGCGCACAAAGCCGTGGGGGTGCCGTACCCCCTCCTTCCCAGCGGGATGAGGATGAGGCGGGGTGGCCGAAGACACTCGGGTGAGCGATGCTGACCCCCTCCCACCAACCCTACGAGGAGGACACAGGGTCTGCGGCGATCGCAGCCTCCAGCCAGGCTCTGCCGGCCTCTGCGGGTGTCCAAACGCCGCGGCACCAGGCGCCAGGGTGATTAATAGAGGCCACGTGTCTGCTCGCTGCAGCAGCTCTCACTCTCTGTGTGCTCAGCATCGGCCTGGACCCTGCGAGGGCTCTCTTTGGGGGCATAAAAAGAAAATCCAATATTAGCAAATGGAATGGTCAACGAGTGAGTGAGCAGAAAGGTTGTGGGGGAGTGGAAATTAATGAAAGAATGAAGAAACTCAAACTTGGGTACCTTGAATGAAGCACTAAATCTAGATGTAGTTGCTGAAATAAAACCGGGCTGATTGACTTCAGCCAGATATTTTATTTTTCAGCCAGATATTTTCTTTTCCCTTTCTTTCTTTTTCCTTTTCTTTCTCAGGAAAATTGTGACCCGATATCTTGGGAATCAACATTTCAAGATTAGATTTTCAAGCCCCCAAATTGGGATATTTGCAAAAAGTCGCTGTCCCCAGCTTTGCCATGTCCATGCCTTATGGCTGCCCAGCCCAGAACAGGTATTGTAGCACATGACCCCTGGCTCAGCTTGACTCTAGTGTAAGAATTCGTGGTTTTAACTAAATAAGGTCCTTAAGCCTCAGTGACCCCCTTGCCATATCTGTGGCATAGGCAGACTAATGCTTTCTAATGCCTGAAAATCCATTTTATGATGGTAAAGATTCCCTATGCCCCACACCCCATCTGGGCATCCTTCGCTGTGGGAGCCAGTGGCACATCGCGCTCACAGGGTCTCAGGGTGGGGGACTGATCCCACCTCATTTCTCTCCCCCAACCTGGGGCATTTTGTCATTGTCCAGCAGCTTTCAGGGGTTCCTCTCTCTTCTCCTCTCCCGCGCTGGTGGGAAGCTACAGCTCAGGTTGGAAAAGCAGGCAGGGGTGCTGAGCTCCTCAGCTTTTGGGCTTTCAACCTAAATGTCTCAAAATCAAATGAATGCAGCAGCTGTATTTGGAGGGGGGGGAGGTCTCTGTGCACACGCATCCTTTCTCTGACAGAGGCTTAAGGGGGTTTCCTCTGCAAAATGCCTTCAGTAAGCTGCTCAGGTGAGGACCCTCTCCTGGGGACTTGACTTCTGGACACTCCGTGCTTCAGAAAAAGAAGGAAAATGAGAAAAGAAAGAAGAAAAGGAGATGCGACCTTTCCGTGAAGGTCCTGACATGGAACACAGAGCCTGTGGGGTGCGTCTGGTCTGGGGGCAACCTGTGTGACCCCACGGATTTGTGGATTTGTGGCCTCCAAAGTGGCGATGTGCCCCCCTCCTTGTTTGCATGAGGAGCTCCCCCCCCCGCCCCCCCCCCCCCCGTGGGCTGTGACCGTCGGGCCTGGGGGGGGCGGCAGGAGCGGCAGCATCGTCCCGGATCCCGCATCCCACCCCCAGCAGAGGGAAGCAACGAGCCGCGCTGCCCCGGCTTTGGTACCAAGGGATTGCTCTTCTGCGAATTTTTCTTGCTGCTTTTTGAGCTTGTGGAAGCCTTCGCCGTCCACAACGTGCTGCAGAGCTCTGCCCCAGGGGAGGGGGGGCTGGGGAGGGCTCTGGGGCTGCGGACAGCGGCTCTCACCTGTGGGCTGGGCTCTGCCAAGCAGCTCAGGCAGAGGTTGTCTGATTGAATCCCAGAATCCTTCAGGTTGGAAAAGCCCCTCGGGATCATCGAGTCCAACCCTCAGCCCGACTCTACAAAGTTCTCCCCTACCCCACATCCCCCCACAGCTCATCCAAACGGCCCTTAAACACACCCAGGGATGGGGACTCCACCCCCTCCCTGGGCAGCCTATTCCACTCTCTGACCACTCTTGCTGGGAAACATTTGTTCCTCATGCCCAGTCTGAACCTCCCCTGTTGCAGTTTAAAGCCGTTCCCTCTTGTTCTGTCACTAATTCCCTGGGAGAAGAGACCAGCACCAACCTCTCTACAACGTCCTTTCAGGGAGCTGTAGAGAGTGATGAGGTCTCCCCTCACCTTCTCCTCCTCACACTGAACAGTCCCAGCTCCTTCAATCTCTCCTCACAGGATTTATTCTCCAGGCCCTTCCCCAGCTCATTGCCCTCCTCTGCACTCGCTCCAGCCCCTCGAGATCTCTCTCGGATTGAGGTGCCCAAAACTGGACACAACCCTCCAGGTGTGGCCTCACCAGTGCAGAGCACAGGGGGACTATCACCTCCCTGCTTCTGCTGGTCACACTATTTCTAATCCAAGCCAGGATGCCGTTGGCTTTCTTGGCCACCTGGGCACACTGCTGGCTCCTGTTCAGCTGCTTGTCAATGAGAACCCCCAGATCCTTCTCTTCCAGACAGCTCCAGCCACCCCTCCCCAAGCCTGTGGCCATGCAGGGGGTTGTTGTGGCCCAAGTGCAGGACCTGGCACTTGGCCTTGTTGAAGCTCATCCCCTTAACATTGGCCACTGATCCAATCTATCCAGGTCTCTCTGTAGAGCCTCCCTATCCTCATGCAGATTGAGAACGGTCCAAAACCTCGATACTGGAAGAAGCAGAATTACTGGTCTCCAGGGTGTTTAGCTGGGGCTTGTAATTTCATTTTACATGGGAGAATGCATGTATGTGTCTTCATGGGACATATAGATGGTGCCAAGGGGTCTGAGCCTGGAAAGCCTGGGGGGATCCACTGGACCACTTTTGAAAATACTTCTAGTTCCCAGTAACGGTGCTCCAAAGACATGCTGATCTTCCCTGTTAGGGTGCTGGGTGCACAGTCCCTAATAGACACCGTCAGGAAATACAAAAACAGTTCTTAAATGTTTAAACTGGTTTAAAACATCCTTCCAAGGACAGCCAGTTTATACAGGGGCTGCCCCTCTGGGGCAGCTGGAAGAGAACAGCACTGCCCCATCAGCTCAAGGGGAAAGAAATCAGCCTTCTAAGACTAAACGAGCTGGTCTGAGGAGGCGTTGTGCTGCAGTGCCCGATGGAAACTCCAGCATGCTAATTAGTGCATGCTAATTCAGGAATGACAGTTATTTCAAATCTGGTGGTGTAGCCTAACCCAGGCAAAATGCTCCAGGTGAAACAAAGACAAGCCTAGGGAGGGAAGCACTTGTGTTTTAAAGAGAAGACAATACTTCTGGTTAATGTCTGAGGGGCCAAAAGTCATTGGTTTGTATAAAGGGTTCCCCTTGCAGACCTTGGGGGCTGCTTCTGTTAGCACCCCCCTGTTTGGGACACCAGCCCAGCTGTGTCTGAGGAGGGTGAACCCTGCTGGCCTCGGCCCCCTCTGCTCCTGACCACACTCATCCTCCCCCTCACGTACAATGGGCCAAGGCCCAACGGCCAGTGGCCAGCTGGGCCTCCCTGGGGCCACACGCAGTCCCAGGTGGCCGAAAGGACAGTCACAGAGGGCAGTGCCTGTCCTGGCACCCACAGCAACACCAGCAATGCTCACGTAGACATGGCCAGCACAAGCCAGTACCGCTCCTCCCCGATGGCTGGTCAGGACAGGACACGACCCTCGCCTGCTTGGTTCACAGTCACTCTTGTGTCTGTGGGTCCCTCAAACCCTGGAGCAGACCAGAAGCCTGTCCACATCCATGCCCAGCCCCTGGGCCCTGTTTGTCCACGCTCCAGCTCCAGCCTTGGGTCTTTCCAGGTTCTAGTCTCCTCCCACCCATCAGTTAGTCCAGCTCAATGTTTGTCACCAGATCTCACCCATGTACCCCTGTATGCAGACAGTGAGGCCACTCAGAAAGGAGCCAGAAGTGAGTTTAATGAGCAGACAGGACAGGCTGCGGTGATCAGGTGCGTGGCCAGGCAAGTGCATTGACTCAGTTGGCCCCTTTACCAGTCCCCCTCCATTTTCCCATGCTGGTTCCTTCCTGACACACCTGGACCCCTCCTTTCCCTTGCCTTTGGGCCTTCTCTAAACACCCCATAATACATTTTGCACATGTCCACAAGCCCCTTTAATCATCCCACATAAAGTTTTACACAACCCCCATCGAATATCCAGCACTGTCTGCTCTTTCCCAGGGGACCCCTGTGAATTTTCTTTCCCCCTTTCAGCAGTTCTGCTTGAACCTCTTTCCTCCCGGCTCCTCCAGCCGCCCCTCAGCCACTGACCTGAAGGTTGTGGTCTGAGTTATTGCCTCTGTTATCCCCTGGGGTTTGGGGTTTGTGTATGTAGGTGTGGTTTATTTTTCCTGTCTTTGGCCTCTGTTTATATGTTGAAGAGCCCTTTACCAGAAATCCTTACACACCGCGGCTCCTACATTGCAGGTAGCTATGTATCCTTTACCTCTCATATACCTTTTCCTTTCCTTATATTCTTACTTGTCACGTATCCTTACACCAGCAGAAGTGTTTGGCATGTTCCTCTCTCCTGGCTGGTCTTCCTGGGGTTTGAACCTGCATAAGACAGTTGGCAGTGGCCACCACGTTGGCTTTACTGGCAAATGGCAACCCCGGACTTGCGGACCCCTCCCTGGCAGAGCATCCTCAGTATCCGTCTGCGGATGGTTTTGGTTTTCACACTGTAAACGATAGGATTCAGGATGGGTGGGGCGAGGAAATGGAGGTTGGCTGTGAAAGCGTAGGCCTGGGGGGACATGTGTTTGCCAAACTGATGCATCATGGACAGGCAGATCATGGGGATAAAGAAGACTAGGACAGCACAGATATGTGAGATGCAGGTGTTGAGGGCTTTGAGACGCTCCCTCCAAGTTACAGTGTTCAGGATGGTCTTCAGGATGAGGAAATAGGACAGGAGGACAAAGATCAAGTCCAAAACTAGTGTGGAGAGTAGCACAAAAAGGCCGTAGGTGCTGCTAATCCTTGTGTCCGAGCCTGCATGTTTGATGACGTCTGGGTGCAGGCAGTAGGGATGGGAGAGTTCGCTGACCTTGGTGAAGCACAGCCGGGTCAGCAGGACTGGGAGTGGGAACTGGACCAGGGTGCTCCTCACGACGATGGCCACGCATATCTTGGCGGTCACTGAGCTGGTGAGGATGGAGGGATATCGCAGGGGGTGGCAGATGGCCACGTAGCGGTCGAAGGCCATGGCCAGAATGACAGCGGATTCGACATCCGCAAAGGCGTGAATGAAGAACATCTGGGCAAGGCAGGCGCCAAAGCTGATCTCCCTGGCCCCCAGCCACAGCAACCTCAGCATGGTTGGGAAGGTGGACGTGGACAAGCCCAGGTCGGCCACTGCCAGCGCAGCAAGGAGCAGATACATGGGGGCATGGAGGCTCCGCTCTGCCTTGATGACGGAAAGGACGGTCAAGTTCCCCAGCAGTGCCAGGAGGTACACAGAGCAGAGAGGAATGGCAGACCACATCCGAGCGGTTTCCCACACTGGAAAACCACCCAGAGAGAATGACAGAGTCCTGCTCTGGCTGCTGTTGGTCCCAACTGGGGTGAAACAAGGATGCTCCATCTCATCCCTGAAGAGCTGCCCTGGAACGAAAGCCAGCAGGGTCGCAAACCACAGGCAGGCTGTGAGAAATAGGGGTAGAGCGGGGGCCCTCCAGTGTGAACCCCGGGTCAGTGAGACCGGCAGAGCCGTGCTACAGCCCCGCTCGCCAGGAGCTGTACGGAAACAGTCTGAGCGCGCTCACCTGCCCCTGCTGCACCCTGACCCAGAAACCGCGTGTTTGCGTGGTGTGACAGTGCAGGCAGGTCCTACTTCTGGCTGTGTGGTATAGCAGGGGAATGAATAAATTTAAAAAAAAAAAAAAAATCCATGAGAGCTCATGTAAATGTAAAAGTGAGAGAGAGAAGTGACATTGCAATTAGAGAGGGCTGCGATGAGCTCTGCTCTTGAATGTTCTGCTTTTGCTGGGAGTCTCCGGTGAAAGAAGAGGAGCTGGTAACGGCCCAGACACTGGTCTGCCTGGGGAAATACAGCAACTTTTTTGGGGATGGAGACCAGTTGGCCTTTTTAGACCAACAAAACACAGGCCATCTGCAAACACACAGAGCAAAAACGGTCTACTTAAGCTGCAGGACTGTGATTACTCACAAATCAACGTGTGTAAACTGTACACGGATAAATGTAAGCTGGAAATTGCGAGGACATCGTATAAAAGCAGGGTGTCTCTGGACATCCTCCCACCAGAAATACAGGGAGGGGAGATGGAACTGCTTTTATGGAAAGTTTTCTTTCTGTAAACTCATTCTGCCAGGAAGGATGGGGACAGGCCTCAAGGACTGTAATCTCTAGAGTCCTCTCCCCGGGATGTCTCTGCCCGCCTAACTCTGGTCCTCACATCTATCCCTGAAGGACCCTCTGCCACAGACCTTCCCCTGCACCCTTGGGTGCTTGTCCAGGGGCTGTAGGGAGTGAAGCCGAAGCACCCTCAGCATGTATCAGTGGGGGTCACTGAGGGTCCACAGCCCCGAGTCGGCTTGGTGTGGTCCACATTGGCTTTCTAACATCTTCTAGAGAGGTCTCGCCCCCGCCCTCTCCTGTAAGGACATCCCACGGAAAGCCATGGGGAGGAAGACAGGGGGGATGGAAGAGTGCGTAGGAGGGTTTTTAAGAAACTGCTCTGGAAATGACTGGTTTTGACAGCCAAGTGAGATCTGTGGTGGAGGTTTATGTCACCTTCTCTGGAATATCCACCTGTAAGCCTAGAAAAGTTTCTGAAACTGTAAAACCACTGCATTTAAAAATATCTAATCTATCTATCTCTTCAGAAAATTGCAGAAATATTGCCATTCTTCCCTCAAATTCATAAGGCTTCTAACCCACCGCGTATCTCTTTGCCCTTCCCTGTCTCAGCGCGCAGGTTTCTGGCCCCGTGCAGCACCCCTGGATACCTGCAAAGCAGGACAAGTTCCATGGTTTGACCTGGGCTTGCACAAAGCTGCAGACTTTAGTGTGGGGGAGTTTTCTCCAGCCCTCAAGTGAAGCGTATCAAAGATCATCCCCCACATTACATGGAGGGGAAGGAGGACGAGCTACGGGAGAGAGTTATCTTCAGACACAAATGTCTGACAGCATCAGTTAAAGCAGCTGTAATTCCCAGTTCAGTCTCCACCCTGAGAGTACAGGACCTCTCAGAGGTTGTTTTTAATTGCCCTAAATTTCTGGTTTGCCCCGTCTCTTCCTCCAGAGCTCTGGCTGTGCTTTTGTGCTAAGGGGGGTGCTGCATCGGGTGTGTACACGGAGAACTTGTGTCGTCTGCCTTTTATGGCACAAAAAGCAGCTCCCCCCCGCAGCGCTGGGGCGAGGGGGCAGGCAGAGTGTGAGCTGGGGCTGGGCTGGCAGAACGCGAGACCCTCCCAAATTTGAGACCAGGTCCCTGCTAAGCTCCCCTATGTCACAGCCTGGCAGGAAGAGCCCAAAAGAAGGGTGAATCCTTTTGGTTGCTTTTCTAAGTGATGACTCATTTTAATTTCTGGAGTCTGAGGTGCTCCAGAAAATGACAAACTCCACAGATGTGCCTCAGGATTTCACCGAGAGCGAGTGTCCTCCCGAAGCTGTGAGTGGAAAAGGGGCTGCACCCTGCTCTAGCGTGAGGGCAGCCGCGGGGCTGCATATTCCCCTTTGCAAGCAGGGACACATGAGAGTCTGGGGGCTCTGGGAGGTCTCCCGTCTCCGTGCCACCCCCCTGAAAAGGGGACAGAGCACAGCTCCTTGGCGCAACACCCACCTGGGGTAGCTGGAAGGAACTGGCCCGCGGGAGGGTGACGGGGATGTTGGCAGATGCTCACAGACCCTGTCGGGGTCGGGGCCCGGCTGAGCCCTTGGCGGTGGCATGGGGCGACCTTCCACGCTGAACAAAGAGCCCACTCACCTGCTTCACTCGCCACCGCCCCGCGCTCCCCACCAACTCCGCTGCAAGGGCACAGCCTGCTCCTGACCCTCGGGGCTTGCAGCGGTGGAGGATTTATAGAAGAGCCTGAGCAGCCCCCGTGGGAGCAGGAGGGCTCTTGGTTTCTCAGCTTCGAGCAGATGCATTAACCCCACCGCACCAGGGTTGTCCTGGTTTTGGCTGGGATAGAGCTAATTAGACTTTTTTCCCCTTCCTTCTTAGTAGCTAGAATAGTGCTGTGTTTTGCACTCAGCATGGGAGTTGATAGAAGAATGTTGATAACGCACTGATGTTTTTAGCTGTTGCTGTTGCTAAAAAATCAATCACTTCTCAACTTCCCATGTCCTGCCTGCGCACAGGGGCACAGAGGACCCAAAGTGGCCAAGGAAATATTCTGTATCATACAGCACCATGCTCAGGGTATAGATGAGGGTTGGTCGGGAGGCTCCACTCAGGTTTTTGGGATGGTGGTTTCAGGTTTCTCTCTTCTCTGGGATCACTGGCCGGGAACAAGCTGGACACTGGTCAGCAGGTGGTGAGCAACCACGTTGTGCTTTACCTGTTAGTACTTTCTATTATCACTATTATTATTGTTATCATTATTACTTTAATTTTGTTTTCTTTCAATTATTAAACTGTTTTTATCTCAATCTATGAGCCTCCTTACCCTCACCCCTCTGGCTCTCCCCCACCCCCCGGGGGTAAGGGAGCAAGCGGCCACGTGGTGTTTGGCCGCCGGTTGGGTTTAAAATCACGACACAGGTCGGCCCTGGCATGTGGCACCGCTCTGCACCATGCCACCGGTGCTGCTGGTGGAGGCAGGGGATGCACCCTGCAGACCCCTTCCTGAGATGTCCCCCTCCTCCCCCTGGCCTCCCCCTCCCCGCAGAGGCATGGTTTGGGTAAAGGAGCTCCTGCTCTGGGGGGGGGTAATGGACAGATGAGTCCTAAAGGTTGTTCCCAGCCCCACTTCAGTTCTGTGGGCGTGGAAGGAAACCCTGGAACAGGTCCCTGGTCTCTGGGTTAGACCGGAGCTATGTGGCCTTGTGTCCTGTACCCAAAAGTGGCCCTAAACAGGTGCCAAGAGAAGAACGTAAGAACAGGGCAAGTGTACATAGTAATTCCTCAAGCACTTTCCCAGTCTCCAGCAGTGTATGGTCTAGAGGATTCCTCGGCCAGAACTGGTTCATATATACATCATAGCCCAGGAAGGACTTTTTTCTTCTAGCATTCATTTGAATTTTAATTTTGGTAACTGCAACACACAATGGCAAGAAGATCTAGAGCCACAAATTTATGCTTGTTCTGAACGTGCTTCTTTGGAGGGCTCCTAATTCATGTATTGGAAGAGTTGGTGTACACCTGATCCCTGCCACCCATCTTCGAGTCCCTCAGAGGTGGCTTGTGCTGACAGAGCCACAAGCAGTGTCCGTGGTGTCACAGCTGCCTTCCTGCAGTGCTGCGTGATGTCTTCAATGTCAGGTCATACATCAAGGCCAGGTTGGACGGGGCTTTGGGCAACCTGGTTTAGTGGAAGGTGTCCCTGCTCGTGGCAGGGGGGTTGGGACCAGATGATCTGGTTAGGTTAATGGTTGGACTAGGTGATCTTCAAGGTCTTTTCCAACCTAGATGATTCCGTGATTCTGTGATCTTTAAGGTCCCTTCCGACCCAAACCATTCTATGACTCTATGATCTTGGTTCTCCAAGATGTGCAGGGTTTGCCTTCAGGAACTCTTGTCTCAAGCTCTTTGGTCCCTGTGGGACCCTCATCTGAATGGTCCCACATCTGCATCTCTACCCTCTCCCACCTTCCAGCTTTCTTCTTCTTCATCCACCGTTTCAGGACCACTGTCTGCCACCCTGTCCACGTCCTGCTGGCCAGCTTGGGCCACCCAGACCATCAGCCTCACTGGGAATGGGGTGAAGACCAAGGAGATGTGGGCATGGGTGTTTGTCTTGCCGTGTTAGAAGCAGCGCAGCCTGGAGCCCAGCACTGCTCCGGCTGGTAAGGCTGGATGAGCCTCGACTCAGCAGCACCCCCCCTCCCCAGCTGTCCCCCAAATGCCCCCCCTGAACATCCCAGCTCCCCTCCAGCTGCCCTGGTCATTCCAAGCTCCCGCGGTAACTCGCACATCTTTTAGTCCTCCTGTTGGGGTGCTTTGGGGTTGTGGAGCCCCCAGGTGCAGCCACTGGAGTGGTGGGATTTGAGTGACCACTCTGAGATGGTCCTCAGGGACCGGGGCACGAGCACGCCCCTGGGTGACACGCTGTTTGGCCTGACCAGAGAAGATGCTCCAGGACATCCACCTCCATCCCCATCAGCTCTGCGTGGGTCTTCCCTGCACAGACCTCCTGCTCGCCCTTATCGTGTGACGGCAGGCAGCCCTGCGGCGTCGGAATGATGCTTTAATTCAGGTCGGCAGCACGTCTCGGTGTGATTTAAATCCCCTCTCAGCCCTCAGAAAGGTTCTTGCGAGAGGCAGAAGGTTCATGGGGGTCTTTCTAAGTCTGGGAATGGATTTTACTGCAGTGCTTGGTGCACTGATGGATGAAGCGTTTTGAAAACAACACAATAATAAAATAAATGCCACGGGAGGATTTCATCTGACTAGAGGAAATGATGAGAACAAAATGCTTTAATGGCCATTGCTGGTAAGGGGGGGAAATGGAATATTTAGTGCTGAACGTTGTAGCTCAAGGGCCTCAGAGTGGATGAAGATGGTCAGATTTCAGTTCCTAAAGTTATATTTATTACTGTATTCTTTGGGACCTGTCTTCCCCCACCGGTAAAACAGTAATGAAGAAATATGGTGCACAGGGATATGGTGAATGCATTTTTATTGCAGGGAGGAATTGCATTAGGGAAATGTTAATTTTAAAGACCTAAACCGTTTGTGCTTGTGCAGTCATTTTGATGGAGGTTTGTTACCGCAGCCATCACGACCCCCCGGCTGGCGGCGGGGAACAAGCCAGGCTGGAGGCAGCGGCTTGAGCACCGGCCTTGAGCTCCCCGAGACCACGATCACAGCGGGTCCTGCCTGGGATGGTGGCCCAGGAGTGGTGGCAGGGTCCTTATTTTCAGAGTTTAACTGAGATAAGCAAACCGTATTCCCGTTCGGGATACCTGGGTTTGATTTCCACAGCTGCACACAAAAACTGATGGTCTCAAGGGGGGATTTTGCTCAAGCACGAGCACTGACTCTTCACCCACCCTGGGGAACAAGCTACTCCACTGAGCCAGGATCTCCTCCCAGTGCATGGATCTTGCTCCAAGTTCCTCCCACAGCAGAGCAGAGCTGAGACAGTTTCTGTAAACCCGGGCACCTGGAGGTGACGTTAGAGCCTTCCCAGTCCAGACCAGCTCCGAAGGGCTGTGCCCAGACATGCAACGAGAAGCCACCAGCCTCCCGAATCCCCGTGCATGTGGCTAATTTCCATTAAAAGGCGGCGTATGTGGGAGTCCCTGGGCTCTGCTGTGGGGTCAGAACAAAGGAGGAAAGGGGTACAGAGGAGGAAAAGGAAGCAACTAGGAAATTCACCCACACAGTCTGTCCTCGTGCACCTCCTCAGACCCAAAAGGTGTGGGAGGACTTGATCCCAGCCCAGAAAAGCCAGAAAATGCAGCCGCCGGCTGCCTTGATCTTGATGGAGACAGGGTGAGGCCTCCCCTGGGAGGCAGCTGCTGGGGAGGCAAAACTGGATTTTGCTAACAGAGAGATTTGCTGGATTGGGGAGCAGGGGGTCACTGGAGCAGCACACGCAGGCAACAGCACAGAACAGGACATTTACTGGGGCAGGGGGACACTGTCCTCACCCCTTTGCTCAGCTGGTGGCCATCCAAGGTGTGTTTTTTAATCACTAAAGTCAGCTCAGGAGTAAAATCCACCGCCGGTGGGACGTTCCGCTGTGGGCACAGGGAGCAACGAGCCCCTCGCCAGGATCCCCGTTCCCCTGCCCCGGCCCCTGCGGGTGGTTTCTGACCATGGTTTGTCACCACGAGAGGATGGACCCTGCGGGCTGGGGACTCCCAGCAGCGGCAATGGGTGTGAGGGGCTTTCACACGCCGTGCTGGTGTGCAAATGAGAGTGCAAAGCATGGGGGAGCAGCCCTGCTGCTGTTTGGACTGGGTCACACCTCTGAAAAAGAGTGGGGTCGGTCAGGCCTTGGGGGGGCTGGGGGCAGCTCATTCTCCCCAGCTCTGCTCTGCTCTGGAAAAACCAAACCTGGGTTGTACTTCTGAGAGCGGCTTTGGATTAAGCCCCAGATTAACAGCACCAAACCCAGCCTGGCTGGAAAATCAGCACCCAAACTGGGGAGGGGCAGGGGGGTGCTGGAGCAACGAGCCGGGTCTGCCCCAGAGACTGTTTCAGGGTGGCTTGGCCAGCCTTGCTTTTCTTTCCCCCTCCCTTCCTTAAATCCAAGTTTCCCTGCCTGGAAAGAGAAGTTTGCTTTCCTTTGTGCCAGCCCAAAGGCCTGTCTGTCCCCTCGCCCACACTGCCTGCGGTGGGGAAGGGGCTTGTGCGAAACGACAGATCTCAGGTGGATTTTGTACTTTTTGAGCTCAGTCTGGGCAGATTAATGCTTCCGAACACAAATGTTTTGTGCCGTGGCTCGCCCTAAACCACATTTACCCCAAAGCTGCCCGATCCCAGAGGAGGGGACCAGCTTTACAGCGCCCATGAGAGCTCGCCCAGAGCACGGCTGGAGTCGTTACGCAAACACCAGCCTGGCCTGGCATCGGCTAACGGGAGCCTGGCTAAGGAAGATTATATCATGTTTTATCCCTGGGGGAGGAGGAGGGCACGGGACAGCAAACACCCCCCTTTCCTGAGGGGGATCCTGCCCTGCCATGAGCATTTCATGGTACTTTGGGCGAGCAGCTGCCCTGTTCAGTGCCTCAGTTTCCCCACGAGGAGAAACTTCCCAGGGGGAAGCGGGGGAGCCCTCTGATCCCCTTAGAGCCTTTCTTGGGGGGGAGCAAGGTGATGTGCTTCCCCCTCCTATGGAATTAGGGAAGGTTTCAAAAGCAGCTGGCACATTTCCCCACCACCACCCCACACACAGACTTGCAACGGGGCAGGAGGGGAGGATGGAGAAGAGGGGGTGGTTATCAGGACACGTCCCACCGTCCCTTTGGGAATATGAGTCACCTGAGCCCCTGATGGGCTCCGAGAGACGGAGGGCAGTCATGAAAACCACGCAGGGTGAGCAACCCAGGGCCGCCGTCTCGCTCCTGGTCCTGCTAAGAAAAACTAAAAAAGAAAAAAAAAAGCGGAATATTTTTCAGCTGGTTGCCACACTGCCTCAGCAGAAATATTTTCTGCTGTGTCAGAAGTCTGACACAGCATAAAGGGGAACACTGCTCCTGGGCCAGGGGCTGCCTTATCTCTGCCCAGCCGGGCTCCTGTTTGTGCCGTCTGAGTTATCGCCCCGCCGCAGCCCCGCGCTGGGAGAGGCTGCCGTGACTCAGCACCCTGCAAGCTCATTGCGCTCAATTTGTGATGGGAGAGCCCCAGCAGTACGGCAGAAACTGCTAAAACATCCCCTGGCAGAAACCGGGCTCGAGCGCTGGGCATGGGAGTGAGAGCCCCGGCCGGCTCTCCCAGGCCCTGCTGGCCCTAGAGCTGCCTTTCTGAAAAAGATCCTCGAAATAAAGTGTCCAAAATGAAATGGGGTGAAACGGGGTCTGTGGGGTGATTGCTGACCGCCGTCAGCTCAGCCCCACAGCGACGCTGTTATCTGGGGCTCCTGGGGAGAGAGGGGATCCGCCAAGGGCACGATGCTGGGATGGTGGCTTGGTGCTTTGGGGAGCGGGGCAAAACCAGTAACGGCCTTCAGGCCAGTCCCTGATTCACCCACGAGTCCTGGGAGCACTGGGTGGACCCCTCGGCCTCTGGTGGGGCAGCTGGGGAGAGGCTCTGCCCCAACACCTGGGGGTTTGGAGCATCGCTCGGGGCAAGGGGCTGCTCCCAGGTGAGGGGCTGACGGCGCAGGCAGCCCTCGGGCAGTGGCCACAGAGGGGTTGCCCAGGCTGCCCCCCCCCCTCAGAGCCGCTTTTGCTACTTGAATAAGGGTGGTGCCAGGTTGGAGACAGGCCTCCCTTTCTGCCTTCCAAAACCCAAGTCCCAACACAGAAGCAGGCCTGGCTCTGCTCATTGCCAGCACTGCTTGAAAGGCGTCAGGGGAACGTAACCCACACAGAAAATGTGCCCAGCTGGTCCTATGCCACAAACAGGAGGAGAAAAGTCCTTGTCTGAGCTCGGCCATGCACTTCTTGGCCCTGTGGGAGCCTTCCTGGCTCACAGGGTCATTTTCATTAGCGAGTGCCCCGGGACTGTAAGATCCAGGTCACAGCCTCGAGGTTCCCATCCAGTGCCGGGGGTTTTTGGGGGGGTCTGTGGCTAAGGGAGCCCTCTGCAAAGTGATGAGAGGCAGAGCCAGCCAGACCTGCAGCAGGGGCAGTGCTGGGAGGACTCGCTAGGTCCCCTGGGGCTAACCTGCTGTTAGAAAAAAAGGATTCCGGAGCCTTGTTAGGGGGAGGGTGAAGACATTTGCCCTTCCTCTGAAGTCTCTGGGGTTTAAATGTGTGAAGGGTTACCTGCTCCCCACACTGATTTAATTAAATCAGTGCACACTAGTTTTGGACCCTCACTCTGAAAAGGCCGTTGAATGACTCGAGCGTGTCCAGAGAAGGGCAACGGAGCTGGTGCAGGGTCTGGAGCACAGGTGTGATGGGGAGCGGCTGAGGGAACTGGGGGGGTTTAGTCTGGAGAAGAGGAGGCTGAGGGGAGACCTCCTGGCCCTCTCCAACTCCCTGAGAGGAGGGTGCAGAGAGGGGGGATGAGTCTCTTGAGCCAAGGAACCAGCGCCAGGACAAGAGGGAATGGCCTCAAGCTGCGCCAGGGCAGGGTCAGACTGGCTCTTAGGAAGGATTTCTTTGCAGAAGGGGGTGTTGGGCGTTGGAATGGGCTGCCCAGGGCAGGGGGGGAGTCCCCATCCCTGGAGGGGTTGAAGAGTCGGGCTGACCCAGTGCTGAGGGATCTGGTGGAGTTGGGAACGGTCAGGGTGAGGTTCATGGTTGGATTGGAGGAGCTTCAAGGGCTTTTCCAACCTTGATGATTCTGGGATTCTGTACTTCTGCCCAGCACGAGTACAACCAAGCCTCTTCCTGAAGCAGTGGACTCCTCTGCTCTCCCTGCAGCAAGACTCAGTTTGTCCCAGGAACTCTGGGCTCCCTTCGGGACCACAGGTGAGGGAAGGTGTGGGGGGGAGAGGAGAGCAGCCTTACCTCTGAGGTACAAGGCGCTCCCCAAGGCATGGACACGCACATGGGCAGGGGCAGGGGGAAGAGTGGAGGAAGGCAGCATCAGATGCCTTCAGCAGCCGAGCGAAGGAGCACGCTGGTGCCCGCTGTTGAGGTTTGGAGCCACGTGTGCCTTGAGAGCACTGCAAAAGGACTTTCAGAGGAAGAGGTTTCACGCCTCTTGCCTAAGGTCCTGAGGATGGACTCCAGCCTGCCTGGCACAGGCGGGCTCCCTCCTGTGGGGATCTCCCTCCCCAGCCCGCCCCACAGCCCAGACCCTCCGTGCTCCGTGGGCTGATCCTCACCGTCTGTCCAGCACCTATTCGGCTCTGTGGCTCTTCCCTTCCCAGGCCTGTAAAGCACCAGGGTCCAGCCCTGGGCCATGGGTCTTTCTGGCCACTTTCTGCTCTCCTCAATTGACAAATCTGAGTTCGAGCCCTGCACGAGCAGAGCTGCATTTGCAAAAAAAGCTGAGTCCAGGGGAATTCCCTGCTGACTTGTCAGAGTGCAGAGACACCGGAGGGTGACGGCACCAGGGCAGCCCCCAGCTCCAGGCAGTGTTTGTGCCTGCAGACCCGCAGGGATACTGCAAACTGCCAAGGATCGGGAGTTTTGGATTAGCCACGGTTCAGCTGAACTGCCAGAGCAGAGCGGTGGCACTGCAGGATTTCCGTGCGTGAGCAGAGGGACAGGGTCCCTCACCCTCTGAGGGCTTTTTGCATTGTAGGTCTCCTAACCAGGGCACTAGAATTCATGGCACCGTGTTATCCCATGGTATCACGATCATTTATTTTGTCTACATGGGCAGGAGACCCTAGAAGGGACCTTTGCTGTGGGTCTGATTTTCCATCCCTTTGTCCTCTGCTCACCTCCTGCTCTGGCAGAGCCCAGGGGCCTTGGGGAACACACATCTGGGGATCCCCACATCTCTAGAGGGGCAGAGTGGAGAGACCACTGACTGGGAGTCAGCTCCCATCCTCCTGACCAGCTGTGTTGGTGCACACTTTGCTCTGTTGTGAGCGCTGCCTCTGGGCACCGGGGGGGGGGGGGAGGTCTGGAATCCTGTGCTGTAACACCTCGCACTTGCCCTAGGAGAAAAGATGATCGGAAAATTCAGTGTACCCCATAGATACTAGGGCTGATGTGAGGATGGAGGCATGCCTGTCCATACGCCAGCAGGCAGCAGAGCTGGACCCCAGCCCCACTAATGATGCACCCCATTTCTGCTAAATCCAGGGGCAGAAAACAGGCTGTCACATCTTGAGCATGGCTGGGCGCTGGCTTTTATCTCGGGTTGCAGTGAGGGTGGTGAGGAGCTATCTGGCACGGGGCTCACAGGGTGTGGGCGGTGATGGGCTGCCCATGGGCGATAGAGGGGGAGCGGGGCACGGTGAGGGTGGTGGGGTCCCCACCCCCCGCTGTCAAGCCGATAGCTGGGTGTCGTGCGACATTGCTGGGGCTGGGGATGCCACATCGGCCCGAGCCTAGGGAATCCTCCTTATGGGGAGCGGCTGAGGGAACTGGGGGGGTTTAGTGTGGAGAAGAGAAGGCTGAGGGGAGACCTCATGGCCCTCTCCAACTCCCTGAGAGGAGGGTGCAGAGAGGGGGGATGAGTCTCTTGAGCCAAGGAACCAGCGGCAGGCCGAGAGGGAATGGCCTCAAGCTGCGCCAGGGCAGGGTCAGACTGGCTCTTAGGAAGTATTTCTTTGCAGAAGGGGTTGTTGGGCGTTGGAATGGGCTGCCCAGGGCAGGGGGGGAGTCCCCATCCCTGGAGGGGTTGAAGAGTCGGGCTGACCCAGCGCTGAGGGATCTGGTGGAGTTGGGAACGGTCAGGGTGAGGTTCATGGTTGGACTGGAGGAGCTTCAAGGGCTTTTCCGACCGAGATCATTCTGGGATTCTGTGAAACAAGGCAGAGCCCTGCGCTGGGAGCAGCGGTGCTGCAGCGGTGCGGCACGGTCCGCCGTGCTGTGGTGGAGGCTCATCACACAGCTGGTCGCAGCTGGAAAACCCCACCTGGCTCCCCTGCCCTGTCACTCTTCCCCTCTGCGCCCCGGGAAGTGATGCATCCCCCATGTCCCTCACCCGAGCTGTCCCCCTCGGTGTCCCCTCCAGCCCAGAGCAGAGGGGGCAGGGGCCTGTGCCCTTCTTGTGCGGAGCAGATGAAAACCCCGGCGAGGGGGAGGGCTGAGAGCAAACACCAACTCGGTTACAGGCAGGAAAAACGCTGCCTGAAATGAGAGTGTCTTGCAGACAGCTCGTCAGGAATAAAAAAGCTGCTTTTGCCTATTTCTGGATTGCTTTTGCCTGAGTTCTTGTGCTGAGGGATAACTCAGAAGCTGTTTAATTACATCTTTAGCTTTTCCCTGAAGCTTTTCCTGGCTCTTAGGCCTGACCTCGTGCCTCTCATCTCTTCACCTCACTCAGCTCTGAATCCCCCCCCCAACCTATGACACTGGACTGGCTTTAGGACCGAGTGTGTGCTGGTGAATCCCTTTTCAGGGAGGTAGGGACAGGGATGTGTGAACATCTCCTGCTGTGCCCTGGGGGTCTCTTGTGCATTTCTGCGGCCACCAACCCCCAACCTCCAGGCAGTGTCACCTGAGACCCAAATTTCAGACCCAGGAGGTTCCCTACAAAATTAAAGCCATACAGTAAAAGGCTCTAAGCCAATTAAAAAACACTTGCATGATAAGTAAATCGTTATGTGGCATGAAATTCAGGCCAGAGCAGTCAGAGCAAGGGGTGCTCTGCACCTCTTGGAGTTAGGCCTAGAGGGTACAAAGGGTTAAACCTGGATCCTGAAAGGAGAGATCCCTGTTAGGGGCAGAGAGGCATTCATTTAACCTGCAGTTATATTTTCCCTTAGTTTATTGTTACGGCAGAGAAACAATTTGAAATGTCTTTGTGTTGAAAGCAGAGTGCCTCAGGCAGTGAGCCACAGCTAAATTCGATAATTCTCCTTGGTAATAACATCAGGCTCTGCCTGTTTGCTGTAAAACCCCAATCTGCTCCGAACCTCCACCGCAGTGCGCCGGTACCTCTTCTGTTTATGGTCTTTTTTATTTTCCCTTTCCCTCCTATGGAAAAAAATTGCATTTTCAGAAATTCTCCTTGGCTTTCATGTTCAGGCTAGTAACCAGCCAGTCGCAGTCAGGAAAAGCTGTGTAAGTTATGATGCTTTCAGAGCAGGCTGCTGCTGAGTTCGGCACCGACCACATCCTGACCAGGTTTACAGCAGCCGCTCTGCCCCTTTCCTTGCGGTCTGAGCATTATGGAAGGCTTTGCTCTGCTCCTGAATTTGGGGCTCACCTGGACAGGCACCTGAAGTCCCCTTTTGCCCCAAGCACCATTTTCTGGAGCAACCCTTTACATTAACGGGGCGGGGGGGGAAGTTAGCTCTGGCCTTCAAGTGAGATCAAGGCACCAGTGCTAGACTGGACACAGCCAAAGGAACTGGGGGGGGCAGGAGGAGGCTGAAGCTCATGAATTCATGATATATGGATTTACAGCCCACAGTGGCTGTAAAAGGCCGTTGCTGTTATGGACTCTCCACATGCAGAGGCATACAAGTCTACAATATGACCCTGACCTGATTAGCTGGCTGATTCACCTGCTATTCCTTTTCTGCACTGCCCATCCTACGGCATTTAAAGAGTTTAAAGAATTACTGTGAGTGTAAAAGAAGCCATTAAACGGAATCAATACGGCATCAAATGAGCTGGGATGACTTCAGCCTCTCTTCCTCCTCTCTTTCCTCTGCCTTCCCCCTTTCCCCAGCTCTTTGTGACCATCGTTACCGGTCCTGGGAAGCCGTGGCCCTGCTCCCACAGCTGCACCAGCAAACCAGACCCTGAACGGGTCCAGGCGTGGGACCAGGACCCGAGGCTTCTCACCACAAGCCACGTCTCTGCCTGCTTTTCTGCAGAGTCCAGAAAAACAGCATTCATTAACCACATGTTTTCTAATATTAATACTGCAGTTAATAGTCTCCTCCAAGCCTCTGGGTTTGATGTTGTCCCGCTTGTCCCAGCTTCACAGTTCTCCTGATCTCTGCCACCCCTCCCTGAGCTTTTTCATGCTGCTGGTTCAAATGCAGAAGAAAAGCATCATTATCTTTTCTCTTTTAAAGTTCAGCTTTGCAGAGCTGAAAATGAGACTCTTATCACAGACGAGGCAAATGCATTGCTAATAATATACCCAGATGTAGCTTGGATTTTATTTTCAATGTGGGTCTGCCAGGAAATGCGGACTAGGGGATGAGAGAAGTGATACATGAAAAGGCCGTGCTAGGCCATTTATTTTCATCCCCCAGCTGAGCGCACAGCTGTTCTGGTCAGCTCTGTGCTCGGTTGTGCGCGTTGGCTGATGCCCATGGTGGGAATAGCTGCCATGAATTTAGGATTGCACATATTAGATTTCGCTCTTTGAGGCCTGTCTTATTGAAAATTGACAACTTCTGAACTCTTCAGATCTTCTTAAGAACGAAGGGCGTGTTGACTGTGTGTCTGCTCTTTAGGTGAGGAACTAAAGCAAGCGCTGGCCACCTGCACGATACATTTATCTGTGCCGAGCAGCCTCCGCTCCACATTGTGTTATCAGACCACTCCGGGGCCTCGCTCGCTGCTGGAAGGGGCCTGTGGGCCTTGCCTGGGATCCAGAAATTTTAAAAATTAATAATTCCTCCCAGGACCCTGCGGCAAGGAGCTGAAATGTGACCGCAGACGTGAATCCCGCCTGGATCGTAGTGATGGGCTTGTGCCACTGCTCAGCGTGGCTCCGATGAGATCGATGGACCAGTATTGATCCGTAACTGGAGCGGGTCAGAGGTCTGGATGAAAACTCCTAGACTGCCTGCAGACAGACCCAAAGCCCACGGTCTTGTCAGGACATCCCCCACCTCCTGCACCCTGGCTTTGCCTGTCTGAGCATGGGTGCCAGTCTTGGACCAGCCGGGATCGGGGAAACGCACCGAATCATGACAAACTCACACCAGTTTGTTGAAGGAGGGGGCACTGCCAGGAGCAAATGCTGCTGCACTCTGCACAAGCTCCCAATTTATTCCCACCTGTTTACACAGGTTCGTTTTTACTTTTACAGCCTACTGACTTTCAGGTTTTGCCTCTTTACGGCTCACCACGCTCTGCAGGGGGTGTTTTTTACTGCTGTTTTTCACACAACACGGTGTTACATAATGCTGCCTCAGTTTCCCACGATCATTCTTCTGACCTCAAGGTCAGTTTACATTTTGCTAACCCCCAAGTCTTAATTCCCACATGCAGGAGCAGAGCTTCACCTGAAGGCTGAAAAACAGGGGAACACCCATGTAGTTCAATGGGAAAGTGACCCCCAGAGTCACCCACAGGCCCTTGGTCAGACCCTGAGCTGGGGGGGAAGGTTGTAACATGGTGGGTCCTGCTGTCCTTGTGCAAAGCGTTTAATGTCGCGGCAGGGGGAGGCCAGGGAAGGGCCTGCCTTGGTAATACTGTACACACACCAAAAGGGTGGAGGAGCCTCTTCCCCCAGTCACAACATGCCCTGGCATCCCACACAGGTATTCCCCGAAACCTGGAGCACGAGGGGGTGATCTCTGTTTCATGAACACCAAGCACAGCTGCGCCTCCATGGGTCTCCAACACGTGGTTCAGGTGTGGAGGAACTGGGCTGGCAGGCCAACATTTTCCACCCTTTTGCCTGATGAAAGGTGCAGGCTTAGGAAAACTTACAGGAGCATCTCTGCGGGTCTGTGTGTCCAGAGCTGCAGAGTTGTGGCCAAGGGCAACAGCACTCGGCATCCCTGAGAGCCTGCTCCCGTGCAGAGGGGTCTGTGAAGAGCCCAAGTTCATAAATCAGGTCACCTGTCCCATCAGAAAAATACCCCTCGAGTTTAGAGAGCCGAGTGGAGAGTGCAGAGGACTCAAAGGTTGGGTGCTGCTGGCATGAAGCTGTGGTGAAGCACTGTACAGGTGGGTCAGTGCGGGCTGCAGGGCACGGGGCAGCATGTGCGTGCCTGTGGTGAGCAGGCAGTCACGGCAAAAGGAGGCGGAGATAAGGGGGTGTTGTGTCCTGAGCCTGCCCGTTAAGCAAGTCCCAGGGCCTTTTCCTTGAAGACCACACCTTGCTGCGGACTGACCACTCCATGGACAGACTGACTGGTGGGGACCCCCCCGCCGGCCCCAGCCAATGACCCCCCCTGCGCAGGACGGGGAGGAGCTGCTGGCAGGGGATAAAAGCCTCCGTGGGGTCCGCAGCTCAGCTACGGGGTCTGTGTCCTCCTGCGACGCTGAGCAAAGCCTCCACCCGCCACCATGGTGCACTGGACAGCCGAGGAGAAGCAGCTCATCACCAGCGTCTGGGGCAAGGTCAACGTGGAGGAATGCGGTGCCGAGGCCCTGGCCAGGTAGGTCCCGCTCCGGGGCATCTGCTCGGCTGCAGCCGGGATAGAGAAACTGTGGTGATTGCATTTGGAAGCGTTAACGTGTCTGTGTGTCTGCTTGTGTCCCTCTGCCTCTCCCCAGGCTGCTGATCGTCTACCCCTGGACCCAGAGGTTCTTCGATAACTTTGGGAACCTCTCCAGCCCCACCGCCATCATCGGCAACCCCAAGGTCCGCGCCCACGGCAAGAAAGTGCTCACCTCCTTCGGGGATGCCGTCAAGAACCTGGAAAACCTCAAGGCGACCTTCTCCAAGCTGTCCGAGCTGCACTGCGAGAAGCTGCACGTGGACCCCGAGAACTTCAGGGTGAGCTGCACTCGGAGCTTGACCCTCTCTCCTTCCACCCTGCAGAATATCTCAGCGCCTGGGGGGTTTCAAACAAGCATCAATAACACGTATTTTAGTTACCAAACAGAAAGGGGCTGGCTTGGATGGAAGTTGGGGGAGAGGGGAAGGTTAGGTTGCAGGTCGTGGGGGGTTTGGTGACAAATATGGGAGATGCTCTGAAAGCCTGGGGGCTTGTGCATGGCTTGAGAAAAGTGGGAGAAGGATGCCGGGAGGCTGAGTGAGGCTGAGGGTGGAGAGCGGGGAGGGATGTCCTGCTGTGTCGGTGCCACGGGCAGCCGCTCCCTGGCACCTCCTGGCCCCAAGGATGGGGCCCACTTCGTCTCCCCTTTTTCCAAGTCTGGCAGACATGGGGGGAGAGGGAAAAGCAAATGTGGGATGCTCAGAGGCCGGACACTGATAGGAAGAGTTTCAGACTGGGATTAGAGACAGAGAGGACAGGTCTGAGCGGGGGGACAAGGTCAGCAGATGAGGGAGGGGAACAGGAGGGAGATGAAGCAAAAGAGATCAGGGTGCAGGGGGGTGAGAAGTCACTGTGGGTGAAGAGCGGGAGCAGTTCAGGCTCAGTGATTGAGAGGGCTGGATGTGGCTGATGGCCTCTGTTTCAGTCTCTGTTTAAGACTGATTTGGGGGATGTAGCAGGTAGACCTCACACTGACCCTAGCCCTCAAGTAGGCATGTGTTTTCACAGCACAAAAAAAAAAAAAAAAAAAAGCAGAAAATGTCTGGAAATAAGGTAATAAGGTCTAGAGGATGGAAAAAGCAGGTGTGAGAAGAAGCAGAGACAGAGCAGGTGGATACTGCTGCATATGGTCAGCACAGAACTATTTTCCTGCACAGAGAATTCAGTTTCCCTGGGTCACAGCCTCCAGGACCCTCCAGAGAGCCGGGTTCCCTCCAGCCCCTGGTCCCCGGGTCCTGTGCAGGGCGAAGGGCTACTCAGCACCGTGCTGACCTGATTTCCTTCCTTCTCCTCTGCAGCTCCTGGGAGACATCCTCATCATTGTGCTGGCTGCGCACTTCACCAAGGACTTCACCCCTGCCTGCCAGGCCACTTGGCAGAAGCTGGTCGGCGTGGTGGCCCATGCTCTGGCCTACAAGTACCATTAAACACTCCGGAGGGAGATGTGTCTGTAACAGTCAATAAAAACCCACATTTTCTGGACTCCTTAGTGTGCTTCTGTGTCTTGTGGCTGCCTGTGGGGTGGGAGGGAGGGAGCAAGGGCCATGAAAGGGGGAAGATGTGCTGTGGGCTGCTGGGAGCATCCCCCTCCAGAAAGGCAGCCAGGCTGGCCAAAGGGGAGCTGCTTTTCCCGACTATTTGGGGTCTCCCTGAGAGGCATCAGCCTGCTTGGAGCTGCCTCTTCCTGCCTGCCTGCTGGGGTCCTGGGTCTCCACACACAAAGTGATGCTGGGGTGTCCCTCACGCAGGGAGCTCCGGTGGCACATCGGGGGATACCGGCCTCTAAACCAGCGATGGGCATGTCCCAGCCCACCCAGTACCTCTGGGCTGGCTGAAACTGCTGGGGTGGGGGCAGATTTATGGCCTGTTCTGTGCAGAGGCCAAGCAAGGGCCCCTCTGGCCCTAAACCTCTCCACCCATAATACATACAAGGATGTAATTTTGTAGAGATTCACTGAAGCGATCTTAGATTAGGCAGAAATGTGGCCCTTTGTTTTTTAGTACTGATGTATTTTTAAGAAGTTGATCAAAAGCATTTTCTGAATCAGCGATGAAAAGGCTCTTACCATGACTCTTGTGCATTTTGATCAGAATACGGTATCTAAAAGAAAATGCGTATGATCCCAAGAGGAGGGGATGAGGGCAGCTTTTAAACAGGACCAACCACGGCTTTTTTTTCAACTCAGATTGGCTCAGTGGAAGAATGTTTTTTCACTGCAATGGAAGGATTCTGTGTAAGCACATCAGCTTCATCAACACTTTTCCAGGAATAACTTAAAAAACAACAAGGACAGACCTGTGGGTGTCTCAGAACGATGAAATCCTTGCTTTGCATGATTTAGGAATACATTTTCTGCCTTTCTTCTGATAAAGCAGGGATTTGCACTTACAGCCCCTCTATATACACAGACAGCCTGTCTCACAGGCAAAGGATCCAGCCCCACCAGCGGTGCCAAGAACATCCAGGGCTGGGGAAAAGGAAAAACTAAAAAACCCCAGAAACCAGCCCAGCTTTCCCACAGCGCGTCACTCTTCTTTCAGTCAGCAAACGGGCACTTCAGCAGGATTTCAGGGGTGGGATAGTTCTCAGTGTCTTGTTCCCGTTAGCACAAAAGTGCAGTTCAAAACCCTGGAAGTTGCCACCAAACAGGAAAAGTTTTCCT
This sequence comes from Strix uralensis, assembly GCF_047716275.1. Taxonomy (NCBI): domain Eukaryota; kingdom Metazoa; phylum Chordata; class Aves; order Strigiformes; family Strigidae; genus Strix; species Strix uralensis. The sequence goes on along the minus strand of NC_133973.1, from coordinate 138,648,015 downwards.
GCGCTTGGGGCACAGACAGACATAACATTAGGGAAGTGCCTGCAGGTGCATCCAGCAGCACACATTCTGGTAGGGTGTTTCCACCTCTGGGTCCCAAACCAGCTTGTTTGTGCAGTGGCTGTGGACCTCAGCAAGATGTTTTTGCCCCGGTCTGGGACTGTTGTTATCATTCTGCTGCTCCTCTCCCACGCTGTGCCATGGGCACGTCCCCGTGGTGATGCGGAGCGTGTCCTGCTCCCTGACTGCGCTGCAGCCGGCGCCTGCATGGTCCTGTCAGCCTTAATCTGCAATTAGAGGTCTGGGCAAGGGCAGGACGCGGTGCTGGCAGCGCAGAGCCAGCGTGCCAGGCTCCCCGTGAGAGCTGCCCCTCTCTCGTGTGAAGCATGAGCAAAGTTACGACGACCACCAGCCCGTCTGGCCCCAAAGCGGGTAGAGGCGAGCCCTGGATGACCACCACGGCCAGCCTGGTGTGGGAGCGATGCTGCCTGGTCCCAGCAGTGTTGCCTCAACAGCTCTCACAGCTCTTTAGGGAGGAAGCGGCATCAGTTGTGCTGCCTTCCTTTGCAGCACAGGGGCAGTGGCTTGACCAAAGCACCTCCAGCAGCTGGTGGGAAAGCAGGAATGAAACGTGTCTTTCCAGAGGCCATCCCCCTGTGCAGACTGGCCTCTTCGGGGAGCGGGGCCCAGTCTTGGCAGCGCAGCCACGGGGGGAAAAAGCAGTGCTGGTGGTTTGCCATGAGGTCAAACGGCCCTCGGGATGTTTCTGCCGAGTGACGCCGGGACACTGGGGAGCCCCGCGATGCCCGGGGGACGGTGACCCCCCAGCTTGGTCCTTAGCAGCTGGCTGGCAGCAGTCAGCTCGTGTTCAGGACCTGCCTCCTGCCTTGCCCTCTGTTACGCCCGTTCCAGTGAGCCCCGGGATCTCTGCAGGGGGCAAACAGCCTCTGGGAGCCCAGAGTCCCTCCAAAGCGGTTCCAGCCCTCCGTGGCCCAGCCAAGCTGCCGCACATCCCCGTTTCTCTGCTGCTTCCACTCGGGGTGGGGGGAAGGAGTGAGCTCCTGCTCTCAGCTGGGAGACCACAAGATGCTGGCACAGGCTGAGAGGAGCCCAGACAGGGCTGTTCAGCTGGGCAAGGAAAATCACAACAACTAAACTGGGAACAAAGACACCCTCGAGACCTGCTGGCTTAAGACACGAGAAATGGCATGTTTGGAGGAGAGAGGAGGAGGGCTGGCCTGGATCCAGAGCAGCAGAGGCCGGGTACAGCTGCCACTCCTGCTGATAAGGGCTCTGGTAAAGCTTGGCGCGGGACACTGCCTGCTGCAATCAGAGTGACCAATAAATTCTGCTTGTTTCAGAAAGGCTGTCACTGAAGCTGTCTTTTGCCGCTGTCAGGATGGTTTAATTATAAAAAGGGAAGGTTCCCATCCATGGAAGTGGGCATGGCCCAGTGTGGGGCCAAGAGATGAAGAGTGGCTTAGGGGATCTTCCACCCACACCAAAGGGAACAGCTGGCTGGAAGGATGCTCGAGGAAAGAGTCCTGAGCATAGTGAAACCCATCCCAGGCAGAGCAAAAGGGCCCCTGCTTTTAGTTCTGGGGATAAGAATGCTGCAAGGCATTGCTGTGGGTGCACTGGGAGAGGACATCTCCCTTTGACTCTCTGAACTGCAAAAAAAGCTACAGAAATTACCTCTACTTGGCACGTTACAATGAGCATTTCCCCCCTGACCCTGTGCCACCGAACAGCCCCCTCAGCAGACAAACCCTGCCCTGGCAGCTCTGAGCATCCAAAAATTACCAGCCAGGCCTCTTCCCCCAAGCCATAAAGCAGGTGATTTTAAAATGTACTTAAAACGAACCCTTTCTTATAAAAATGGATGAGATGGATGGATTCCCTGGAGAAGCCCCAAGCAGAGGACAGGTCTGGGACTGTCTGGGCTGTGGTGCCTTTGTGTTTTGCCAAGTGTCTCCGTGCTGTCTCACAGCGTATTGGGCTGCTCACGGCAAACGCTCGTGGTGTCCCGGCCGAGATCACCCTGCAGGCACCTTCGGGGCCGATTCTGCTTCACTGTGAGCTCGTGCCTCTGACGGTGTTACGGACCACTGCCCAGCAGTGGGAAACCGCCTCCGGGCCTGCCCAGCATAACAAGTTTCTTTAAAATGTCTTTGTGGCTGACTAATGTTAAAACTAAAAAGCCTTTGGAAGTTTTTCATGGGGAGTTTAATCTCATGCTTTCTCCTTCTGTCAGCTGATAACTGGCCGGTGGTGCTAATGCAATTGCTGGAGATGATGTGAGAAGCACTTGGAAGGACTCATTTGCCAGGATGGGAGGATGTTCTCCAGCAGGGACACCGCGAACTCCGGAGAGGCTGCTGCCCACCGCAGTCAGCGAGGAGGAGCTGGGGAGGGAGAAGGAAGGAAAGGTAAGGCGAAGCTCAGCAAGCCCCAGGAGTTCATCCTTTGCCTCTTCTCTTGGTTTAGCATCTTAGCTCATGGCCCTCGTGGGATGGTGCAGCTGAGCTGTGCCAGTGCCGAGGTACCGCAGGACTGATGCTGCCAGTTCACCAGTCCACTCTGCTAATAATGGATCTGGAAGCTGTGTCTGCAGAGCAATTTACTGATGTTGCAGCCTCCTCATTTCTCATGTCTATATTAACTGAGAAAGCACATGCATGAACCAATTTGCACCCACAGCAGAACTAGAGTTGCAATGAGAGAATTTAGTTTTAAGGTCGGGTCAGCAGTTACAGCCGAAGGCAGAGCTCAGTAGCTGGCTGTAGCACAGAGGTTGTAGCACAGACTGTTGACCAGAGGTAAGGCTGGAAGAACTTACTGACAGTTTTATTTGCAGCAGGCAGATATGAGACAAGACAGTGCTCTTCAGATTTGTAAAGACAGTTGCTGAGAAGACAAGGGGACAGACTTCATCCTGCATGCAGTGAGAGATCACCCCTGCAAGGCGTTTTCTTAAGGCTGAATTATTTTATGTGAACAAGTAATCTGATCAGGACAGCTCTACCAACAGTAGAAATGCTGCTTTGCCAGGACAGCTTATTGCTTTTGGGGTATGACGTATGCTACGTATCAAAATAATTCTTTTTTCCAGCGTCTGCGCTCAAGAGTTTGTCAGTGCTGGTGCCTGATATAGCAAAACCATTCAACATTTGCCATGCAGACAAGGTTTTATTGCATATTTGTGGTAGCAGTCTGAAAAAATAAGCATGGTTCCCTATTTGGTTCTGCCTTTTATTTGGTGTACACCCCATTTCTGAGTTGGCCAGGCTCAGAACTGTGCCCCAAAGCCACCCAGTTACCAGTCTAAGGGATGGTCATCAGCCCTATAGAGTAATGAGGCATTCAAACTGTAAAATAAAATGCATGCTGTGTTGTCCTCTTCCTGGAGGCCAGCAGAGAAGATCAACATTGGCCTGGTTTTGCTCAGTACCGCCTGGTCCTAGACCCCTGCGGGCATCAGGTGGGCCTGACCATGCAGGTGACGTGTCCGGCTTGTGCTTCCTCGCAGGACTAAGGCTGGGGTAGCACCATGCTCTTGAGACCCCTGACTCAGGGTCATGCCTTCGAGGTGGATCCACTTTCTCTGAGGACAGGGAATTGCACTAGAGATGACAAATAGGAGAGCTTAGGCTCGGAGCAGCGTGGACAGTGATGCTGGACGGTGATGATGCTCAACAGCTCTGAAGCTCTTTGTTAGGACAAACAAGAAAGGAGGCTCTTGCATTTAAAGCATGAAGCCTAGATTTGGGAGTGATCATTCCATCCTTGTTTCCCAGGAAGCCTCTGGCCCTTTGAGCTAGGGTGGGTGATGCCTAGAGCTGTTCGGGATGAACCCCAGGGGTGCAAGGCACCAATGCACCGTCAAGAGGCGGGAAACATGGTCAAGGCAGAGACTGCAAACTCTTCAAACGTCACTGCCTGTCTTCTTGGGTCTGCCCCGCGTGTTCAGCCCCCAGCCTCCGGCTGCCTGTGCGGCGCTGGGAGCCCACAGCCGTGCAGGCAGCTCCTCCTGCGCGTGGGGCTGCGGGTACAAGTGCATGGGTATGAGATGATGCTTGTCCACTCAAAGACGGAGGGGGGAAAGGGCCTCTTTTCCCCTTGGACAGCATCCAAAATTGCTATCTTTCCTTGTGCAGCCCAGCTCCCTCCCCAGCCCCAACCAATAGCTACGTGAACTGAGATTAGGACAAGCCGTTACTACTGTATAAAAATCCCTGGGGCAGACTGCGGCTCCACTTCCTCATCACTGTTCAGGGAAGCCCCAGGCAAACCCTCCTGTTTGACACCATGGTGCACTGGACAGCCGAAGAGAAGCAGCTCATTACCGGCCTCTGGGGCAAGGTCGATGTGGCCGCAATAGGTGCCGAGGCCCTGGCCAGGTAGGTCCCACTCCGGGGCATCTGCTCGGCTGCAGCCGGGATAGAGAAACCACTCCAATCACGGGAGTATTAACGCGTCTGGGTGTCTGCTTGTGTCCCTCCGCCTCTCCCCAGGCTGCTGATCGTCTACCCCTGGACCCAGAGGTTCTTCGCTTCCTTCGGGAACCTCTCCAGCCCCACCGCCATCACTGGCAATCCCATGGTCCGCGCCCACGGCAAGAAAGTGCTCACCTCCTTCGGGGAAGCCGTCAAGAACCTGGACAACATCAAGAAATGTTTTGCTCAGCTGAGCAAACTCCACTGTGACAAGCTGCACGTGGACCCCGAGAACTTCAGGGTGAGCCGTGCTCAGAGTCCAGGCTCAGCCGGCCAGAGGTTTCTGTGCTCCGGGGAGGGATTTAGGGGTCTCTGAGGTGTCTGACAGCCGGTGAAACCTGGAGAGAAACCCTGAGGCTGCCGGAGTCTGGGAGCCTGCTGAGGGCGGAGGCGGTTGGAGCAGAAGTGGGAGTGATGAGGCATATCTGGGGGGAATAGAGAGGAATTATGAGGCTGGGATCTGTGAGAGGAGGGACCCAGGCTGGAGAGGTGGATGGGGATGAAACGCAGATACATGCCAGGAGAAAGCAACGTTGACTTGGAGCAGCAAGAGACCAGAAGGGAAGACACTGAGACAGGGTTTGGAGGGAAGAGCTGAGCTTGGCTGTGGTGGAGTGGTTAAACCAGGAGAGAAAATAAACACAGCCCCTTCAGCAGAAGGAGGGGATGGGAGCCAAGAGAAAGCAAGGGTGGGTGGGGGTATGAAAGGAAAGGATCAACCCAGTCGAAGCAGAGGGAGGCACAGGCAGGTATCTGGGGAGGAGGATCTGGCACATCCAGGTGTCCTGGTGAGTCCTGTCAGAGACACAACTGTGCAAGGAGCCTGGTGCTCTGCACAGGGCCGTGAGAAATCCGTTCCTTGCTTTGGGGCGAAGTCCCCAATAACCCGTGTCCACGTGCAAACACCCGGGTGGTGCGATGGTGGGGAGGGAGGTGGGAGGCAGCACCGGGCTGACAGCTTCTCCTCCCTCTATTGCCAGCTCCTGGGTGACATCCTCATCATTGTCCTGGCCGCCCACTTTGGCAAGGACTTCAGCCCTGCCTGCCAGGCCGCCTGGCAGAAGATGGTCCGTGTGGTGGCCCACGCGCTGGCCCATGAGTACCACTGAACCTCCTGCAAGCGTTCCTGCCCGGAGATGCTCCCGGAGAAACATCCTTTGGTTCTGCTGGTCTCTAATTGCCAAATAAACACCAACTGCTTCAGCCGTGAAGAGGTGTCTGCCTCTCTGTGGGAATGGGGTGCTGGGGAACGGGAGGGGAACGCTCACACATGCGGGGTGACACGAGCCACGGTCTTGTCTATGAATTCACACAAGTGAGACTTGTCTCAGCGGGAGAATCCAGGGAACATTCAAGACAAAACCCAAAGAAACACACTACGAAATACAAACAGAAATACTCCGGTGTTTTTTTGAGACACCAGGAAACATTGCTGGGTTTAATGTTTTAAGTCTTTCACAGATCAAGTGGAACACAACTTTGTGAAAAACATGCAGTGGGAGGAGTGGCAGTGAGATTAGGTCCATTGTTTGTAACTTCCTTCATGGAAGGAAAAATGCTTTTTTTGGGTTTTTTTATCTAAATTATTATAATTCTCAGGTTATTAAAGTCATAATGTAATAGACACAATTATCTATTATGGTACAAAACATGCCAAGAATGTTAATTTCATGTACAGGAAGGACAGAATATCTGCTTTCACCCTACATCTAACTTTCCACAAGTAAAACAAAATTCCCTGCACAGCCTCCATGCCACGCAGAGGCCCGTGGCCTTCACCAGCCTCCTGTCCTCCTTTCAGGCTCATGGCATCCCCGCAGCACCGAGAGCAGCTCAGGGACACATTTGGGGCTTCTGGGTGGTGAATTCCCCTTACCAGGGAGAAGACGGAGTGAGCGGTTCCGGAGCAGATCCACCACAAACCCTGCAATGGAGAGCTGGGGAGCAGTGTCACCCCCAGGCTCCTTCAGCCAAGGCTGCCCCTGAAGTCAGCAGGCAGAGGAGACCCAGGGCAGCCACGGGAAATGGTGGCAGCCCGTGGCCCATGGCTAGTGCAAACACCTTGCTCCACGGTCATCCAGACCCCTCCGGAGCAGCCCAGGCCCACAAGCTCCCTGCATCCCACCCCAGCACCTCCAGCCCGCTCCGCTGGGAGCAGGAGACAAGGCTGCCTCTCCCACACTGCATCCTGCCTGTGAGAGACAAAAAACAGGCCTGTGAGAAACACAGACTGAGAAAAACTAAGAAAAATCCTTGTCTCCCTCATCTGAGCGGGACATGACACTGCCCTGCGTCCCCAGGGACCCCAGTACACCCAGTCTGCCCACTTCTCCTGGGGCCCTGGCGAGCTGACACCCTGCAGACAATTGCTGTGCCCTGTGTTATAACATTTCCCTTCCAGCCTTGCTTGACCCTCACTAACACTCTCTCTGAGACAGGAGCTCTTGCTCCCATGGTCTTCTTAGTGTTACCCTAAAATCAGCAAACTGTTAAAGAGCTGACGGGAAAGAACAGGGAGAACCCAAAGCCAGACAGGTCCTGCAAGAGGATGACAAAGAGAAACTGCTTGCACATGGCTGGTGCCTTCAGAGGGGTGACCCAACAGCCCCAGGTCTGACTCTTCTGCCTCCTCACCACGCAGCCCGCCGAGGTTTGTGCCATCCAAGGGGCACCAAGCCTTGCAGGGACCTTCCTCCGAGGGCCCACACGGGACTCGAGCAGTGCCGTGCTCGGACTTTGGAGATAAATGCCACCCTTCATCAGGGAGGTGCAGAGCTGGAAATCAAAGGCCGGGGGGAGGGCGGCTCGCCAGCCCGTCCCAGCGGTGCATCTGGGCATCTTGCCCTGGGGCCCCACCCTGATGCTGTGTCCCCTCCCTTGGGGTGCCAGGGCTGCGGGGCCCCCCCCTGGGGGGCCCAGCCAATGGAGGGGTGCACAGGGAAGAGGAGGGGCCCAGCGTAGTGTATAAAAAAGGGGATGGGGAGAGCCACTCGCCAGTGTGCGATCCCCTCGGGAGCAAGAGCCGAGACTTCCTCTGTACCCGCCGGCAGCCACACGCCACCCTCCACCCGCCACCATGGTGCACTGGTCAGCTGAAGAGAAGCAGCTCATCACCGGCCTCTGGGGCAAGGTCAACGTGGCCGAATGCGGTGCCGAGGCCCTGGCCAGGTAGGTCCCGCTCCGGGGCATCTGTTCGGCTGCAGCCGGGATAGAGAAACTGTGGCGATTGCGTTTGGAAGCGTTAACGTGTCTGTGTGTCTGCTTGTGTCCCTCCGCCTCTCCCCAGGCTGCTGATCGTCTACCCCTGGACCCAGAGGTTCTTCGCTTCCTTTGGGAACCTCTCCAGCCCCACCGCCATCTCTGGCAACCCCATGGTCCGCGCCCACGGCAAGAAAGTGCTCACCTCCTTCGGGGATGCCGTCAAGAACCTGGACAACATCAAGAACACCTTCGCCCAGCTGTCCGAGCTGCACTGTGACAAGCTGCACGTGGACCCCGAGAACTTCAGGGTGAGCCGTGTTCCCCCCACTGTGTCCCTGCAGGCAGTTTCTCCCCCAGTCCCGAGCCCCAGCACGTGAGGGATTTACCCCAGACATGCCAGTGCAGGAGGAAGAGGAGCTGGTGGTTGGGGCGAGGGGGAGACGTGGGAGAGGAACAGGGAGGGAAGGGACCACCCTGCAGCTTGGTGAGGAAGCATCGAAGGGGCTGAGGGGTGGAGGTTACGGGGAGGCTGTCTGATGGGTGCAAGCGAGGATGCACGGGAGACGGGAAGGCGGTGAGGAGGAGGTTTCAGTGCGGAAAGGGAAGGGGAGAGTAAAGCAAAAGCAGTTGTTGAGCAGGAAGGGGTTTGAGCCAAGGGGAAAACGAAGGAGCAAGAGGGAAGCTTGGCACGGAGGAGAAAGGTGAGTGAGGAGCAAGAGGTGGCAGCTAGATGCCAAAAGCAGAAGAGGAGTGGGACCTAGAGGGAGAGAAAACTTTGGCTCCCACATCCCTGCAGCTGAGAGTTTCCCAGAGGGGAAGAAACCCCGACATTTGCCACGGCGACTGGTAGAGTTCCTCCCCTGTCAGCACGAGCTTGTGCTCCTGCCAGGGCGCGTTGCAGGGCTGAGTGCCGGCTCTGTGCCGCACGGCAGACGCTCAGCTGTGTCTTCTGCTTGGGAGAAACCCCCAAAGAAAGCCAGAAGGGAGAAAGAAAAATTTAATCAACAACATTTCTGGATAGTTTTTGGTTCCTCTTCCCCTAGCAGTAGCAGAACCTGAATCTTTAGAGCAAGGGCAGAGAACAGGTTTCAGGTACATCTTAAAAAGGACTCCAGGGAGATTTCTAAGCCTACAAACTGCCCGGGGTTTCCCTGGGTCTAATGCGAGTGCTTGTGTGGGGATTTGTGGGCTCCCGGGCACTGCTAACCCAAGTGTCCTCTTGTCCCCCCAGCTCCTGGGTGACATCCTGATCATCGTCCTGGCCGCCCACTTTGCCAAGGATTTCACTCCTGAATGCCAGGCTGCCTGGCAAAAGCTGGTCCGCGTGGTGGCCCACGCTCTGGCCCGCAAGTACCACTAAAGCATCAACAGGAAAACCCCGGCAGCATCCTCCAGCTGTGTGTCGTGCACTGGCTGACACGCTGCGCTGGAGCTGACAGCTTGTAACACCCAAATAAAGCTAATCTTGTGAAGTCTCCTCTGTGCTGTGTGTCCCTGAGAAGATGGAGGGGTTGGGGGGGACAGGGACCCGGGGCACTGACGGGTGGATCGGGGTGTAAGTTTGAGCAGGGCGAGTGTTTGGCTCCCAGAAAATGTCACCTCCTTTCTTCATTCTGTATGTTTTTGGGGGGATTGTGTAGGATTTGCCTCTGCAAGTCATACTTAGCATTGGGTAGACACAGCCCTGCTCCCTTTGTGGTCACGCACAGGGAGGTTTGCTGTGAGGAACCAGTCAATATTTTACTCTGAAACCTGCGTGTTTTCTTGCAGGCAAGGGGAACTTGGAGGATTCATATTTTTTAGAGAGGATAAATAAAGTGAAAACTCTAATCTACTCTGGCTCATTCCTGGCGTAAAGCCTGTAAGAAATGAGCTGACTCATACTGGCCAAGCAGCCAGCTGGGTGGGGGTAGGTTTTAGATAAACATTTTGCTATCAAGACCTGTCCAGACTTTGTTTATGCACCACTTCTTCACCCTGTGCCGTCCATTCTGCAGTTATGGGGTCCCAACCCTGCTAACGGTGGTGACTACCAATAATTTTCGGGATGTATCAATCGTGGCTCTGCGCCCGCAGAGTGTTTTGGGTGTTTAACTGCAGGGCAGGACTCTCGGGCGCAGTTTGTTCTTGGTGTGGGAAGCACCGTCTGCCCTGTCTGAACGGAGCATGACACAGTAAAAGCTTAGCTGGAAGGACAGGCTTACCTTTTACAAGGAAAAAAGAGGGCATGGCTGTATATCCCGGGATCTCTGACAGCCTGTTTGCGCTGTGTCCAACCCCTGCTTCACCCACATTTGCAGACATCCCACTCTCTGCCCCTGAGCCACTCGAGGGTATTAAATAAATGCCCCTTCTCACACACATTACTCGAGGGAAGAGGCATTTTGTTTCTGGAGTCAGGGCAGACACTGAGAAGGTGAGAAGATGATTCGTAGTAAGTCAAAAAGTGGTTTCCTCCCTGCAGGGGGTCTGGGCAGGCACAGTGGGGTGTCTTGATCGGGTGTTCAGGGTCACAATAAAACAGATTCGTACACGATTTTTCATAGGTTTCATGACAGATATTCGTAGACATGAGTGTTCATAGATTTCAGGAAGAAATGACTGAGTTATTTGAACAAGTAGGTCTCCTCCTGCAAGTGGGGTTTTGGGGTAGAAACGAGCCGAGCAGAGCTCTCAGGTTAGACCCTACAGCAGGGCAGGGCTGGGCTCTTCCCAGCGCCGGGGTTCCTGCTGGGGTACCCCCTCCTGGGAGCAGGGACGAGGCTTTCCACCCCTGCACCCCCAGCAAACAGATCCTGTGGGGTGTCCTCTCCCCGTGCTGCTTCACCTGTCCCCATTTTGCCCCCATTTTGTCCCCCGTGTGATGGCAGAACGCCGGCGATGCCCAGTGCAGCCTGGCGCTGCCAGCATGGCGGGTCCCAGAGGGGCCGATAAGGTGGTGGAGGGGGTTGGCACCAGCACCGTTCTGCCTGCACGTTCCTTCCCCCAGGCATGCGCCCAGGCGTGCTTGGCTGCGTTCCTCATCATGCTCCAGCACACCAGCCCGCATGCACTGGATTTTCTTGAGAAAAGGCAAATGTAGGCAACTCGAATGAAGATTATTCATCCCTGTCCATTGGAAAAAAGTCTACATCTAAAGGGGGAAAGAGATATTATAAGGCCAAAAATGTCCCTCAGTGTTTTCTTGCTTTGTTTTCTTGTTTTCTTGTCTCACAGGTGATTAGTGACAGAACGAGAGGGAACGGCTTTAAACTGCAACAGGGGAGGTTCAGACTGGGCATGAGGAACAAATGTTTCCCAGCAAGAGTGGTCAGAGAGTGGAATAGGCTGCCCAGGGAGGGGGTGGAGTCCCCATCCCTGGGTGTGTTTAAGGGCCGTTTGGATGAGCTGTTGGGGGATGTGGGGTAGGGGAGAACTTTGTAGAGTCGGGCTGAGGGTTGGACTCGATGATCCCGAGGGGCTTTTCCAACCTGAATGATTCGGTGATTCTATGATTTTAGGTTTTAATTTTCTTTCTTTTAATGGATTTTCCTTCCATTCCTGTATTTTCAGTAAAAGGTTAAGAAGGCAGGAGGTGGTCCATGGAGGAGAAAGGCAAGCCCTGATGTCTGGAGAGAATCCTGCTCAGCTCTTTACCTCTGCTGCAACCCAAACACCCCACCTCTTACCCCATCACTAGTCCACCAAGACCCAGTGCCTCTTATTCAGCCCGATCCAACTCCTGTGGAAAAGCACAGGAGGACGGGGGATTGCCCCAGGTGCCTTGGGATCAGGCTCAAAGCCCCTGTGTTTGCAGTAGGGACAGTGTTTCTTGGGGGCTTACGCAGCAAATAAAAGAGGACATTCCCCCCCCCCCCATGCAAGGGTGTTGCTGCTGGTGAGGGTGCATCACCCCCGCTGTGCTCAGGGGTGTCCTGGGGGGACAATTCACACGAAGCCCAAACATCTGCCCCTGCCAGAGGAGGCTGGGCACAGCCTGGCTGAACGTGGGGGAAAAGGTGAAATATGGCAACCTTGGCAGGGCAGGATCGGGAGGGAAATGCCTTGGGCTCCCCCCGGGGCTGGGCATCCCTGAGCTGAGCTTTTGCTGTGTTTTGCACCCACAGCAGATCCTGCAGTGGCAAACCTTGTGCTCAACAGCCATTTCACCTGCCCTTTATGGATGTGGATGGAGGCAGAAAAAGGATGAAAGGGGTGATGCTGTTTGATCCTCCCTGTCCAGCAGCGCTGCGTCTGGCTGGTCCTCCTACATCTGAGGGGACAACATTTGGGTGAGCTTCTTCCTGCTCCAGAAGGGACAAGTGAACCAAGTGGGTCAAGTTGTGTTACAGGAGGACAAGAGAGTTAATGCAGGTTTCAGCTGCAAAGCCTGAGCATCCTCTGAACACCTCCAGCATTGCCCACAGCTCCCAGGGGTGCCAGAAGACTGGAGCCTCCTGCAGCGCAGGTTTGCTGTGGCAAACCCCTCTGAGCTGCTCTGCATTTTGGCAGGGACTCTCCTCATTTCGCTGATAGAGGCTGAGGCAAGGCAGCTGTAAAGCACCTGGGAGAGGCCATGCGCAGGGCTCACACCCCACTGAGTCCCGTGCGCACGTGAAATCCTGTTGGACTGTTGCACCATGGCTTGGGCAGCCCTTTCTCTGCCAAGGGGTCCACGTCTGGTAGGTGAGATGGAGAACTGCCTGCACAGAGGGGAAGGGACAAAGCTCTTGAGCTCAGGATAACCAGAGGCCCCTTCTCAGCGTGCCACACCCTGGCCACCCCCTTCTGCTCCCCCGCTGGTGGGGACCCCCCCGCTGGCCCCAGCCAATGACCCCCCCTGCGCAGGACGGGGAGGAGCTGCTGGCAGGGGATAAAAGCCTCCGTGGGGTCCGCAGCTCAGCTACGGGGTCTGTGTCCTCCTGCGACGCTGAGCAAAGCCTCCACCCGCCACCATGGTGCACTGGACAGCCGAGGAGAAGCAGCTCATCGCCAGCGTCTGGGGCAAGATCAACGTGGAGGAATGCGGTGCCGAGGCCCTGGCCAGGTAGGTCCCGCTCCGGGGCATCTGTTCGGCTGCAGCCGGGATAGAGAAACTGTGGTGATTGCATTTGGAAGCGTTAACGTGTCTGTGTGTCTGCTTGTGTCCCTCTGCCTCTCCCCAGGCTGCTGATCGTCTACCCCTGGACCCAGAGGTTCTTCTCTTCCTTCGGGAACCTCTCCAGCCCCACCGCCATCATCGGCAACCCCAAGGTCCGCGCCCACGGCAGGAAAGTGCTCACCTCCTTCGGGGAAGCCGTCAAGAACCTGGATAACATTAAGGCGACCTTCTCCAAGCTGTCCGAGCTGCACTGCGAGAAGCTGCATGTGGACCCCGAGAACTTCAGGGTGAGCCATGTTTGCAGACCCAGCCCCTTCCCTGTGTCATGTGAGGAAAGTCAGATTTTGCTTTGAAACTGGGGTTTTGCCCCCCAAAACGACGCCAAGGGGCACTTTCTTTGGCTGGTGGAGGCAGAGTCCCTGTGTAGCACCCAAGCGAGATGGCAGCTCGTGCAGGACTGTTTGCAAGAGTGTGGGTGACTTTCACACTAAAAAGTCCCATTTTTAGTACCAGCACAGCAAGGAGGAGGAGATGGTGTTGGGAAATTGTTACCTGAAGGAGATCTGGTTGGGGGCAAAAGAGACAAACCCAGGGGAAGGTGCAGCGTGTCTGGAGGAGGAAGAGGCAGAGGGAAGCCAAGGGGAGCATTTGAGGAAATCATAGGTCCTGTAGCAAGATAAGCAGCTGGTGTGCTCGAAAACCACAGAGCAGGTTTCTGCCTTGTCCAGCACGGGCTGCCTGTCTGGACGGGACACTTCCCCCTCCTCCAATACTTTTCAGTAAAAATGGATCATTTCCTTCATTTACATCTAAAGAGAAAAAAGAAAAAAGCCCACAGCATTCTGCAGGGTGACTCTCAGGCCAAATTGCTTTAGCATCCCAAAAATGGGGGGATATAATTTCAACATTCTTTCTTTCATTATTTCTTTTTTTTTTTTTTAAGAATGAAGCAAACATTGTTTCCCTCAAACCCAGAGCTTTCTATGGGAAGACAGAATTTTGTTGTAACAGTCCCAGGGAACGGGGAGTGAGTCAGTGCCCACCGTAACCAGCCCTGCAGCCCCAGAGCCACTCAGATGAGGCAGGGGGCTGAGAGGAGGAGTGTGCAGCATCTGAGAGTCCTTTCAGAAGGGGAATTCAGGGAGAAGTCAGGAGAAAGGAAACGCAGTGTGTGGGTTGCAGGGTGGTGTCTGGGTGGGGGACGGGAAGGAGAGGGACCGGAGGGAAGTCTGCACCAGGAAAATCAGGGAGACAGAGAGCTTGCATAAAGGAAGAAGCTGTTTAGAGCTGAAGAGGTGGCAGGTTGGGGAGGGAGTTGGAGGAGCTGTGTGCAGCAGGAGCGCAGAGCCTTCTTCAAGAGGTTGGGGGTCCCCCAGCTCAGCCCCAGCTCTGTGGTCTGCCGCGGCACAATGGTTCAAGCAGCGCTAACCCTGTCTGTTTTCCTCTTTCTCCTCTAGCTCCTTGGAGACATCCTAATCATTGTCCTGGCTTCCCACTTTGCCAGGGATTTCACCCCCGCTTGCCAGTTTGCCTGGCAAAAGCTGGTCGGTGTCGTGGCTCACGCCCTGGCCCGCAAGTACCACTGAGCACCCCGGGCCCGGCCGTGCGAGGACGAGTCCCCACTTCGCCACTCCGAGCGCAAGCAGATGCCCTTTGGGTATCGACGGGCTGTAACCACCCAATAAATGCCTCCCAGCACCACGTCTGCAGAGCCTGCCTGTCTCCGTGCTGGGGAGGGAGGGGGGCCGGGGGGCAATGCCTGTGGGTGTATTTCTTGTTTCTAAGTGCTGCTGCAGACAGAGTTTCCTCAGTTACACAGTGCTCTCTCATGTGCACTCCCTACCAGTGCGTGCACGGGGGCTGCGGAGAGAAAACTCACGCAAAGGGCCCTGACACCCAGGCATGTTTCAGGGAGCATCGTAGGAACGATGAGGGATTGCAAAGAACCCTCATCTGTTCTCCTGTCTCTACATTAATGGGAAATACGGCGAAGGCAGCACTACCCAGGGCTCAGAGTTCCCAGCCTGGCCCTTGCTGCACTTGGGGAGCTGGCACCTACCTTGCCCTGCTCTAGGGCTGGGGGGGCACCATCTGCTTTTAGAGCAGCTGATACAGGAGAAAACCTTTGAACTCTGACTCTTGGGAGGTTCAGGAGATGTCCCTTCTTCTCACCTGCCCCAACAGGAGACACTGCTTCCCCGAGGGGCATTTGCCATCCTGATGCACAGAGCAGAGCCTCATCCCCAGGCACCCATGGTCCCAAAGAGCCCCCTCTCCCCAGGCTGAGGGCGTTCAGTTCCAGCCTCACCCACCGAAAAAATCCCACCACACTAACTGGTATCGGGGCTTTGGTGTGCCTGGCCCTCCTCCTCCCATCCGAGGGGCCTTCATGGTGCATGGGGCGAGGCTGTGGGTCAGGCTGCGTTATTCGTTCATTGGGACAAAGGTGACAAGTTCAATTTTTTTTAGCTATTTTATTATATAACACAGGAAAAAACATAGAAATGGTAAGGGCTGTGTTTATCTTACTCTTAAATCTTGTCTTAAACCAAGACTGGAGACTCCTTGCACAAGGGGACTGACAACCAGTGCTGCTTACAGCATCTGGCACAGCATAGTCTGATGGAAGTTTCTGGAGTTACCAGGGAGAACACAGCTGGTTTGGGTCATAATCTTTCAAAACATCCCCTCACCTCACCTGGGTTCAGCAGGTGCCAGATCTGCAGGTTTTGGTACAGAGAATAGTGCAGCTCCTGGAAAGGCTGCGCAGCCAACAGCAGTGCAGCCCACGCGCCGGCCCTGCTTTGAGCGGGGCATCAGTCAAGAACCCCTGGAGTGCCCAAATTATCCTGTGGTTCTGCAGTCTGCAAGGCATCTGCTTGCTCTTCTCACCTACGGCTTGTTTTGAAGGGGCCCATAAAGAAACAAGTTGATGGTGCCTTTATAAATCTGCTTTGGGTGCTGTAAAGGACAGGATTGGAGGTGGGTGCGAGGAGGTGTGGATGGGGTGCCATCAGGGTGTGGAAGATGGGGGTGCCTCTTTCCCGGATCCGTGCAGGATGGGCTAGCCAAGTTCTGGGATGAAGAAGGCTGAGACTGCACAACCTTCAGGCCCTTGTTCTTGGAGGCAATGCTGAGAGATGTCATGAGGACCACGATGGAGGACAACAAAATGGAGATCTGAACCCACGGTGAAGGAAATGAGGTCTGGGGCACAGATGCTGTTGAACGCCACCTCTCTGGAGGGCAGCCAGGTCGCTGGGGTATGAGACAAAGGGGATGGGACACCCTTGTCCCATCTCTGTCACCAGGCAGTCAGAGGAGAGGGAGGACCTGGGTACAATCAGGACTATGCTCCTCTGTGGGTGCATTGACCCTATTTTGTCTGCCTTTATGCCTGTTGGCATGGTCATACAGCTCTGTGGGGGGCAGAGGGCCACCAGCCTGGTGAGGGGCATGGCAAAAAGCACCGTTGACTCCTGAAAGGTGAGGGAGCAGATCAGGAAGAGCTGAGACACGCCGGGGTACAGGCTAATCGCTGTGAGCAAGGACTGCAGCACTCCTGGCACGGTGGAGAGACACAACCCAAGGTTGGTGAGGGCCAACACCGAGGGGACATGATGCAGGGCTGGTGGAGGCTTTGGTTCTGCTTTTCTAGCATAGAGAATAACACAATTTCCAATGGCCGTTGTGAGATGAACAGAAAAATATGAGGTGGAAATCTGGGGTAGGATGTCCTTCACACCCAGGGAATGTGGTTAGCAGAAAGGCTGTGACCATGAGGCTGGTCCAGTGCTCACCCCCATGAGGTGCTCTTGGTGTCCTCTCACTTTGGAATTGCAGTCTGCGCAGCCCAGGTTTGGTTCAGGTCTAGTTTAGGAATGATAGAAACCTCCCAAATCCCTACAAATTGCATCATGAAGCCCTGAACTGATGGGAAGCTCACACGAGCAGGTTGATGGATTGTTCTCCTCTTTCATGGCAGCGTCTCTCAAACCGGAGGCGGCAGGTTTCCACAGCAAACCTCTGATGAATGAGCACACCACGTTGCTTCGGAAAGAAAGGAAGGGAATTTCCACGACAACAGCACAGACTAATAACTGAATAGATTTCATGAGAGGATGATTGCTTCTTGTGAAGATTGGTAGGAAAAGGCATCAGTAAATAACGTTAAATTATATAAATCAGAAAACAGTTGTGATCTGTGGTTGCTCTTCCTCAGCCATCGGGAGACGCCACCTTTCCTCCCAGAGCCTGCCCTCCGGCAGATCCACCGTGAAAATGGAGCCCCCAGCTGTGCAAATGGGGGGATGGAAGATAAAACTTCTTATTTATCTCATAATAGACATTGTTTGCAGGTGTTAAGAAAAAGAATCAGTCAAATATCAGTGCTAGGATAATTAACGGAGTCTGTGCAATGAAAAATGTGGTGGTGGGTTCTGTGCTTATGGGAGAAGCATTCGTGTTTTCTCTACGGTGAAACCCTCTTGTTAACTGCTGTGGCATATTGCCTGGAAATGGAACCTTAAAAACTCCTGCTTAAAAATATAACAAATTAATCAAACTCCAGAGCCTTTTAAGGAATTCTTATTCGATGTTTAATGTCAGTCTAAGAAGCAGGCTAACCAGAGGACTATCAGGTAAAATTATTTTTATCTGTCCTGATCCCCACGCTTATCAAAATAACAGGAGCAGAAAAAAAAAAACCAAACAGTTCTCTTCACTTAGCATAAGCCAAAAATACTCTTTAAGTGGCTCTGTGCTGCCCCTCCTGGGGTTATGTATAGTGTAAGGCACGATTTCATAGCTCTAGAGGGAATTCTCTGTCAGGAACGTCAGCATAACAGAGCATTTCAGAAGACAGGTCTTACAGCTGGTGGGATTGGGATGTAATCACAACAAAATTCAGCCATCCATGTGATATGTTTGTTGTGTTTTCCCACACTACTTGAAATGAGGGTGAATGGTAATGTACTTGTTCTGATTTAGCAAAAGATGCTTTATTGCTTTTGAGAAGTAAATAAAGACGTTGTTTTCTCCAAGAAACAGTATGGAAATAGCCAAGCTACCTAATGGCTCCATGCTCCTGCAGCAACCATTTCTGGTAGTTTTTCACACTGCACATTACATTATAGAGATATTTGGACAGAAAATCTATCTGCCTGTGAAACACGGGGGATCCTTTTCAGCTTGCCAAGCCCGTAAGAGAGGGCTTAAGCTATAGGGCCACAAGCAATCCCGTGGGTGAGGCTGGAGGGCTGTGCCAGCTCTGCTGGCTGTTTTCCAGGAGCCACGTTGTGCAAGGACTGGCTGGGAACAGGACCACAACCTTTTTCCTGTGTCACTAGCAAAATATGATGTCATGGCAACTGCAGTACTACAGCAAAAAACCTCAAGCAATACCATTTGGATACGAACAGATTTTTGATCCATCCCCTTTGGTAACTTTGCAGAAACAAAGGTTTGAAACTGCAGAATGATTTATCATAGCTGATCTGCCTCATCTTTTCTTTCTTCCTCCCCCTCACCTCCTCCCACCTCTGCTCAGTGCCCTTACAGCCCAAATTCTCTTTAATAAGAGAACCAGACATGTGCTCGTTTTCCATCCCAAACCAGAAATGACAGGGAAAATGTTTCTGAGATGATGACGAGTTTCTCTTTTGTATCCGAAAGACTCATCTGGCTAGAAGTGAAGGAGTTTTCACTGTCTGGCACAAAGTGAACTCAGAAACCAAATTTTGTTGTTGCTGGCAGCCTTTTATCATGTGCCCTTCCATCTTTCTTTGCCCAGGCTAAACGACCGCTGCTGTGCACACAGGTCCCCTCGCTCCACTCCACAGAAATTAAGAATTCCTGCGCTAGAGACCCATGTATTCACTACGCAGTAACAAGCACCATGGTAATTAATGTGATTAGATAAACCCACACTATCCAACTGCAGCGGCTGGCAGATGTTGGAGAAGCCCCACCATTGTGTGAGTGACAGGGAGGGCACGCTGGCCCCCAGAAAGCAGAGCGCCGTCTCACCGCAGGGCATGTTCCCTCCTTTTACCTGACAGACCACAAACAGAAGAACCATCTTCTGGAGACTACCCAGCTTCACCGCAAGGTTGCAGAGTGATGATTAAACTTGCCCAAAGCCTGCTGTGGTGCTCAGCCACCTGTCGCTCCGGCTCCGCAGCTCTGACCAGCATTTCCTACACATTTTATGATCCTTGTGTTTGGTCTTGCAGCGTTCACCCCTGTGCTGCCTCGAGCAGCTCCAGGTATGAAGGGCAGTACCATCACCTTCCTGGACCGTAGTTGGTTGGAATTTCGTGGCCCCAGCCGCCACAGCAGGTCCCATCTGACTGTCGCTGCTGCTGAGATTTCACACAGGCATTATAAAAACACATTCCTTTGCATGTGAAACACTCAGGCAGGAGCATGGTTCCCTGTTCCTCTGCATCTTCCTCCTAGGCCTTCAGCCAAACAGAGGTAAGGGCATCTGAAGGGTCAATGCACTTCCATGCCAGCCTTGCTTCATCAGTCATGTTTTAATTTTGGGTGGGTCATTTTCCATTCAGATTTTGTGATAAGGGGTAGCTTAAGTTCACAGCTGGCTTGTTTATCTATCACTGTGCATTCCTGCAGCTGTTTCATGCTATCCATCCATCCATCCATCCATCCATCCATCCATCCGTCATCCATCCATCCATCCATCCATCCATCCTCCATCCATCCATCCGTCATCCATCCATCCATCCATCCATCCGTCATCCATCCATCCATCCATCCATCATCCATCCATCCATCCATCCATCTGTCATCCATCCATCCACTCACCGATCCATCCATCCATCCATCCATCCTCCATCCATCCATCCATCCATCTGTCATCCATCCATCCACTCACCCATCCATTCATCCATCCATCCATCCATCCATCCATCATCCATCCATCCATCCATCCATCCATCCATCCATCCATCCATCCATTCACCCATCCATCATCCATCCATCCATCCTCCATCCATCCATCCTCCATCCATCCATCCACCCTCCATCCATCCATCCATCCATCCATTCACCCATCCATCATCCATCCATCCATCCATCCATCCATCCATCCATCCATCCATCCATTCATTCGTCTCCTTCTGTTGGGTTTAACCCCACCGATGTTCAGCAAATGCCCCCCCTTCCTCCTTGCCCCAGTTTTGTTGCTGAGCACGATGCCATGTGGTATGGAACACATCTTTGCTCAGCCAGGGTCCTGGCTGTGTCCCCTCTCAAGTCCCTGTGTACCTCCAGCCTACTCGCTGGTGGGGCAGGGTGAGCAACAGAAGAGACCCTGGTGCTGTGTAAGTGCTGTTCAGAAATAAATCGAACATCATTGTTTTCTCAGCACTGTTTTGGTCACAAATCCACTACAGCTTATGAGCTAGTATGAAGAAAATTAACTCTATCCCAGTCAAAATCAGCACACCCTCCAAACCCGTCACCTCACCCCCCAGGCATCTATTCCAGCCCACCCCTTGGCTGCCTGTTTCCCTCTCCATCTATCCACACCCATCTCCATCATCTATCCTGATTTCTTCCCCATCACACTGTCTCCTCTCGGTCTTTTCCACAGCCCGGGTGCCTCTTGCTGCAATCAGGGACCCTGCAGGGATGCAACTGCTGAGTCGTGGAGGAGGGAGGGGGCATTTCTAACGAGAGTAACAGCCAGCGCTATAACAGCATATTTCAGACAGGAGCTAAAGCCCCGAAGTCAAGCTTTAAGAGCTGTGTTTTCTCATGGGGTCTTTCACAAAACACAGATTATACCCCATCTGCTGATGGGATGATGTTTTGCTCCTGCCTCTGAAGTGGTTGGTGCTGAGCACACTTGGAGGTGGCGAACCAGTTCCTCTGGTCCGTATTCAGCGAGAGCCTGACAGATGGTGCGATGAGGTGCGACCGAGCAGGATCGCGCTGTGGCGACAGGCTCTGTGTTCATCCTTCTGGGCAGAAACTGAGCATCCACCGGCGGCAGAGCGCCCACTCCTCCCCCGTGGCACAGCACCCAGCTGGGCTGTGGAAATTCTTCCTTTCCCTGTGTGCAGACACGTTGCTTACATGTCTCGACAAGGACAAGAATAAAAGGAGGATGGGAGGAGCAGGCCAGGAATATTCCTTCCTCAGCCTCGCTGCGGAGCAGTCAAGGTGAACAGCTTTGTGGAGGGGCACTGGGGGGGCAGGATGCTCTCCTCCACAGGTGGAGGGTGGGACTTTTCCCGGTTTAATGAATATTTACCCAGCCCAGAATAGTTGAGGATGCACAGAGTGAACAAAGCAATCTTTTTTATTTCTGTGGGACATCCAAAGCACATTTATAGATGATGAGGATAAGGCGCATGTTCAAGTCTGTACACCCAGATTCAAATACTTAAATCCATATTTTCACGTTGAAGATAATTAGAGCACCCTGGAAAGCTGTCTGCTAATTTAACTTATCAAGCTAATTATTTAACTAGCAAAGTAGAAAGTGGAGGCACAGATGTCTGGAGCTTTGTCTGAGAACTGGGGCACTTGGAAATAGACTCATTCCATTTTTCGTGGCTAAACTAATGAGTTTAGCCGCATGCCCTCCAATTAAACAATGCCCTGTTCCCTGTTTACACAGGCAGATGGAGCGTGAATTCCTTCAGTGCTGAGGGCTGGAAAAGTTCAACTTCTTCCACATCAGCCACTGCAGCCCCTGGAAAGAGCAGCAGACAAGCTAGGCAAATTAGCATAAGTTAGAAGAGCATTTTATAACTTTTTTTTATATTTTTTACTTACAACCCCAAAAGTTACCATCCCTGTATTCAAAGCTTAAGCCCTTTAAGCAGAGGTTTTCTTTTATGCTTTGTATTTCACACAGCAGTGTATTTCCCTGAGGTATCTGTGGGCTGTGGATTGGAAGCTCTTGGTTGACAGTTCTGTAGAAGAAATGAGAGCTGGGTTTGTGTACACATTGCTTAATTCTACCCATAACTGTTAGCTGTAATAACAACACTCCTGCTAAGAATTATAGTTGTTGTGTATATTACTAACGCACATATCAACTGAAATACGTGTCGCTTTGAATAGCTTGATGGGCTGTCAGTAAGAACTGTAGTAATGGCAACAGCAATTAGAATAGTAAATAATCTGTGAAGTGAAGGGAAATGATAATGTTCTAAACTTGCCAATGCCACGGTCCAAACTCAGCAGCTGGGCAAGGGGTGGTGGTTTGCAGAGCTCCAGACAGGGCATCCTGCACAGGGGCAGGGATGGAAATCTGAAAATCCAGCGAGCAAGCTGAGGGAGCTGACTGGGCAGGCTGGTACCCACGAGCAAGGACATACAGACAAGAGCCTGGAGGGGCAACGGGCATCCCAGGCCTGCTGTGACAGCTCCCGGGCAAGGGGAGGGCTGCCCAGAGGAGTGAGGATGGTGAGAGGGACCATCGTCCCCCCACAGTGTCCCACATGGGAGTGCGTGGGGTGAGGTTGCATGCTTCAGAGCCTGAGAGCAGAGGTGTGAGAAAAGCCAGGGGGCAACGGGAAGGGCTGCAAACCCAATGTAGGGAGCTGGAGAGGGACCCACAGGGAAGCAGAACGGAGTGCCGGGAAAGGATGGCAGTGCTGCTTACAGCGGCTGAGAGAAGAGGCTGCAGCAATGTCCTGGGAGGGATGTAGCCCTGGTGCAATAAATGATGTTATTATTGACTTTACAGGCGAGGAGCCTGGGGAAAATAAAGCAGAAGAAAGGACTGAACTGGCACTGTCCTCATCTCTGCCCTGGCACATCTTCAAGGAGGAGAAAAGAAATGAGATCTGCACACCGAGACACCAGGCTGTTCATTTTTATTGCCCTGCGAAATCTAATACTGCGTTACCTTTGAACTGCTAATGAAAAGGGACTTTTTTACGGCAGGGAGGGCGTCAGCGTGCAGCAGCATGTCCCCAAGGAACAGCAGCTGTGCCCTGGCTTCCCTGCTGACCGGCATTCCCGGGATGGCTCCTTTCCACTGCTGGCTTTTCTTCCCTTGCTGTCTGATGTATCTCGTCACAGTGCTGGGAAATGGCACCATCCTGCTCATGGTGAGAGTGAATCGAAGGCTCCACCAGCCCCTGTGCTACTTACTTTTGGTGCTGGTCGCAGTGGACCTGGGCCTGGCTCTGCCCACCTTGCCCACAGCATTGCACGTCTTCTGGTTCGGCACTGGAGAGAACAGCTTCCCGGTCTGCCTCACCCAGATGTTCTACATCCGTGTCTTCTCCTTCATGGAGCCCTCAGTGCTCCTGGCCATGGCCTTTGATCGCTACGTGGCCATCTGCTGCCTGCTGAGATACTCCTCACCCTCACCAGCGCCAGGATTGCAAAGATTGGGCTGGGGATGGTCTGTGACTCTGACGCTGCTCCCGCTCATCTGCCTGCTCCCGCGGCTGCCATTCTGTAGGTCCCACGTGCTGTCCCACTCCTATTGCCTGCATGGCTGGCGTGCACACACTCCACCTGAACAGCCTCTATGTCCTAATCCTGGTGCTGTTCGTGACCCCAGACACAGTGCTCATCACCTTGTCCTACGCCATGATTGTTAAGGCCGTGGTGGGTACCACCTCCAGAGAGGAGCAGACCAAAGCCCTCAACACTTGCATCTCTCACGTGTGTGCTGTCCTCAACTTCTATGTCCCCATGGTCGGCCTGTCCATTATACACCGGTACAGGAAGAATGCTGCACCCCTCAGCCACAACATCTACCTTTGTGTCCTGCCTGTGTTGAACCTCATCATCTACAGCATGAAAAACAAGCCCATTTGCAAAGGCCTCCTCAGGCTCCTGTGTCAAAGACTGGCCTGGCCTGGCCATGGCCAGTAGCCCAGGAGTCACTGAGTAGTGGGAAGCTTGCCTACATGAAATGCCCATAAAAGGTGACAGGTCGAACATAAGCAGGAATTTAAGAGAAAGAGACCTTAATGGGAAGAGGACCTTACAAAGGATGCTCTAACTGTCAGCAGAACACCCTAAATGCATTAAAAGCAGGAATCCAGCTAGGAAACAGGGCAACCACTTGGTGGCCAAGGGTGAGAAGCAGACTCAGGGGTGATCAGGCCATAGCAGAGAAGCTCAGTGAATTCTCTGCATCAGATTCCTACACTTCTGCACTTTCACACTGTTGTCATGGCAAATGGATCAGAGGATCTTGATCTGTTCAAAGTAAATATGGAGGAGGGGTTGCATCAAAGAAATGTCAGTTAAATAGCACTAACTCACGGGACCAGATGTCATTCACCTGAGAGTCTGGAAGGAGCTCAGGGCTGAAGCTGACGATGCTGGGCAAGGGGCATCACTATTGCAAATGGTCACGGTGCTGCAGGGCAGATCAGCCCGTCAACTCCACCTGCAAAAGGGGCTCCATGGGGTTCCTGGGACCTGCTGGCTGGTGGGACTGGAGAGGCTCTGATAAAGAATAAAGTCACCAAGCATATGGGCAAACACATATGGGTAAAGCTCTTGCAGAGTCAGCCAGGCTGCTGCAAGGGGCAGTCTGGAAGTCTGCTGGACTTCTGAGAGAGTGGGTCCAGCCGGAGAGATCCCGTGGCCGTAACACACAGGGATGCCCAAAAGCCTTTGACTAAATGCTTTTAATGAAATTCATTTGTAGGGGGATTGGAGGAAACCCTCTTCTAGGGATGGAAGTCGGTTACGGTAAGAGTAGGTCATTTGCAGTGCAGAGGAGAGTCAGCAGTGGCCTCCCCAAGGGATCTCTGCTGGGACTCGTTTTATTCCGCACTCTCATCAGTGCCCTGGACAAGGGAGGGCACAGGGAACTCTCAGAGCTTGCAGATGACACTAGGTCAGCCACTGGACTGATAGCAATGCTCTTCTCTGTTTTTATAAGATCGTTAGAACTTTAATTGCAACAACAATAAATTCTTGGCTCCACACAGGAGGTGTGCTTCCTTCTGCTGTAACAAGCATTTGAGTGTAGCACAGCCCCAACACACACACACAACCACCACGAGACGTGGTAACACCTGAACGGGGTAGGATGTTGTTTGGAACACGAGGCCCACAGAAGTGGCTCTCAAAGCACGGAGTCTGAAGAGGCTGCGTGGTGGTGGGGATATGTAATATATCTGTTGACAGGTCTCCTGGGCTGCCGTGGGGGACAGGGAAACTGCATGAAGGTTTGTCACACCCGGCACTCAGCCCTGAAGCCCAAGGAGGGGGGCTCAGCCTGAGGAAGGCGGCTTCTGTTGTTTGGGTCACCCCAGTGAGATCTTATCAGGTAACCTGTAAAGCACCAACAGCCATGCAGTTCTCAGTCTGCCTTGGAATACGTAAGGTATTTTTTGTTATTTTTCTGTAATTTCCCTTGGGTGTTCATGTGCCCATTTAGGCTTCAGTAAAGACCAACGTTGCTTGGTTGTTCTCAGTAATGACAGCTTTATGTGAGGGAAAAAAAGGAGGCAGGATTTATTCTGGCCCTTCTTAGCCCCTCCTGGGCTGGTGGATGCTGCAGACCCGTGGGGAAGGCAATGACCTTCTGTGCACAGCAGGGCTGCCATCAGCGCTGCTACCCGTGATTTGGTTTTACTTTAAGTGTGCAGCGCTGCTTCGCCCCTCTGCTTTTGAAGCTTGTGCCAAAGCAATCCTATTCAAATAAATGGACATCAAAGCAGAGGGAGGTATGGGGAGCAGGCAGAATATTCTGGGGTAAAACCAACTCAAACTATCTGCTTTAGGGTGATCTGAGCCACTCTTCTCCAGGCCCTACCTTGATTAGATCTCCTCCTGGGTGACAGGAGCTTAAACACCCAGTGTGCATGGAGGCACCTCACTTCAGGAGTGCCCGCTGCGAGCTGTAATACAGGAGGGTGGAGCTGCTGTGGCTGAGCTGGACCCACTCAGCTGGGGATCTGACCTGAACCCTTTTCGCATATAATTCTGCTCCCATTGCGACCTGATGGTATTGTGAGCCCGGTGCTGCCACCATGAAGTGGCTGGTCCAGGCAGAGCAGATGAACCACCCCAGATGCTGTGAGTCTGCAACACCCCAGGGCGGGCTGGTCACCATCCCTGGGAAGGGAAACGCATGGTGACTTCAGCTCCCGCAGCACCAGTCACAGCTTTTGGACATGTCTTGTCCTGCTGGAAATGTCACCTGGCTGGAGCAAGAGGGCTTTGCCCAGGTCCTTAGGCACCTCATGGTCTTAGCAAGTCTGGCTGCAGGTGTAAAAGACTTGAATAAACAGCTGTTGCACATAGGTAGATCTGTGCTCTAGTGCGCTCTGACACACTAGAGACCATGTGGCTGAGCACATCTAGGAAGTGTTAGATCTTCCCTGCAGATACATGTCCAGGTGGTGCTGGCCAGGAGGATCAACTCCCTTGTTCTGGCAGGAGCTCTGGGTCCAGCTGACCCAGTGCCATGGTGAAGGTGGGAAACTCTTACCCCCACATGTCCATTGCTATGTCCTCCTTGTCTGAAAAGAAAGGCCATTAGCTTTGGAACCTCAATCAGTTACAGCTGCTGCATTATTGACCAGGAATGTACAGGAGACCGTAGAGACTGCAACACCCCTTCATGCAGCAAAGAAAATGCTGCGGGCCTAGAAAAGGGGTATCTACTTCATCTGCTGCACAAGAAGAGCTTAAAGGTTCAGGATCCTCAGCAGTCAAATGGATGAGAGGATGCAGTATCGAAACTATTATACACCAGCTGTTCTACCATAGGCAAAACTGTGTCCTACATCAGCAGCTTCTTGGGGTGAGAAGTTTGGGCATCCCTCTGCGGATCTGTTTGGTTTTTACACTGTAAATAATGGGGTACAAGGAGGTAGATATTGGCCATGAGGACATGAATCAGAGGAGAAGCAGGTTTCCCAAACCTATACACCATGGACAAGCCAATCATGGGGATATAATCACAGAATCACCGAATCCTGCAGGTTGGAAAAGCCCATCAGGATCATCGAGTCCAACCCTCAGCCCGACTCTACAAAGTTCTCCCCTACCCCACATCCCCCCACAGCTCATCCAAACGGCCCTTAAACACACCCAGGGATGGGGACTCCACCCCCTCCTTGGGCAGCCTATTCCACTCTCTGACCAAAATAATAAATCAGAACAGCACAGATATGAGAGACGCAGGTGTTCAGGGCCTTGAGACGCTCCTCCTTGGATGCGATACTCAGCACAGTCTTAACAATCATGACATAGGACAGGATGATAAACAGCAAGTCTAGTCCAGAAGTGACCACGACAATAAATAAGCCATACATGCTATTCACCTTGATATCTGCGCAGGGCAGCTGGAGTAAGTTGGGGTGCAAACAGAAGGTGTGAGCCAGCACGTGGGCCCTGCAGAAGGACGGTTTCTTCAGAAGTATCAGCAAGGGGAGCAGGAGGCCAATGCTCCTCACTGCGAGCCCCAGCCCGATGCCACTGATGCTGGGGGGTGGTCAGGATGGAGGTGTACCGCAAGGGGTTGTGGATGGCCATGAAGTGGTCGAAGGCCATGGCCCACAGCACCCCAGAGTCCAGGATGGAGAAGCAGTGAATGAAGAACATCTGGGTGAGGCAGGCGTCAAACCTGATCTCCCGTAAACCGAAGAGCAGCATGCTCAGCACCATGGGGAGCGTAGCCAGAGACACGCCAAGCTCTGCCACAGCCAGCATGCACAGGAAGAGGGACATGGGCTCATGGAGGCTGTGGTCTGCTTTGACGACAAAGACGATTGCACTGATTCCCAGGATGGAAACAACATACGTGCAGCAGAAAGGGATGGTGATCCACACAGTCCCACTTCCCATTCCTGGGATTCCTGTTAGAAGGAAGGTAGAAGGTCTAAGGAAGCTACTGTTGGTCATTTTCCTAGTGCAGCACCTTCTTCCTGTCAGAGATCAAGCAGCAGATCCCACTCATCCTACAAAAGAATTCACAGAAATCGTGAAATGATACACAGAAAATCACAGTAATCGTACCTTAAAGCAAAGCTTCCTTCACGTGTCTCTCGCTGCAGTGATGGGGATCCAGACTTCTGAGTTTGCTGAGACAGCAAGAGGGCATTTTAGCTTTGTAAGCAGTTCTTGGCATGGGGAACTGCAGCTCCCAGAAGCTTACGGAGATGGAGGCACACAGCACCTAGTTGATGGCTCAGCTGTGGGCTTCTCTGTGCCAGGACACAGGAGCTGTTTCCTGGACTGGGGGATGTGATACTGCCTTGACTGTGTTGCACCAGAGGGCAAAAAGACTTGAGAGGCAGAATCCTGGATGAAGGGGGGAAGCAGACCTGGATCTTGTACAGAAAGCCCATCTCTGGACTTGGGAGTCAAGGACGGAGTTCACCGGCCCTTGCTCTGGCTTTTCCTTGTCCTGTAGAAGAGCAAGGGAAGGGGCAGCGTGCAGATACCCAGACCCGTGCTCTAACACTGCAGGGTGACTCCCTCAGCCAGATGTCTGAGGGTGCCTTCCAGGGCTTTATAAATGAGATTCCCATATCCCTTCTGTGCAGGTGTTGCAGAGTACATCCTCTCTGCTGGTTGTGAGCTTCATCCTCATTTTAGAACTTTTTTTTTAAATAAAATTCTTTGCACCTCTATTTTCTTCCTTTCTGTGAACGAATATCAGACTTGATCTTTTCCTCCCCTAAAAATAACCTTGACAGCAAAGACCTGATATGAGTGCCTTTGCACCAAGTGATTTCTGTATCTTTGAGAGCTGGGCACAGCTGAGAACTCAGATAGTGCAGCAACATTTTGCAGGATTCAGCCATCAAGCATTCACCCGTGCGCTGCCAAAAAAGCAGCCTTGTTAACATCTGCTAGCACAAGAGCGAAGGATTTCAGACTTGGATATTCTCGTACCTATGAATGCAAGTGCTGTTTTCCAGCACAAATGGAGCAAACAATAGCCAAATCACCCTGTCGCAGGGAGGAGAGCTCTGGCAGCTCCCCGTGGTGTACAGGAACTGCTTCTGCACGCTGAGAAGAGAAGATCTGAGTTCTACTTACCCACCTTGCCAAGCTGTACCACAGGCAGGGATTGTCCCTCCTTACGGGGGACTGTCCCCTCACCTGGGCGCAGGTGCCTGCTGCGCAGCATCTCCGCTGGTTGTCTGGACCCCACCAATCACCCTGGGGAACAGGCAGTTTGTCGCACCCCGATGCCCACCCCGGTGCGATAAACTGCCCTCATGACGTGAGAAGGGTCTGAGGGTAACAAGCTCTTCATGACGTGGGCACCCTCCCTTTAAAACTAATAATCCCTTGAACGCGAATACTACAGTAACACCGACAAAGTTCTCTGAAATTATCTAACAGCTGACATGTCAAAAGCAGCCCAGAAAAAGCAGATCACTTTGCCTTAAATATAGAGCAATACCCAAATATGAGCCGCCTGAGATCTTGTCTCCAGGCTGCCAGTGAACACATCTTCATAGAGCCACTCCACGAAATCCCCCAGGGCTCCCAGGCTCACTGGATACTTCTGCTGCTTTTTTTGTTGTTGTTGTTGCTCTACGATCTCAAAGGAGATGATGCAAATATACTATTAAGAGTGAATGCCAGTGTCAAGTGGGAGGCTACTGTGGAAATGCTTTGGGTTAGCACCAGGAGCTAAATAAGGCTAGAAACTAGGTGTGAAGTCAAAGTGGGACTGAAATGTGGTGTTGGCTTCTGGTTTCAACAAGGAGATGCCAGAGAGGAGGAAACTTTCCTGGGAGACCCTCTGTAGGGGTGGGAAGGTCAGACATGAACCTACCAAGGGGAGAGAGCGATGGTGGCGAGGTGCCCCTTTCCTGTGGCCTCAGGTACCATCATCAGGAGATGAAATGCCTGAAAACACTGGGCTGCCCACCAAAACATTCAGGTTTGGCCTTTTTCAGCAATGGGACCATCTGTTGCCCTTGGATTTCAAAGCACCACCCTGAAATTGTACATCCCCAACCCGTGAAAGTGACTGTGTCCCTGGTTTGGGGACAGACCCCCTTGGCTTTCACAGAATCACAGAAACCCAGAATCATTCAGGTTGGAAAAGCCCCTCGGGATCATCGAGTCCAACCCTCAGCCCGACTCTACAAAGTTCTCCCCTACCCCACATCCCCCCACAGCTCATCCAAACGGCCCTTAAACACACCCAGGGATGGGGACTCCACCCCCTCCCTGGGCAGCCTATTCCACTCTCTGACCACTCTTGCTGGGAAACATTTGTTCCTCATGCCCAGTCTGAACCTCCCCTGTTGCAGTTTAAAGCCGTTCCCTCTTGTTCTGTCACTAATTCCCTGGGAGAAGAGACCAGCACCAACCTCTCTACAACGTCCTTTCAGGGAGCTGTAGAGAGTGATGAGGTCTCCCCTCACCTTCTCCTCCTCACACTGAACAGTCCCAGCTCCTTCAATCTCTCCTCACAGGATTTATTCTCCAGGCCCTTCCCCAGCCTCGTTGCCCTCCTCTGCACTCGCTCCAGCCCCTCGAGATCTCTCTCGGATTGAGGTGCCCAAAACTGGACACAACCCTCCAGGTGTGGCCTCACCAGTGCAGAGCACAGGGGGACTATCACCTCCCTGCTTCTGCTGGTCACACTATTTCTAATCCAAGCCAGGATGCCGTTGGCTTTCTTGGCCACCTGGCCTTCCCACCGCCTCCTCCAGGCAGCTCACACGTAGCGTTAGCGTTGTCTGGGGGGGCAGTGCTGACCCCCTCCCAGCCCAGCAACCACCCCCTCCGTACCGCTCAGCGATCCAGATGTCACAGCCAGCTTGCTTTGTTTGCAGAGAAGGGAATCCTAGAGAAGGAGCCTAAGCTGTTGGTGCTGAGTGTCTGATATTAGGTGATGGCTTGTGTGCAGACATCCCATAGGTCACAAGGAGCTCTATGAGTCAGCCAGTCACGTATCTGACCAGCAATGATCCCCTGCTGTCATCTCTTACTTAAGAAAACCCCATCTTAGAAAACGTCTCCCATTGCCACCGGAGGAGACAGCCTGGTGGAATGGATGGACATTCGTCATGAGGGCAGCTCCATGCTCTTAATGAAAATGAAAACAACATTTTTCGTGGAGCCTGCAGAAAAATGGGGGTTCTACCTCACCAGAGCAGTCAGTCACAAGAAATGGTGCAGCCCTGCTTTATGAATTGGGTGCTCTGAGACCGGCTGGTAGATGAACAGCAGTCCTATCTCTCCTCCTTTGGCTTCCCCTGCCTCTTGTCTGCGGTCCTTGAAAAGCTACTTATGTTTTATCTGAAGAAAAAGGATGAACTGAGTTGAAATTTAAGTATTCTACTGAAATGGTGCCAAAAAAATACTCATTTCCCATTTTGTCTGCAGCCTAACATCTGCTTTGCTTCAGCAGAAGCACATGTTCTCTTCCTGGGGGTCCCCCTCCTGCTTCCCCGCTGGTATCCAGGTCACGGAGAGATAGCAGAGCCCGAGGCTCCTCGTGGGTGGCCACGATAGTCAGGGCTGCTCCGGAAGATAGAGAGCTCCAAGAAATGCCAGGCCAGGTCAGAGCTCTCCTCTCCATCCATTAGTGCCCTTCAGTTTGCACCAAAAATAGAGCAGAGGTCCGTAACGTGCTTGAGTTTCAAAACCTGAGTTTGGGTCATCTGACCTTCACCTCGTCGTGCTGCCGACATTTTTCAGACATAGAGCAGTGGTTCTGTAAAACGGGTTTGCCTGTTTATGGGGATATGTTGTGGTTTAACCCCAGCCAGTCACCGAGCACCGCGCAGCTGCTCGCTCACGCCTCCCCCCTCCCACTGCGATGGGGAGGAGAATCGGGAAAAAGAGTAAAACTCGTGGGTTGAGATAAGATCGGTTTAATAATGAAACTAAACTAAAATATAATAATAACAATAATAAAATATAATAATAATAATAGTAATGAAAATAGTAATGAAAAGGAATATAATAGAGAGAAATAAAACCCAATCAAGCCAAGGGGTGCACAATGCAGTCGCCCACCACCCACCAACCGATGCCCAAGCAGCGATCGGCCCCTCCTGGCCACCCCCGCCCTCAGTTTCTATACTGGGCAGGATGTTCTGTGGTATGGAATATCCCTTTGGCTAGTTCAGGTCAGCTCTCCTGGCCATGCTTCTTTCCCTCCCAGCTTCTTGTGCACCGGCTCGCTGGCAAAACATGGGGAGCTGAAAAATCCTGACCTCAGGATACACACCACCTAACAACGACTAAAACATCAGTGTGTTACCAACATTATTCTCACACTAAATCCGAAATTCAGCACAGCTACCAGGAAGAAAATTAACTCTACCCCAGCCAAAACCAGGATTATAGTTGACTTACATTAATATAGTGCAATCCTGTTAGCAACGATCTCCCTGTGATAGGTCACTCCAAATAATTGCATCAGCAACGATTTCTGATGTTTTTGAAAAGCTTCACATTTACATAAGACTTTTGGAATTTGCTAGCATGGGATTATTGTAGGTTTTGCCTTCCTTACAAAACAAATGTTAATGCTTAAAATTGATTTCCACCCATTTCCTTCTACAAGGACAGACACGGCTCCCATCTGAGCACCCTCCCTTTGAATCACAGAATCGTTTAGGTTGGAAAAGACCTTTAAGATCATGAAGTCCAACCATAAACCCAACACTGCCAAGGCCACCACTGACCCACGTCCCTGAGTGCCACATCTACAGGTCTTCTAAATACCATCACACACTCCAGGGAACACTTCATAAAACGAGAGCTGCTGCAGGAACATCTTTTGGAGATACGCAGCCTTGCAGTGTAAATATTTTAATCATGAGAGGATATTATTTTTAACAGTGAAAGAATTTTAACAGTGAGGAGTTTCACTTCTGGGAGGGGTGAATGCTCCGTCTCCCAGTGGTGTAGAAGCCGGACTGAATGTCTCTATGCCAAGTTTCATCACACAAGAGATGAAACGTCCTGGACAGTGATAACAGAAGAGACAATCTAGTGATTTCTGTGAGAATGCAGCTCAAACTCCAGGCACTCAGGAAGAGCCCCTCCCTGAACAAATAAATAGTCACAGCGTTAACTCTCATTAAATTTACCAGCATCATCAGTAAATTATGAGCACGTTTTGAAGCACATACCTATGGGTCAGGTTCCCTTTCGCTGGAAGAGGAGGACCACCCTCTCCCAGAGCTTCTTGTTTCTCACCCCATAAACAATGGGGTTTAACATGGGGGGCACTATCAGGTAGAGATTTGCCACCATTATATGGACGTGGGGAGGGATGCTCTTCCCAAACCGGTGGGTGAGGAACGTGAAGAGGGCAGGGACGTAAAAGGCAAGGATGACACAGACGTGGGATGTACAAGTGCTGAAGGATTTAAGTTGTGCCTCTCTGGACGACAGCCTCATTACCACCCGCAGGATCATGGTGTAGGACACAGAGATCAGGATCACGTCCGAGCCTGTCACTATGAAAGCTGCAAAGAGGCCGTACATGACATTGACTCTGGTGTCCCCACAGGCCAGCTTCACCACGGCCATGTGCTCGCAGTAGGAGTGGGAGATGACATGATGCTGGCAGAAGGGCAACCTACAGAGAAGGAAGCAGAAGGGACTCACCAGGAGGACCCCACGCACCAGCACCAGGCTCCCGAGGGCCACCACTGCTGGCACAGAGAGGATGCTGGAGTGCCGCAGCGGGTGGCAAATAGCCATGTAGCGATCCAAGGCCATGGCCATGAGCATGCCTGACTCCACCGACGAGAAGGTATGGATGAAGAACAGCTGAGCGAGGCAGGAGAGAAACCCAATCTCCCCAGAGCCCAGCCAGAAGATGCCAAGCATTTTGGGGAGCATGGATGTTGATAGGACCAGGTCAGTGAAGGCCAACATGGCCAGGAAGAGATACATGGGCTCGTGCAGGCTCGGCTCTGTCTTTATAATGAGGAGAAGGGTGATGTTCCCCAGCACAGCAATGGCATACATGATGCAGAAGGGGAAGGCAATCCAGAACTGCTCCTTCTCCAGCCCAGGGATACCAACGAGTAGGAAATAGGGAGGGTGGGAGAAGGCGGTAGAGTTCAGAGACATGAAACTGGTTGGACTCGATGATCCCAAGGGTCTTTTCCAACCTGAATGATTCTGTGATCCTGTGAAACCCTTCTTGTGTCTTGCCTGCACTGAAGGGTCTTGTGTCCTGTAAAAAATCAACAAACACCCTCGGTCTGATCTGGTCAGTGGCAAACAGAGGCTGGCAGGAGGTACAGTCTACGAGCCCCAGTCCTGCCCCCAGCCAGCCATCCCGGTGAGTGCTGCTTGCTCTGGTTCAGGAGAGTGCTTCTGAAGCCAGTGTCCTGCCCATTCCCACCACAAGCACCCTGCCCCACCTCTGGAGCGGTCCTGGAGCACGCAGGCTGGATTCCTCTCAACGGGAAGGACTCCCGAGGTGCACCCCTGATACTCTCCAGTGTCCAACGGGTGGCCAGCCCAGGGGACCAGATGAAAGCTGGTCTGAAACAAACCTTGCAATGTGGGCAGTGGGGATATAAAGTCGTTAGCACCAGCCCTGCGGCTCTACAGAAGCTTTTGACAGCGCAGAGCTGCTGGCCAGTGTAAAGAGAGGCAACAAGTGGTTGCCTCAGTCAAAAACCATCCAATTTCAGGGCAAAAAACTGAGCCAGTGGCACAGTATTTGGCAACCCAGCCCTGCAAACGCAGTGCTCCAGCGATGCCCGTTCTCCCCCCAACAGCCTGCAGCTCGCTCAGCCCCTGCACGTTACTCAGCCCATGGCTTTTCCCTCATACCTGGGAAAAAGGATTCCTTGCAGAGCCCTGCAGCACAGACCGGGCCAATGCTCCTGACCTGAGAAGACCCTTCAGAAACCTTCCTGGGGCCGATGGCAAGCTGCAGGGCGCAGAGGGACGGAGGGGACAGCAGCAGCTTCCGAGGGTCCGGTGGTGACCGAGGACGCTCCCGCAGCATCCGAGTGGGACCTCGCACCCCACCCACCACAGCCCAGTCCAGCACGGCCACCAGTCGCCCGCCAGAGCTGGGCTGGGGGGGCTGAGCTTGAAACCTTACAAACGGCTGGGGCTCGCCTGCGCTCTGGGAGAGATTTCCCGGTTTTTGGTTTGTGTTTTTGTTGGGGTGGGGTTTTTTTGTTTTTTTTTTTTTTTTTTTCCATGTGGCTGTAAACATCCTGGGAATTGAAATCCCTGATATTTTTATTTCTTCATCCCACCTCCTCCCTGCCAGCTGCCTCTGTTGGTGCTGCTGTCCCTAAAACCTCAATTCTGCCTCGGAGAGCGGCGGGACGGGAAGGCGCTTCCCGGCCAAGGCGACGGGAGAGGCAGGAGCTGCCTGCGAGCTCCGCTGCCTGGGGCTGCCGCTGCCCAGCGGGGCGGTGGCATAAAAGGTCTAATTACAGGGCAACAAATTACTGCCCGAGCCCTAAATACTGACCTGCCTCCCTCCCTCCAGTTTCCAAGTAGGGACTCTGCGCTGCAGAGACCGGGAGATAAACCCCAGCAGGGAGCTTGGCATCCCCCCGCTATTTAACGGGTAATTAGAGGGAGACAAATAGGCAGGTTTTAACCCCCTCAGTGCCGATGACCTCACACACAGAGCTGCATTTTGCCCAGCTTTGCGTCTGTTTGCTTGCAGCGTGTTTATTCACAGGGCTGGGTTTGTAATTAAAACAGCAGCAGCATAAATTAGGAAGTGCTTTCCAAACCTCAGGGAGGAGCGGGGGGGTCCAGGCGCCCCATCCTCGGGTTGGGGTTTTCCTTCAGCTGCAGGACAGAAGTGACCCGGGGCCTCGGCAAGGGACGTTTCAGCGGGCAAGCAGTTGCAAGGGTACACGTTGAGGAGGAAGGCAGATTCCTCTCTTCCCCAGCAAAGCCACGCTCTGTGACTAAAGTTTGGAAAACAAGATGGAGAGTGAGAATCCCACACAGTTTTCATCTGTACCCGGGAGAAATTCATCACGCCTCCCTGCTCTGAGGCTCTAATAACTGTCTTTCTGAGAAATAGGCGGCTGGGAAATATAATAGAGCATTTTCAGGATGGTTCATTCATTTTTCTTTATTAATTTTTCTCCTAGCACAAAAGGAAAAGAAAAAAACAACCCAACAACAAAGGAACATATGGAGAATGAGCAGGAGTCATTTCTCAATGTCACAGCCCTCTGAAAAGAGTTCAGATCCATAGCGTGCCTCTGAAAAATTCATTCACGCTTCCCAAATCACATTAGGCAGGTACAGAGTGTTTTCATTTTTATGAAAATTTTTTACCCTTCTAAGCTGTAATAAAACAGAATATGACCAAAATGGCAGGGGGCAAAACTGCCTCTAAGTCCCAGATGGAAACTACTTGTAACTCACTTAAATGAAAGTATTTATTTTGAAATAAAATGTGCTTTAATTTAGCAGAAAAGATTATAACAAGATGTGTTTCAGGGAGACTGAAGCTATGCAAGCACAGACTACAAAAAGGACCCCCATTTTACTCTCAGCGTTAGCTGGCAGTTGGAGGAAGCTGCACCCAACTCCAGCAAATATTGCTGCCGTTTGAAGGCCCCGATGCAAGGCAGCGCGTGTCTTTGCTAAGACACCTCTTTCAGCGCTCCTAGAACTTCTGGGCAAGATGCAAGAGCCCCTGAGTGCAGCCCTTAGACCTATCTTCTATCCTCCCTGATGGAGCTCATCGTTCATTGCCTGCTTTCCACGCGTTTCCCTGTTTTTCTCAAATAATTTATTTCTTTTTCACAGCTAGGCTTGCAATATTTTCGCCAGCGTGTACAGGGGCAACAGGAGCACGTGCCAAGCAAGGGAACGTTGCCCAGAGGGGCTGTGCTGCTTCTATCCTTGAAGGTGTTTAGGACCCAGCTGGATAAACCCTCAGCAAACTGGCCTAAAATTAACTGAAATTCCTCCCTACAAATCTCAGATCAGCAAGCATGGTGTGAATCAGTGTAAATTTATGTGCTCTGTAATTTTTATTTTTCTCTTCCCTCCTTCTCTAGCAGTTCCTGCTGATATTCACTGGTTTGGGCTCTGGGTTGACCTTTCTGGAGAATGAGTTCTATGCCCCCAAAGGATTATCCCACAGTCTACTCAGCACTTGCTAAACCGCACCTAGATACTGCGTCTGGGTTTGGGCCCCCGCGCAAAAAAGGCATCAGCAAAGCTCAGCTGATGGCTCCCAGGGTGGCTGGCGTTGGAGCAACGTTCCATGAGGAGAGGCTTAGGAAAATGGGCTTGTTCAGCCTGGAAAAGAAAAGGTTTTGGGAGGGCCCACAGCAGAAGATCAGCCTTCCTCTACCCTTGTCCAGAAGATGGAGCCAAGTTCCTCACAGTGTGGCATGGTGGGAGAATGAGAGAAAACAAGTGTAAGTTGAACCAAGAGAGGTTTAAACTGAGTATAAAGAGAAGCTTTTTCAGAGTAAGAACAATCAAGCACTGTAATAGAGACCCAGAGAAGTTGTGCAACATCCATCCCTGCAAGCTTTCAACACCGAACTGGATAAAGTCCTGAGCAACCTTGCCTGACCCCGGAGCTGCCCCTGCTTTGAGCAGGAGGCTGGGTTAGAGATGTCCCCAGGTCACTTCCAACCTGAATTACCCCATGATTCTGTGATAATCACCTACTGATGGAGACACCGGTGTTCAAGAGCACCTGGGCCTCCTGATGGAGCATAGATCAGCCTTCTTAGTAGTATCTGGTGCTGCTCTAGTCCCGTGGAGGGTCCTGCTGTGCGAGGCTTTGTGCACTACTCCCTTGCGGAGTGAAAGCCAGTGTTCAAAGCAGAGATCACACCCCCCGGCACCTCTCACTGGAGGAATCCCAGGGGCTGTTGCAGTGGGAACAACCAACACGTCTCTGTGCATGGCAGTGCAGCCACCTCAAGGATGAAGACCATTCATGGCAACCAACAGCAAGGTTAGAGTTTAAACCGGGAGGAAAAAGAAGAGGTTGCTTCTTTCTATTTATAAAGAAACAGATTTATTTTTAAAAAGGCAAAGAACATTAGGAAAAAAACTAGAAGTGAACACTCTTCAAATCTGTATGTTTCTTTGTAAATCCTATTGTACATCCTTTCCCAGGATCTTTAACCTTTTCCAAAATATGAAGTGGTGTTTCCACCTGTGCAGACATTCAAAAGCTGTCTGGACACAGTCCTGGGCAGCCGGCTCTAGCTGGGCCTGCTTGAGCTGGGGTCTGGACAAGATGTCCTTCAGAGGTGCCTCCAGCCTCAACCATTCTGTGATCCTGCAATGGTGTGAAAGCAAACGCAATTTGCTTTCAGACCTTCTTGGTTGGCCCAAACGCTTGGTGGCTTTCATTGTATTAAAAGGGTTTTGTAGTAGTGTCCCACTAGTAGAAGATTCATGAGAATAAAGAGAAGAAAGGCTGTTAGGTGGTCTGTTTCATGGGGAACAGTCCTGCACCAAAGACTTTAAGTGTAAAACAAGATGAGCTGGTGTCAGGATACAGGAGGCAGCGGCTGAGTATGGGTCACTGGGCAGTTCTGTCGCTGTATATATGAATTAAATTCAGGATCCTCCTCTGTATCTGCTTGGTCCTCACCCCGTAGATGATGGGGTTGAGCACAGCGGGCACCAGGATGTAGATGTTGCCCATGATGATATGGACCAGTGGAGCCAGGTCCTTCCCAAACCTGTGCACCACGGACAGCCCAATCAGGGGCACGTAGAAGGCCAGGACCACGCAGATATGGGCAACGCAGGTGCTGAACACCTTGAGCCTCTCCTTCCACGACGCCAGCCGCAAGACAGCCTTGAGGATCAGGACGTAGGAGAGGCAGATGAGGATGGCGTCCAAGCCCATGACCAGCAGGATGGCGGTGAGGCCGTACACCACGCTGGGGGTGGTGTTGGCACAGGCCAGGTTCATCACGTCCTGGTGCAGGCAGAAGGAGTGTGACAGCACCCGGGAGCTGCAGAAGGGAAGGGGCAGGAGGAGTAAAGGCAAAGGCAGGAAGAAGAGAATTCCCCTGGCCATGGCTACCAGCCCTATTTTTGCTGTGGCGGCATTGGTGAGGATGGCAGGGTGTCTCAACGGGTGGCAGATGGCCACGTACCGGTCCACAGCCATGGCCAGGAGGATGGTGGACTCGATGGCCGAGAGGGTGTGGATGAGGAACATCTGGACAAGGCAAGCGCTGAAGCTGATCTCGCTG
Source organism: Strix uralensis (assembly GCF_047716275.1). NCBI lineage: Eukaryota > Metazoa > Chordata > Aves > Strigiformes > Strigidae > Strix > Strix uralensis. Next base: position 138,609,094 of record NC_133973.1, on the reverse strand, counting down.
GTGTTGAACCAGTAGAAGGAGAGGGCACGCGGCACCGTGGATGTGGACAAGGCCAGGTCGATGGCAGCCAGCATGCAGAGGAAGAAGTACATGGGAGCGTGCAGGCTGGGCTCCGTCTTCACAATGAACAGCACCGCGCAATTGCCTGTGACTGCCAAGATGTACATGGAGCAGAGAAGGATCGCCATCCAGAAATGGGCCACCTCCAGCCCCGGGATGCTGGCCAGGATGAAGGAGGGTGGGCTGAGGTCAGAGCTGTTGGGGAAGGGCATGGCATGTGGGCTGGAGAGCAGTCATGCTATGCCATGGCACGTCCCCTGCTGTAAGGGAAAGAGAAACAGCAGCTTTATGAATCCTTTCCCATGACTCCGAATCCCGTGGGGCTGCGGCTGTGAAATGCAAAGGGATCTTAGAGCTGCCATACTGATGCAGAGAGACCCTCTCTCATTTCTTTAGCCCACCATGGCTACGTACAATAGCATATGCAGCCACAGAATGGTGGCATTTGAATTTGAACAGGGATTGCTTGAGTTCTCTTCAGTGCAGAACACTGTAAAATCAACATTTTAAATGATAAACCCAACAGCTGAACTTGTTTCCTTTTATTTTTAAAGGGCAAAATTAAAAAAACCCAAACAGATTTTTAGTGCTTCCTGTTAAACTTCAGTTCTCTTTGAGTTTTTCCATATGTGCTGTGCTGCCCTGTCAGAAACGTGCTCTGTGAAACTGGCTGTGCTGCCTCCCACCATCCACCACTCCCAAGTGCTGCAGACACGCACAGTGAGACGCTCATGTTTATTTGTTTGCACACACAAATTGGATTTGCATCCATTCTGCTTGAATACACACATGGAAATACCAGAGTATCTGTAGAGAAAAGAATTCGGATTAGTCAGCTTATTCTGTCACTGTAAACTTTCCAGGAGTGCTGTGAGCCAAGGAGAATGGCCAGGAAGATACATAAAAGCCTTTGCTTTTGGTGCCTTTCTATTCTCAGGGAACAGATTTTTTTAAAATATTGAGATTTTAAAAGCGCTGGGGTGAGTGCCAAAGGCTGGGGCAGGGGCAGGGTGCGAGCCCCAGCGCTGCACAGCCCAGCCCGGCGTGGGAGGGCTTGGGACGGGGGTGCAGCCCCTGCCCGCCCGCAGCCCCCAGCCCTGACCGAAGAGAGGGATTAGCGATCCGCAGCGTTACTGAGCTGCCTCGGTATCTCTTTCATGCCCTATCCATGCAAAACAAGGATGCAAAATGGTTTTGTGGCAAGCTCTGCAGGCTGTTAATACAGTTATTTTACAAGTAACGTGCAGTTGTGAAAACATGGTGTTTTTTACTGCACATCTGTGGTGAAGTCCTTATCCTAAAATAGCAATCACGATTTATTTTCCTGATGTGGGGTTTTTCCATCTTGAATCGATAACAAATAAGACCCACACTGTAGCTTTTTATACACAATTTACAAACAGCGTAGGTGGACTGTTACTGTCGAGTTGCCTAAATGCTGTTCTAGTGATGAGATCCTCAGCAAACCACTGGCATTGAGACACGAGCTGAACGAACAAGGCGCTTCAGTAATTGCCAACAAGTATCTGAGCCAAGTTACCTGCCAGCCACTGAGGTGTAATTACAGTGTGAGTCTCACTGTAAGATATCTGCCACACTATTCATTTCTTTTGAGAGATTGTGACTGCGAGAGACAGACACACAAAGTAAATAATCCCTGGATTATCATTAATTATTATTATTAATCCTCAGTCCATCTTTAGTTTTTTGATGTCAGTAAATGCACCGGCGTTTTCAGAAGTGACTAATGATTTTTGTTTGCTACTGGGATGAAGACCAGGTACTGCGAGGACCTTGCTTTCTGTCGAGATGAAAACTGGATCCCTGTCTTTAAAAACACCAGTAAATGCATTTTCCTGGCATGATCCTGCCACCAGCAAGCCCCAGTAGCTGCATTCAAGAAGAGGTAAGCACATTCAGACACTAAAACCATCCAAGCTGGAGGACCACTCGCAGCAGCCACAGCAGTAAAGGCTCATAAACATTGACCAGACTTGCCCCATGGACCCAAAACTGGTCTGAGCCCAACTTGCCAGGATGGAGCAGGCAATGGGACAGTCTTCACCATCCGCATCCATCTCCACTGCTCCCTCCTGCGATGTGGCAGTGAGAGGGGAATATATATATATATATAAAATATACCCACTCAAATGCCCTCTAAGTCATTTTGAATATGTAGCCATTTATCCATACCATCTCACTAGAAAAAAAAAAGTATACATCAAGCCAAAATATTACTTCAGAAGGAAAAGAGAAAAGAAAAATTAAAAAGACAAGGCAAAGCTCAAATCCAAAGCATTTTGGAACCATACTTAAATTTCATCTTAATCGATGCCTTGATCAAATGCCTTTTGTGTTTTTTTTCTCTAACTGTTTGTCATCACTTGTAAGCAGAAAAGCTGTACCTGCGTGTCACCCTGCTGCTATTTTATAAATTTTATAAATGCGCCCAGGTCCTGCCTAGGTCAGTCGCTGTGGACAGGCCCTTGCTGCATCTGGAGTCACAGAAGCTAGGCCTGTAGGAAAGTGAGCGGGAAGTGGCTGGAGACTCACCCCACCACCAGCCACACCGTTAACCCATTCCTTGCCTCCAGGGACAGTCCTGGCTGCTGCCAGCCCTCAGGCAGTGCCCAGGCAGGAGTGAGGGGTAGCACTAGCCAGGGGATGATGGCCACTGGGCTGTGGACTAAAGCCATCCTGGTTAGGAAAGGACAAAAGGGTAGATATGGATGTGGCCAAGAAGCACCAGGTGTCTCCAGGACAGAGAACTGTCCTTATCCCTCTTTTAATTATCATGTGGACAAAGCCACAGAGTGCAGCAGGGACTGTGGTGTGGTTCTGCATGCAGGAGGTAACGGGAGAGTTTCTCAGGGCAGAGGAGATGCACAATGCAGGGCTCAGGGAGGGCTCAGGATAGGAGAAGCTTCTCCTTCTCCTTCTCCTTCTCCTTCTCCTTCTCCTTCTCCTTCTCCTTCTCCTTCTCCTTCTCCTTCTCCTTCTCCTTCTCCTTCTCCTTCTCCTTCTCCTTCTCCTTCTCCTTCTCCTTCTCCTTCTCCTTCTCCTTCTCCTTCTCCTTCTCCTTCTCCTTCTCCTTCTCCTTCTCCTTCTCCTTCTCCTTCTTCTCCTTCTCCTCCTTCTCCTTCTCCTTCTCCTTCTCCTTCTCCTTCTCCTTCTCCTTCTCCTTCTCCTTCTCCTCCTCCTTCTCCTTCTCCTCCTTCTCCTTCTCCTTCTCCTTCTCCTTCTCCTTCTCCTTCTCCTTCTCCTTCCTTCTTTCTCTTTCTCCTTCCTTCTTCTCTTCTCCTTCTCTTTTTCTCCTCCTACCTCTTCCCCTTCCCCCTCTCCCTCTCTTTGTCTCTCCCTCTTTCTATCTCCCATTCCCTCCTTCCCCTTCCCCTTCCCCTTCCTATTCTTCTCTCCTCCTTCTCCTCTGCTCTCCAGAAATGCCTCTGATATGTCTCAAACTGCTCCTCCTGTGCCTCATAGAAAATAAATCCACAGGCAAGCACTGTAAGGGATCCCATGGTACAAAGCGGAGAGTTCAGGGCACCACAGAACAGGAATTAGCAGCTTTAAGTGACACATCCATCTCTTTTTTTCTCGTGCAGATGTTAAACCACAATTAAGTTTCCCATTCCCAGAAGCAGCCACGAAGGTTTTTGAAGAGATGTTCCTAAAAGACAGTACCTTATACAGAGGCTCCCAGACCTTGAGTGTCTGCCTGGCACCCTCCAGCTCCGCAGGTTGGGAAGCAAACGGGGCGGCACACGAAGCTCTGCTGGACTGGCTGGTGAAGATGCACCAACTCACCGCGAGTCTCGCTCCACTGTGGTCTCCAGCTGTGCTAATAAATACACTAATAAATCTCCCACACATTTCCTCCCTGGCCCTCCCCCCCGAAAGTTTGCTTGCTGTGGCAAAGGCTCCTTGGGCTTTTGCTGTTTCGGAGAATGGCTGGAGCACAGATGAAGCACAGATGTCCAGGGACAAACTCTGGAAGTTTTCAGAATGGGAGGATCCTGCAAGCTAAGAGTCTCTCCAGCAAAGCTCTTTTCAAGGCTTTTCTGCTGAAAGTTGTGTTTGTTCCCTTATGTTAATCTTTCCTCTGATGGTAGCTGGCTGCAGGCACTGGGTTAGACCTTCGATATTTCAAGCAAAGAATGCTCCCACTGGGTGCTACCTCAGTGCAAACGGGCCCCCCACCCCCAGGCCCGCTGCGCCAGCGCTCAAGCAGAGATTCTGGGGGTGGTCTGCTGAACAGTATTTCACCCTGTGCAAGGGCCCACAGGGACCCTCAGCAAGACAACTAGCACAGCACAAAACAAACAGCGGCCTGCGAATCCTCCCCTCAGGAATCTTCCTTTCTCCCTTTGCATTTTATTATGGAGATGTTCCCTCATTGCTCTTTTCTCTCTATTCCACGTACTGTCGTGTGTAGAGCAGAACAGAAGGAGACTACTCCTGGGTTAGTCTGAAGTGTGAAGTGCTCAGCAGCAGGCAGGAACAGGCCAGTTCTGGAGTGTAATCCTGTCCCAACACCTTCTGCTGCCTCACCTTTCCGAGGTGAACATTGACCATTTCTTCCTATTCTCCACCATGGTCAAGACTAATCAAAATATGGCTTAAGACCAAAAATACAGCTCCATAATTTGAAGGCATGAAAGGTTTTGGGCTATTTTATTCTGGACGCAAGCCAGGAGAATCATGAAACCTTTCTGCGTGCCTGGCTGAGACCCCTCCTACAGCAGAGCAATAAGATGCTGGGAGACACTATCACCCCCCATCTGTGGACTGTCCCTGGAGATCTCCTCCTCCCATCCCTCTGAGGGGTACGGTCACTACCGGGCAGATCTCAGCTGGAAGATTGTAGTACGTGGCCCTTAGTGTCAGGAAGTTTAGCCATCCCTATTATATTTTTAAACCTCTTTTTTTTCAGCAAGAGAGCTAGGCACACCAGACCCCCAAGCACCATCCTGATGCATACCTAATTCATGCAATCCTGTGCTCATCTACAGCAAATCCTGAAGATTTTAAGCAACTCCAACCTAATATCTCGGCATCATAGAAACAGAAAAAAAATGGCTTCATCAAGTCTTTTGACCTTTTACGACGAATAGATGTCTTTTATTGAGAATATTGCACACATACGTTACATTCAATGCAAAACAATGGCTGGAACATTAGACTCGGCAGGATGGTAAGACTGAATGACATCAAAGAGCGATGCAAAGGCAGGAGTGGTTCCATCACTGTAGATGTGTATGGCACTTTAGAAACACAGATGAAGGCTGAGCCTTTTCTTTAAAAGGACTGAGAGTGCTGTGGGCCCACTTAACAGGACTTAATTTTCAGGAAATGCTCTGTGCTCAGCCTCTGGAGCTGAGCTCCATCTTGTGGGATGTTTCCAGTTGAATAACTAATGCCTGGGATATTCAGAGTGACTCCAGACCCTTGGCCCAAGCCCTGTCCTGGTGAGCTTAGCTGTGCTGTAACATGCAGAAAGGGACCGATGACCCCATGCAAGGGAATCTGAGTGAAGCTTAAACACTGTTATGTGGCTACTAGGGTTTACATAAGATGCGTTGCAGAGGTTCCTTGATGCACCTCATCACATGACTTGAAAAGAAAAAGTCATGCAGCCCATTTTTCTTTAATTGTCTCCCTCTAATTGGGGCTTCCATCTGTATATATCACTGCATTAATGCTTGGGGTGTTCACAGGCTGCTGGAAGGGACGAAAGCATCATGCTAGGACAAAACATGGAAGATAACAGCTCTGGGTTGAGGAACAGCCTGCGAGTGGATCTGCAGTTCTTTCATCTGGCAGTGACCCATGTGGATGGAGCGCCAAGAAACCAGTCCACTAGCTCTGACCAAGAAACCAGTCCACTAGCACTTTCTGGCAGAACTGGTGGAAAAAGCTACCAGTCAGAGTCACTCTTCCTCCGCAATGCCCTGAGCAAAGCCTCACGGATGTGGCTGGATTTTATGCTGTAGATAATGGGGTTGAGAGCAGGGGGGATTATAAGGTAGGTGTAGGCCACTAAAGTGTTAACCAGAGGAGGAACGTTCTTTCCAAAACGATGCATCATGGACAGTCCGATCATTGGGATGAAGAACACTAGAACAGCACAGATGTGAGAGACACACGTATTCAAAGCCTTGAGACACTCCTCCTTGGTTGCAAGGCTGATAACAGTTTTAATGATCAGGATGTAGGACAACACAATGAAGATGAAGTCCATCCCCACCGTTGATAAGAGAATAATCATACCGTAGAAGACATTGACTTTTATATCTGCACATGCTAGTTTCATGATATCAGGATGGAAGCAAAAAGAATGAGAAAGCTCAGTCTTCCCGCAATAGGTTAGTCTCTTGAGCAAGAAGGGTATGGGGAGGAGGGAGACCATCCCTCTCAGTATAATTGCCAGACCTATCTTTATGACAGTCGTCTTGGTCAGTATGGATGGGTGTCTCAGTGGGTGGGAGATGGCAATGAAGCGGTCAAATGCCATTGCCAGGAGCACAGAGGATTCAATGAAGGACAGTATGTGGATGAAATACATCTGAGTGAGGCAAGCATCGAACCCAATCCTTCGCATATTAAACCAAAAAAGGCCCAGAGTGGTAGGCAGTGTACATAGAACCAAGCCCAGGTCAGTGACTGCCAGCATGGAGAGGAAGTAATACATTGGTTCATGAAGACTTTGGGTCTTCTTTATGATGAAGAGGATCATGCAGTTTCCCGAGAGAGCAATAAGGTACAGTGCACAGAAAGGGATGGAGATCCAGTGGTGAAGGGCTTCCAGGCCTGGGATGCCCCTCATGAGGAAAGCTGAAGGCTGATAGAAGGAGCCATTGAATTCCCACGTGGTATGTGAGTCATGCTCCATCCCAGCTCAGCTCTCACATGACCTCTACCTAAAACAAATCAACAGAAACTCCACGTAGTTGGACTCTGCACTGAACAGAGAAGTGGGTAACGACAAGCGCCACATCCCTCCACCTCCCCAACAACCTGTGCAGATGCCCCCATCCTGTTTAGGACACCGGTCTAATTACCATAATGTCACGTATGACTACCACTCTTGTTTATCCATCAAACTATGAAGTGAAGGAAAAGAATGGACATTTTTTCTTAAAAAAGAAAAAAAAAAAGAAAAAAAAAAGAAAAAAAAAAGAAAAAAAAATTTTTTCTTAAAATGAAAGACAAAACATTCCTGGTGAGTACTACTGTTTTACAGTTCTCCCCAAATTCCACAGGTTGAGACGCTCAATTGAATGAGCAAATGCTTTTTCTACAGCCAACCCAACCAAGACTTGCTAAGCAGCTGGCTTCTTTTTGATGCTAACTGGAGATCAAAGGACAGGAAAATGGGGCAAGTTTAACTCTGACTTCTTAGATAAGAAATCAACATTGGAAATAATGCAAAATGTAACAGAGAATCAGGCACTTAGATGCCACTGCTCTCACCTCAGATGGCCACCACGGTAAGGTGGATTTTCAGCGGCTCTCACAGCCAAGTTGTGGCTCATTTCATAATCTACCTTACTATCAGGTGAAGGGAAATAAATGAGCAAAACCCCACTGGTGTGGTGCCTGTGACTTTTATTAATAACAGGGAAATGCAAGCCAAAGCACAAGAGGTTGCAGGTTTAGAAGCACCGAGGAGGCATCCACGGAAAGTCTCTGGGTCTGAATCAGGGGGGAGGGGCACAGGTGGGGTCAAGAGTACCAGTTGAGTGAGGCCTTTCCAGAAACCTAGCAGATGTCTACTCTCGTGAGGTCAGCAGAAGGTCATTGAGATGGATGGGAGTTGGAGAAATGCCCCAGGGTAAGGGAGCAAGGAAAGAGGCTTGTTCAGCCTGGTGAAGAGGTGGCTTTGCAGGGACCCGAGAGCAGCCTGCCCCTACCTACAGGGAGGCCATCCAGAAGGCCGAGCCCAACTCTTCACAGCAGTCCCTGGTGGGAGGATGAGATAACAGGTATACGTTGAAACAAGGGAGGTTTAGACTGGATATAATGAGAAATGGTTCCCCATGAGCACCACCAAGCATTGGAGCAGGTTGCCCAGAGAAGTTGTGCATCTCCATCCTCAGAAGTTTTCAAGACCCAACTGGATAAAGCTGTGAGCCGCTTTGTCTGTCCTCATAGCTGGCCCTGTTTTGAGCAGGAGGTTGGACTAGAGATCTTCTGAAGTGTCTCCAACCTGAATCATGCGATGAACCTATGAGCCTGTGACCTTACCATCGGCTTCAGTCCTCTTGGAGGATTCAGCCACCTCAGCACAACCCAGATTCCTACATGGCACGTGACAATGTGCCCTGGCAGAGAGGCTGGAGAGGCTGACGGGGTCCCTGAGCTCTCTCTGTGCCTTCTGGGACAGAACAACTGGCTGGGTGGATGGGGGAAAGCAAGGAATGTACAGAACAAGAGCTGGTTAAAGGAAAAGAAATACTTGTGGTTTAAGTCTTAATGCACTTTCTGTGGGATACAAAACAAGCAGGTTGACGACTGCCTGAATTGTGAGCAAGAGGGTTTACTACAACACAGTTCATTTTTGAGTAAACACACGTATCTTCCATGATGTATTTATGTTCCTAATATGACTTTGCTCCATTAGACTCTCAGCCTGCTTGAGAGTCTAATGTGGCAACAAATCCCCAAGCTTAGCCGGGATAAACATCTTCCTGCTCCAGGGCAACACTGGGGAAGACCCAAAGTAATTTTATTTCCTCCAGGCAGGGCCACTTTATCTTCCTTACAAAGTTGCACGTTAGTATCAGGAATCACCTTGGCCGGTGTCAGTTGCTGAAGGGACAAGTCACAGCCCTTCTTTGGGAGCCTCGCTGGCCCGTGAGATTACACAGATGTGGATGGGCAGCCAGCGCCTTCCCTGAGACATCGACAGCGGTTGACTTTGGCAAAAGGAAACTGTCCAGAGGTACCTCTGGTCCTAAACAGCAGCTCGGAGCCCCCCAAAGGTAAGAGCTGTCAATCCAACAACATCCGGGCAGTGAGCATTCAGCTGCAGACTCCTGCGATTCACTCTCATCTGGAGGATGGGTTAAAAAAACTGAACAAACCAAGTGCGTGCATGCCTGCTCGCCTGTCTAACGGCGTCCCTTACTGCCACGTCTGGCAGATATCCACAACTCTCAAAGGTACTGAGATTCAAGAGGTTTTTAGGAATATGGAGGTGGATAAAGAAGAGAGACTGTTAGAGCACAGTGGGAAAGAAAGGACTGGTGAGAACGCACTGGGGTCTGTAAGGGATGCTCCTCCTGCAAGAAAACCTTCATGCAAACCTGACTCTGTTAGACACAAGCAACTCCTACCACTCTGTGTGAGTTATTTAGGAAGGGGCTTTACCAGCTCTGCTTCCCTCTGAGCTACTCTGGTTTGTTGTGTGCTCCTACGTTACAGATATGAATCCCACTCCCAGCTGGTCTTTTTCCTCTCCATGTTTTATGTGTGTGTGTATATATATATGTGTGTGTCTATAAATAACATATAAAAAATACATAAAATACATAGACTATATAAAATATATATATTTTTAAAATATATATATTTATAAAAATATATAAACACCCATGCATGGTTTTTTGTGTTTACATACATTTGTATGTGCATATATAACACACATATATATGTTACACCTCCCAGCTGACTGGGACAGCAGTTACACCTTTCCCATTGCAGCCAAGCCCTGATGAGGAAACAAACCCCCAGTTAGTGGAGGATATCAATTTAAAGATTAATGGCAGCACCTGGGCAGCATTTGCTGCCAGCCTAGAAAAGCATCCTACCTCAGAGAGAAAACCATCCACCCGATCAGTGCCCAGGGCATTTCTGCTCCCCAGGAGCTACCCTGGACACCTGGGGGAAGGGGTCAGGCATGAATGCAGATGCCTCATGGAGGACACGGTGACATCCCTCCTTCTGCAGCCCTCAAAAGCCACCTCCTGATTTCTTGCCTGTCCCTGACTTTGATTTTCAGCAATAACTTAAGAAAAGTACTGGTGCTTTAAGAGTTCTTCTCAGCGTAGGCAAGAGCAGGGGCTGGTGAAGGATGAGACCAAGATATCTGCTTTTTTCCCAAGAGGAGGTTTTGTTATTTTCACAACTACATCGCTGCCAACTCAAGCATCCAAGCGAGGGCTCAGCCGCTCAGCGAAGGGAGGAAGATTAGCAAGGGAGCTCTGGAGATGCAGCACCCACAGAGATGAATTTTTGTTGACTTTCCAGGCAAGGACAGGAAGGTGCCATTCCCACCAGCTGAGCCAGGCCAGCAGATGGTGGAAGAGCAGGCTGACTCTTGCACAAAATTCACAGCACAACAGCAGTCGGCACCACGATGGCTGGATCTTCCCCGGCTGTAGCACAGTGCCGGCAGTGCCTGAAATTACAGCCGCCCACTCCCTCTGGTCCATCCAACCCAGCGCGTCCCGTGGAGCGGCGTGGACCTCCCGAGCAGGGCTTTGGAGATGCACGTCCCCACCCGTGTTGGTGTCCAGCTCCATAAACCACAGCCACTGCACCAGTAAACGGGAGTGCAAGGATGGAGAGGCTGCTAATTGCCCCAGGTACTTACCGAGCACGGTGGCGGAGGCCCAGGGGCTTTACGACCTGCGCAGACAGCACAACCCTGTTGTGATGCAGAGGAAGAACGTGCATCCGCATCCCAGTGTCGGGAGGGCAGCGCTTATAACGCACCCTGAGGACTGACCCCGTCCAATCACCCGGGAGCCGTGTGGAGCCCAAGCTCCCCATGCGTAAACAGCATGAGGCGTAGCGGTGAAAACAGTGTGTGAAGTAAACGATCTTTTCCATTTATGATGCTCCCCCAGCAGGCATGATTTTCTCCTGATAGTTTATTGGGCGACATGTTTATAGCTCCCTGTGATTTATGGCTGGCAATGCTGCAGCATGCTGTCAATGCACATAATTTTTATTGTGAGAATGGATCCGTAATGCAAATAATAATAAATTTTGCAAGAAGAGTGTTTGCAGTATCTCTCTGAGGGAATAACAGAGGTGAAGTTCTGGCTATCCCCCTGTGACCAGTGAGACACAAAATGTTTAATTAAAATCATAATATATTGCACAATAAAAACAAACTAAATATTTCGAAGCCAAACACAGACACATTAGCGGATATCCTCTCAGATGGCCCAGAAGCCTGTTGTACCTAGATGTCTCATGGTAATAATTTTATCTTTGCTACCTCAGCTGTGGCGTGGAAATTGCTATTAACCCCTATTTCTGTGGCTGCCAAACCAAGACAATGGGTTTGCCCATTCTCGCAGGAGGTGTCTGTAGTAAATACAGCCGCTGGACCTAAGAGATATTTCTGTAGTCATAAACCGGGCTGTGCCGGGGCGCTGCCCACAATGGACACCAGGACATTGTTATCAGGGCCCCTGGCACGTTGCTGACCGGAGCCAACTGGCCCCTCGGCAACTCCCAGGCAGGGGCTCAGGAGCCTGAATGATGTCGCTGCCTCAGTTCAGAGGCTGAAGGGTTTGTTGGCACGATCCTGGACCGCCTGGTGCTGGGTGGCCCCAGAGCCAAAGAACAATTAATTTACAAGCATTAATTTTAAGTAAGGCAGCTGCCGGCTCCTACCTGGTTGTTAAACCTCACAGCCAGGCTTATGGCTGAATACACTGAGCCTTGGTGACACTCATCTGAAGGGTCCTGGCAGAGGTTTCTTATCTGTAGACCTGCCAGATGTGAAAAAAACAGAGGAAGAAGAACCACTGAAGCTAGCAAATGGCCTGGAGAAAACATGCTCAAAAGTGAGGAAAGGAAAGGGAAGGGAAGGGAAGGGAAGGGAAGGGAAGGGAAGGGAAGGGAAGGGAAGGGAAGGGAAGGGAAGGGAAGGGAAGGGAAGGGAAGGGAAGGGAAGGGAAGGGAAGGGAAGGGAAGGGAAGGGAAGGGAAGGGAAGGGAAGGGAAGGGAAGGGAAGGGAAGGGAAGGGAAGGGAAGGGAAAATTCAGTTGGAAGGAACCTACAATGATCATCTAGTTCAACAGCCTGACCACTTCAGGGAAGCTCTTGTAGAGGTGGGGATTATCATAAAAGGACTCTTCAGCCTTGAGAAGAGACAGTAAAGCAGTGCAGGAAAGGTCAATAAGATAATGAGTGGGGAGGAGAGAATACGTATGGAATGATTATTCACCTTTCCTCACACCATGTGCACTAGGAGGGGGAGGACACACCCTGAAAATATCAAGCAGATTTAAAACAAATAAAAAAGCATTTTTTTAAAGAGTTTATAATGGAATTATGGTACTCATTGCTGCTGGCTGTTGTGGGACCCCAAAGTACATATATAAGTTCAAGAAAGTATTAGTCAAACCCATAGGTGAGAGATTAATTGATTTCTATTAAACATAATGGCCAAGGCACTGCCTTCTGTTCAGGAAGCCTCTAAATTGATTGCTAGGTGCTGGGACATGTGCCAAGAGAAGGATAAACTGAATTACCTTCCTAAATGGCCATTAATAGCCACTCTTCAAGGCAGGATGGAAGGATGGATGGACCTTTAGTTTGGTCTAGTAGAACAGTTCTTAGGGTCTTCAGAGCAAACAAGCTTTAGCTGGAGAACAACGTCTTTACGTTGGAAGTGAAAGCTGCATCACAGCTGGCCATGACGAGCACAAAACTTAAATGTGGTGTGATGGGTTTAGAGCGGCTGAGATGCCACGGTGCAGAGCGAAAATGGGAGATGGCCTCGGAGGCAGCAGGGAGAGGAAAGTGTCCTGAAGGATGCTGCAGAGGTGGGAATAACCAGACTGGGGGGCGAAGGCAAAGTGTCATGGGCTGAACTGGCAGGAAGGAAACCTGAGGTTAGGCAAGGGGTGGGCAGTGAAGCCGGGGAGCAGGTTGGCATGGTCATGGAGTGGCCACCACAGATGGTTTTCCTGAACATTTTTCCTGTATGTTTTTCGGTGGCAGTTTCAGCTGAGCTGATCCTGTCTCAGGGCAAAGGCACAGGCAAGATAAACACCTTCTCCAGGCCCCTTCCAGACCTGTTTTTCCACAGATCTGCAGAAAAGGTATAACCTTGAATCTTTTTGGACTCGTCATCTGTGGAAATGACGTGGTCTCTCCTTCCCTGCTCTGCTCAGCCCAGCTGCCTGCACACGCTCATTTTTCACGCACATTAAGTTTCTTTTCCCTGGGCCTCTCTGCCACCATTTTCCTCTACGTATCAGGCAGTTCCCAGCGTCACTTGTCCAGGCTCCTGCACTGAGAGGCTGCAGACAAACCTGCGTCTGTGCAGCTGGGAGCAACGATCTGGTTTACAAACTTGCAGCATGACCCCTAGGAACCGCCAGAGAGAAAATTTCCCCCTGGTTACTTATCTGGCATCTGCTGAAATCATAACCTATTTCTAGCCTGAGTGTCGTGCTTGAGGTCCTCTCAAGACCAGCGTGCCGAGCAACCTGGTTGTAGGCTTGGCCCAGAGAGGGGTTGCATAGGGTCTGCTGGAGCAAGGGAATGGCTTGGAGGTGAAAGTGTCTGCTCAGGGTTATCCAGCAGGCCCATGGCTGAATGAGAAAAAGGGCTCAGGCTTCCAGCAGCCACTATAAAATGTTGATCTTACCTGAATGACCCCCACGCCTATTGTATAATGTGAGATAATTTCATCTTGTACCAGACATGCTCAAAATCTTACAATTCCCTCTGATTTGTGTCTCAAGGCTCACCCACATGCACTGAGCTTCCTGCAGTGATGTTCCCACCAAGTCATTCTTGATGGTTTTCTGCTTAATCCCTTTTCCCAGAAGCACAGGTATTGCATGTATATGGGAAGGAGTGTGAGGATCTGTTAATCTATTTTCCCATCTTAAAAAAAAAAGCTTTCCCAGAACCACAGCTGAGGAGGAACACAGCCACGACTTGGCACACATCAGTCTGGTGTAAATGTTTATAAATTGAACATAAGCCAGTCCTAATCATATTTACTGTACAGGCCAGAGTTCACTGTGTGAGTACTGATAGGAGTGTGAGAAGGGATGGTGAGGAGGGAAGGGCAGGGGGGACTTGGTCTTCCCATGTAAAAGACTTTACAAGACCCAGTTCAAAATGAGGACGCTCACAACTTTTAGGAAGGTAATGCTCCTTGGACATATGCAAATAGGAAAGGGTTTAGGAAGATCCAGGAGAACAGGACCACCGTTGCTACCTGAAATCATCATATTGGCACCAATTCCGGCTTCTTTCTTTTCCACCATCTGTGTGTCCACACAAAGGTCTGAACTGAAAGGTGAGACTCAAAGGCGGCTGCTGTGGAGGTTTCACTTCCCACTGGCCCAGCCATGTCCCTCAGGGTTGCTCCAGAGTTTGGAGAGGGGAGGAAGGCAGCCACGTCCCCCATCCTTCTCTCCTTCAAAAAGTTTCAGAAATGCAAAGGCTGTTTGATCATACACAGTTTTCTTTGGCTGCAGCGGCTGTGTTGAGCTGGACAAAAATATCCCAGCTGCCTGGAAGGAGACATTGCAGACCAGAAGGGATGTCTTCTCCTTGGCAGGCTGTCCCTCCCACTTGCTACCGAAGGAGCAGATGACCACATTGGCAGCAGCAGCTCTGACATCACCAGCAGTGACGCAACAGTTTTCCCAGTCAGCCATCAACCAAGGCTCAAAAATAACACCGAGGAAAAGAGCTCGGGAGAACCTGGACAGGCACCAGCTGCTCTGATGACGAATTCCCCAAAGGACCACATAACCCTGGAGTTGGGCAGCTCTCCCGCTTTGGGATCCCTTGGGCCTTAGCGTGAGGGGGAATCCTCCCCACTGAGCTCTGGGGATGAGCTGGTAGCACCAGCTGACAACCCAGGGGAGGGTGTGATGGGTCAGACACACAAGATCCAGCAGCTCCTGGCAGGCGGCAGTTGTAGCGTGTCCCTGGGGGGCGGGTGTGTGTTGAGGGCTGTGGTTGAAGATGGTGGAACTGGTGGGGTTGGGACTACAATCCTGGCCTGAAAGGTGTGTGTGGATGCTGGAGAAGCGTGACATGGGCCAGGCTTTGATTGCAGTGGGACATCATAGAAGCATAGAGTCATCAGGTTGGAATAAGCCCTTTAAGATCATCGAGTCTAACCATTAACCTAACACTACCAGGTCCACCACTAAACCATGTCCCTAAGTCCTGGGGAAGGATAAAGAAGGGGGGCTGGAGAAGGGAGGCTTTGGTCTGGCGCCAGTTTGGGGTTGCAGTAAGTGTGTGAGGGACTTTCATGGGGCAGGACTGGAGTCAGGGGCAGATGTATGTGTGCACAGAAAAGGGGAGGATGGACAAGTGCCCTGGATCCAGGTCTGGACCTGGAAACAACATCTGCTGCAGAAACCTCTGCAACTGCGACCACTTCAGCCCTGGAAGTTGAAATAGCTTTGAAAGGCGACAGGAGGTCCCTCCCTTCTGCTGCTGTGCCTGGTGTCGACAGTGGTTCTCCTGCACTCTGTCTGAGGTATCTAAGCTGGCTGCAAGACTTTTTGTAGTCTGAACAGTCAAAGGTGGGATCAATCTGTGGTGAAGCCCGGATGTGACTCCATTCATGTATTCCTGTCCTGGGCGTCTGGGCAACTTCCAAACCTGCAGAAACCCTCTCTGGCTCTGGTCCTGTGCCTAAGTGGGTCCACTTTAACTTCACCACTTTATGAATGACATGGTGACCTCAACACAGGGCTCGGATGAAATTATAGAAGCAGATACCACTCCAGCAGGTCTTCTGCAGGGAGCAGGGCAGTTAAACCTGTGTGGAGCACTCTTAAGCCTGTACAGCTGCAGCTGGTTCAGAGGCCAACCCACCTGGATTGTTTCAGCAGAAAAATAGTGTCTTTAATTGAAATCATCACAAAAACCCTGGGTAAAGTGAAGTGGTGTCAACCAATTTCCTGTGCTGCCCTGAGCGACATGCAGGAGATCCTCGGTCACCAGCGCTTCATCCTACAGAAATGAACGAGCTCACAAGAGCTCACGGGCAAACATTGACATATTTAATGCCTGACTTGGTACATCAGGTAAATAATACAATGGGAGGATTCAGAAAATGCAGAAAGGACAGGGAGTCCTGTCACGAAGGCAGCAGACTCTCTGCTTTTAGTGTGTGGGCTGGAAAATCAAACAATCCCAGAGAAATCTGCAAACATTGCAAAACCCCTGTATTTCATTTTCCTGTATTAAGTGAAGCTGGCAGATAGAGGTGATTCAGAGGCAACTGAGAGGGGAACGCAGGTCAACACAACCTGTCTCTAATTTGCTAAAATATGAACCCAAAGCACATCATGTACAGCATGTCCCAGACCTCCACCACCAGGATAACATTGTCCAAAGGCTGTAAATAACAGCTGGGATGCAATAAATTTACCCTGATGGCGAAGGAATGTCGAGACAAAGCAGTGAAACTTGCTGCTGGTGTGTGATCTCAGTGAGAGTGGTGCCAGATCCCCAAACTCAGCGGTGCGTGCTGTGACTCTTGGACAAGCATCGTTCCTTAGGGACTTCTTTCCATGGTTTCTACCTCCTTGTGCTCGCCGTCCACAGCACAGCTCCACCAGGAATGGCATTAGCTGTAGAGAGACCACTGTTTTGCAAAAGACAAAAAAAAAATGCACGTGCATCCCTGAGAGACCTAAAATGGGGTCAAATGCTTGCTGGGGGCAGGAAAATCCGTGGTCTGCAAGGCGGGAGGATTTCCTGCTTAGAATGAAAGAGAAGAATGGCACCAATTAATTAATCCGAAGTGTTTCCAGGTTGTCTGGCTCCATCCGGATCAAGGTGGCCGGATCGTGGTGCATACATGCCACACGCACGCCGGAAGAATTTCATGTTTGTCTTCACCCTGTTTTGCAAGGTTTAAAGAGACTGAAATTCCAGAATATAATTTTGAAAAGGTTGAAAATACTTTGGGTATTAATTTTTGTATTCTGTAGGCTAAAGTAGTTTCATACTGGTAAGGCCAGATGTGTCCATTCACCTTTATCAGTCTCTTATAATGTCATAATTTTAAGATATCGCAACAGGCATCTCAGTAACAGCAGCAAGGAAATGAGAGCAGAGCTGTGAGGAGAGACAGTAATGAGGTTATGTTGCTCATCTGCAATGATTTCTTCAAAATAAATCACTGTGACATCATCGAACTGGTTGAAATCCAATCTAGGAATTGAGAAAATGTTATCAGATGACTCTGCTTTGGAAAGGGGCCAAGTGAGGAATCAAGGGGATTTGGTGATTGACGTAGGAGTAACTCTGACGTTGAGTGAAGTCAGAATCTTGTTGCTGCTCCTGCATACACAAGGGTTTTTTTGCTTGTTTCAGAGACAGGTTTTATGTCTGAAATGGTGTCTCAAAGAGGAGGGGTGGGAGCAGAGCAAACAGCCAAAGGAGAAATACCAGTGTAACCAGAGGTGCCGTTCGAAGGATTGCAGGGAAATTTTCCATTAAAATTTGCACTTATGAATTTTCCAGTTCCTTTGAGAATAAGGTCCCCTTGGGAAGCAATTTTATGACCAGAATTCTGCTTTTTGGGCAGACTGGTTTACAGATCTCCTGCAGAGCTGCCTGGTGTTGCTGCTGGCAGCCCCGGGCACACAGAGGTGATTCCCCAGGTTGTGCACAAGCATGAGTCCCTGCAGGAAGGGGGGAATCTGGGAAGGATGACAGGAGAGGTGCTGATTTCAGGGGTCTGAGGCACTTGTCCAGTGATGTCCAGCATCATCACAGGGGTCAGAAGATGAGCCAAGGACTGTAGGGCCAGCCACAGGGTACCGTACTCAGGTCCCACAGCTTGTTGGCCTTTATGCCTGGAGACCCCATCTTCTCAGCCCTCAGGCTTTTAAAAGTATTTAACAAAGAGAGGACAATGCAGGTATCTCTGGATAAAGACACGACTCCTACCTCCTCCATTATCAAGTTTAGGAAGAATGAGGTATTTCTCTGAGAGCACTGCAATAGGGACACACACCCAGCCTAACCTCACTGAGGAAGAAGGTATGGAGAGGGCAGGCATTGAAGGCAATTTCCATGAAATTAGACCAAATCAGGCTCGGCGTGGCTGGCAGTATCAGAAAGGGTAGGACTGGATCTGTGAGGACTTGCGCAAAACACAAAATATATCTGGGTGCATGGAGGCTTCTCTTCACCTTTGCAATACAGGGTGCATAGTTTCTAGCAGGTACAAGGATATTAGAGCACAGAGGCTGGACAGAAATGTCACTGCCAGCCACCAGGATGGATGTCTGGTGATTAAAGATGTCACTGTTGTTGGGCAATGGTTTCTGGACACGGTAGGCCAAAGTCAGTAATGCAGCACTCCACAGCAGAAGCAGGGATGAAAACCTAACCAGGAGCCCTTAGCACCATCAAAGCCATGATGGTACAGTTTTGTGCTGTCCGTTCTGTCCTAATCCTAGAAATCATAGACAGTTCGATCAAAATGGGCTTGAAGAGGTCATCTGATCCATCCCTCACACTGAAGTGAGTTCATGGATTTCTAAATGAGGCTGGACAAACTCTCTCTCTGCAAGAAGAAACGCAACGGTAGGGCCGAGAGCCACAAGACTAACCCTGCTTAACCAAGGTGCTGAGAGGAAGAGGAGGAGGAGGAGGACACTGGAGAGCCATCCCCTGGTGACAGTGGGCAGCAGCTCCCAGGCATGGGCTGGCCAGGTCCTCGCATGATCCAATGAGATCAGCCTCTGCAGCCACGATGCCTCATTTTTCTCCCACAGCTGGAGACCAGGATCATTCTGCAAATCCTAAAACCCACCCAACGTAACCCACCCTGAGCTTCTCCAAAGACACTTGTGGGGAAAAAGCTGAGGGTTTATTCATGCATGACCTACAGAGCTGTAAACACCTCCAATGGGTCACACCCACCAGGTGAGATTTAAGATGAAGTGCTTGTTGCCTAGGATGTGGTTTCAAGGGTAGATTTTAGTTTGAATTTTCCTTGCTTGAACCTACAGAGCATCTCAGCTCGCCTTAGAGCAGATGTGCTCCACAGCTCCACGGCTGCACTGACTCACCACCCCACAGGACTGTGGACCCCAGGCCCACACGTAGTCCCAAATTTGGGACACTGAATGCAGAACTGCATCTAGGGAAACCCAGAAGCTGGATTTTGGAGTTTTTCCTCAGTGCTTTGAAAAGCTCTACACCCTTTTATGGTGTTCCACTTTGTCTGCTTGAAACGTCCAATTCATTTTGGCCTCAACTGTGATCTACTTCATTCTCAAGGTTGAGATTAATGTATGAAATCTGTTTACATGGAGCTAAAAGCCGCTCTTTCTGGAGATGTGCAAACATACGGATATGGAGGCATAAACAGAGGATTTTGTGGTCTTAAAGTAGGTCAGAACATTAGTCCACGTCCAATTCCAAAGATAAAACAAACTTTCCCAATGAACATGTAACTCTTCTCGGACCTTCATTCATGTTGATTTACTACAAAGTTCCCTGGAGTTTAACAGGACTTTGTAACAGATAAATCCCAAGATGCATAAGGAGTTGGATGGTTGCTACTAAAAATAATAAACAGAAAAAAAATCTCAGTGGTATGCATCAGATTATCCCAGATCTGACCCAGTTTCAGAACTTGTCTATAGACTCCCTTAACTTCATAGCTAGGGCCTGGTTTTTATGTCTTGCAGAGCAGATGAAGTTTTAGCAGTAAGAAAGCTGGGCTGCTGCAGGGAGCCTTCCCCCTTCCTTGGAAGAGAAACCCTGTGAAATCTGTTAAGACAAAACCAGCTGAATCCGTCGCGAGGGCTGTGTGTGATCAGCTATTTCAGGAGGAAAGCTGCACACACGACTGAAATGTGAGACTGGTACAAAACACAAATGTTGACCAGAATAAGAAGCAAGCAAGGCGGCGTCTGGACTTCGTTTATTTTCACATCCCTGTGTAGCATCATCAGAGCCACTGTGCTTACCCGGCTGTGCAGGTGCTGGTGGGAAGGAGAAGCTGACAACTTACACTGTTTGCTGGCAAAAGGGAATTTTGTGATGGCAAATGTATGATGTAGGTACAGGGCCGAGCAAAGGCAGATAAGAGAAAGGGATCGACAGGTGGAAAGCACTTGTAGAAAAATTGGTATGTACATTATTGCTTTTGGTGCCGTCGATGGAAAGTCAAACATAGAAAAGCAAACAGCGAGTGTTAGGAAGCCGCGCGGTCCTGTCAATTATTAAATGAAGCCGGCAAATCGCCGTGACTCGGAGACAGCTGGAGAACAGCCGGGTTCAGCGGGAGCTGCAGGTTCGGCGAATGCTTGCAGGCCTCAGGGCAGCACATTTCTGTGATTCTGTGATTTCAGATTGCAAACCTAAATCAACAGCCAGCACAGCACCCGGTCTCGTTACTCCGTAAAGTGGGTGAGGTGTTTTTAGGATAAATACCAACTAAAATTACTATGAATTTCATTCCTCGGCATCACACAGGCCCTTCAGGAGGGCAGTGCATTAGCTGCGCTCTATTCCTGAGTGAGAGTCGCCTCCAGGAGGGCTGGGAAGCCCCATTAGCACCAGATGGACAAACTGTCATGTCACGTCTGTCCCTGGAAGGAGATGCTGTCTGGGGCTGCGAGATGCTCTCTGGGGCTGGGTGACTCAGAGCCTGGGGTCGGTCAGCACTGCTGGGCTCAAATGGGTGAGGTGCTGGTGGTTTAACCCAGTTGTGGACTTTGCCTGTGAGGCAACTGGTCCAAACCAGCCACCAGATTTGTCAGTGGCTGACATGCATCAGCTGCATTATCCTCCCGGGGAGCTGCTCTCTCCCGTCCACAAGCTGATTCCAACAACACTTGCTCTTCCCCAGGGCTTGCTCAGTCTGACTCACTGGATTTAGCAAAACATTCAAGCACGAAATAAACTTCTCCTTCTTGAGCTCACACAGCGACACGCCTGTGGTCACGGCAGGGTGTAACAGCACCGAGCGCTCAGGTCGCCGTGGTGAGGTCCCCGGCTTCTGACCTCTTGTTGGCAGATCGAAGCTGCCCAGCAGTTTCAGCACGGACATACACAGATGCCCTGTCTTCAGACATCTACTTTACAGACCCTTGGAAAAACACAGAAGAGACTTCTGGCAGCTTCCCAGCCACGAGCCCAGAGATTCCGTGTTAAACAATGGCATTTGCCTTGCATCCACCTTTATTTTTGCACGGAGTGCATCTTTCCTCCTGCAGACACTGGTCCCTTCCCAGCATCTGAGAAGCAGCATGCACAGCAGCAGCCATGTGTTCCTGCTGGATTTACTGCTGGGCACCTCCCAGTGATGGTACCCAACAGACTCTGGAAGAGACAGAGCATTTCCTCCTCCTGATGAAAAAGAAAAACCCAGGTACAATTTTCCTGTAACTCTCTCACACTTGCCAAAAAAAAGGACCTAACTCCCTTTCATGGCACTGATCCTTGCCATTTGGATGCTCCACAGCAGCACCAAGGAGAGCTGGGAGAAGCTCTCAGTGCAATTCCCAAAGCAGCTTTTGGAGCTGGGTGGGGTGGATGGGAAACAAATAAAAAGCTAAAGAGAAACACCATTTTTTTTTCTCCCTAGCAAAGCTCTCCAGCACATCCCTGCTACGTGCAGCATCTCCCAGTTTGCTGGAACCTGCTGACAGATGGCCAGGGCATCCCAAGCTCCAGTCTTGACCTTGTGCCTCTTCTTCACATGGCTGGACACTGACCCTGCCAAGAGCCTGCACTGAAATAGGTGGTTTCCTCTGCCTTCATCCCTCCCCGGCACGAGTGCTGCTCGCAGCATCCCTGCAGCACGCTCTCTCCCATGAGCTGGGGGCTCTCACGTGCAAGGTCACGGCTTCTCTTTCTCCTTTTCACCCTGCTCCCTCCTTCTTGACCGCTCAGCTACTGGGATGAGGCAAAGGCTGGGCTGAGGGAGCCCAGAGGAGGAGACCAGCCCATGAGAAAGACCCAAGGCACTGATTTGGGGGCAGAAAGGAGCAAAAGGTGTGGTATGACCCTGCAGATGTGACAGAGTCACAAGGATTTGGCTTGCAGGGGGTATTATTTTACACAAGGGTGGTTAGTCAGGAGGTGGATTGCCTTGGGACGGGGTGGAGGCTCCACTAACGACAGCCTTGATGCTCTAAGAGGGGCAGCTCAGACCACCCATATGGAACATGTCACTTATACAAGGATCTGTGGCAGTATAGAAATGGCACCAGGAGTCTCAGGGTGAGTTCAGATCGCATCGCACACCCGTCGCACACCCATCGCACCCTGTGCCTCCACACCAGACCAACCTGCCCTCATTTGAACCCTAACCTGGGAGGTGGGGAGAGATTTTTGTGACGTTCCCAGCAGAGTTATAGGCCGGGCAGATGGTATCATGAGACAGTAAAACCATACACTCCCTTTGCAGACGCTGCAGCAAGACGGGACTTGGTTTTCTGGGTTTGTGTCCTTAGGTCACAGTCCATAGGCCACTAGTTCCTGTCTCCATAACTGTAAAGATGTGAATCACATTGTTTGTATAATGAAAGCTGAGGAGTCTCATATAATCACATAACTCTGGGAGCTGACATTTTCATATAATAAACCAATATAGAGATATTGTAATTAAAAGCACAAGCCTGGCAACACTGTTTATATTTCTTCAGAGACCAAAACGGCTGTTAGCTGTGAATTCTTTGACAAAAGTCTGCTCTCAGCTGTCTTCTCTCTCCCACCTGCAGGGAGGACAGCTCTGCCTTCCTCCCACACCAGCTCTGCCCTCCTGCAGACTTTCTGGGAAGTCGGGCATCCCAAAATGGGAAGTGGAATACTGTGAATTGCCATAATCCACCCCTCCGTGGAGAGGAAAAGAGCTGTGCTGCGGAAGAGGTGACAGGTTTCTCCTGGGAAGTGAAGGAGCATGAGTGATTTTCTCCAGGAGATGATATTGCCCATGAGCAACCAGTCCGGAGAGGAAAGGACGGAGACGATCTTTGGGGCGTTGCTGCTCTGGGCCTAGACCCGCTGCTGGGTCCCTCTCTGGCGGAGCAGGATGAGGATCCGCCTGCGGATCCGCGTTGTTTTCCAGCTGTACACGAGTGGGTTCAGGACAGGCGGCACGAGGAGGTAGGCATCGGCCAGGAGCGTGTGGGTGAGGGGGGGCAGGTGCTTCCCAAACCTGTGGATGATGGACAAACCAATGAGCGGGATGTAGAAGATCAGGACGGCACAGAGGTGGGAGATGCACGTGCTAAAGGCTTTGGCTCGTGCTTCCTGGGAGACGCTGCCCAAGATGGCCCTGATGATCATCATGTAAGACAGGAGGATGGTCAGGGAGTCCAGCCCCTTGGTGAGGATCACCGCAGTCAGCCCGTACAAGCTGTTGACCCTGACATCGCCACAAACCAGCCTCAGCATGTCCTGGTGCAGGCAGAATGAGTGAGACAGGACACGGGGCCTGCAAAAAAGCATCTTCTTAATAAGGATGGCGACGGGTAGCACCACACAGACGCCCCGTGTGAAGATCACCCCCCCCACCTTCATTACCAGGGATCTCGTCAGGACAGAGGCGTAGCGCAAAGGGTAGCAAATAGCAACGAAGCGGTCAAAAGCCATGGCCACCAGGACCCCAGACTCAATGGCAGAGAAGGAGTGGATGAAGTACATCTGGGCAACGCATGCCTCAAATCGGAGGGAGGTGGACTTGAACCAGAAAATGGCCAACATGGTGGGCAGGGTGGAGAGAGACAAGCCCAGGTCTGCCATGGACAGCATGGAGAGGAAATAGTACATCGGGGTATGGAGGCTGTGGTCTGTCACTATCATCCACAGCAAGGAGCAGTTCCCCAGGAGCATGAGGAGGTACAGGCAGCAGAGAGGCAACGCCAGCCAGTAGCTGCTCACCGGCAGGCCGGGAATGCCGGTGAGGATGAAGGTCAGAGGACTGGACCCAGTCCTATTGGAAGATGACATCTCACACACTGATGGTCCGAGGGTCTGGAAATAATAGTGTCTTGGAATAAAAGCCCTGCTGTGAGACACCCCGTGCACCCCAGCTGCAATGGTCTTGGGAGGACGGCCCAAAACCCCCCATGCAGCTGCCCTCAGGAATAACCATCACATCGACCCAGGGGACCAGTCCCAGGGTCACTGTCTGGGCTGTGCAGATAACAAGGAAAGAGCAGTGTGGCATTTAATGTGTCTCCCCAACCTTTAAATACCCAGAGTTTCAGGATATTTGGTGCTCAGCCCTTTGGGAGGCACCTAAAGCTTCTCAGCAGCACAGGCAGGACGACAGCCTGGGGTTGGGTTGCTCCTGCCTGGGGAAGGAGGAGAGGTGGGCTCAGGACCTGGAGGTCAGCCCTGGGACCAGGGCAGCAGCCGGAGGGCAGCCTTGGCCGTGTTGGTCCTGGCGAGGCCGAAGCACCCGGACGGGAGAGGGGAGATGGAGGGGGAGAGAGTCAGAGAAAGGTCAGTGTTTGTGCTGAACCAAATGCGGTCAGACCACAAGAGATAACAGCTCACTCTGAGTTGAGAAGTAGCCCCATTATATGTGACTCTCTATTGATTTCCTCCCTTTTTGTTTAAGTATGGCAAAACGTATAACGTTTTAGGGAGCTTTATCAGCTAAAGCTGCAAGTCAATTAACCAAACCAACCCTGATGGAAGGAAAATGGATTTGTGCTTTATAGCTGCCAAAAAGGTTAAATGGAAAGGAAGAAATTCAGAGGCTCAAATAAGACAGAGAACCTGAAGTGGTGTTTCGTCTACCTGAGGCCGTTAGAAAACCCAAGAGCAAACACCAGGTCTCCATTTAGCGCTCTGGAAGCTGCCAGCTCTCCTGGGCAGCCTCACGGCCATCAGCTGCGATGCTCAGCGACGGGAGGCTGGGGCAGATTTCCAGAGAAATATTCCAGACAGGTTTCTCTGCAAAGGCAGTTAAATCTAGTGCATCTTAAAAGCGCCAGCTGAACAGCTGGTGGCCACAGCAGCACAGCCTCAGCTCTTGCCAGGGCTGAGCAGGGAAAATGTCTCTATTCAGCTGGAAACAAATACGTTTTGCATCACTGAAGAGCACAAACTGATTAAGATTTGTCCCGGATTGTGTCTGCGCACCCATGTGCACGCTGAGACCTCATCTGCTATCAGGAAAAAAAAAAATAAATAAACCAAGATTTCACATGGCCGAAGGGTCAGGCGGTGGGAGAACGGTCGTGCCCGCAAATAGCACAGGTCAGGGCGGTGCTGCTCCTCAAACACCCGCTGCCCTCAGGAGGGGAAAGAGCCACCCGGGGACAAAAGATAGAGCTGACTGTCCCTGGGCGGAGGGGACAAAGCTCTGAGACTGACCCGAGCAACGTGGGAGAGGGAGAACTGGGACAG
Organism: Strix uralensis; assembly: GCF_047716275.1. Lineage (NCBI taxonomy): Eukaryota > Metazoa > Chordata > Aves > Strigiformes > Strigidae > Strix > Strix uralensis. The sequence continues at coordinate 138,583,684 of NC_133973.1, read as the reverse complement.
CGACAGAGGGAACTGAGGGGGTAAAGAACCTAAAGCCGAGGAGCTCCTGTGGGGAACAAAGTCATCACAGAAATAAACTTACACATCCCATTCGTGTAGTACTTGAGAGAATGAGGACATTTTTTAATCATTGATGAAGATCAATTTTTAGGGTGGCTTTTCATATAAGTCCATCTGTATATATCAGATCAAAATTAATATTTAGCGAAGCGATTTGCCATCTTAGCACTTTTCTAACATGCTGCTTTGTTGTTCCTGCCAGAGACTTTTGTAAATCCTTGTTTTGGTGCAAACCCTCAAACAAATTGTCCTGGCGGGGGAAGAGCGTCTCTAGTCTGTCATCCCCAGGCAGCCCCCCCTGTACTTACCCCGGGTGGCAGCAGGGGACGGGGCTGGGGAGCTGCAGGCAGGCGCTGGGCAGAGACCTGGGAAGCTGCATTTAACCCAAACGGAACAAACCCCACGGGTCTCGCCCAGGGACTCACAGCTGATTTCTTTGCTCCTCAGGGGCTGTGAGCACCACAGGGCTGTGCATATGTAGATTTTTTCTGTCTTCTCTGAAAAAAAAAATGGCAGAGTGCAAAAAGGGGAGTGAAGGCAGCCTGTGGAAAAATAAATGAGAAAAAGTGAGTATTCAGAAAATTCCCCAGTTTCACCCTGCTCTGTGCAACTGTTGCATTCTGGAATGTGAAGAGACCCAGCTCTTTTATCTTCCACCTGCCCAGGTGCCTCCATGCAGCTCCCCCATTATACATAGCTACACTTTATATAGGGATATTTGTATATGTGTGCATATTGCATTTAAATAGGCAGGTTAAATACAAGGAATTGCATTTATATATACATATATAAAGTGAATATGTGCACTTATATTGCATTTAAATAGATAGACAGGTTAAATACAAGGAAATAAGGACAGTAACAAAAATCCCCAAAAGGTTACCAAAAAAAGAGCACAAACCAGAAGAACCAGACAATAGCTTCATAATCAGAAACTTTTTTTCTCTTTTCTTCTTTTCTTTTCTTTTCTCTTTTCTTTTCTTTTCTTTTCTTTTCTTTTCTTTTCTTTTCTTTTCTTTTCTTTTCTTTTCTTTTCTTTTCTTTTCTTTTCTTTTCTTTTCTTTTCTTTTCTTTTCTTTTCTTTTCTTTTCTTTTCTTTCCTTTCCTTTCCTTTCCTTTCCTTTCCTTTCCTTTCCTTTCCTTTCCTTTCCTTTCCTTTCCTTTCCTTTTCTTTTCTTTTCTTTTCTTTTCTTTTCTTTTCTTTTCTTTTCTTTTCTTTTCTTTTCTTTTCTTTTCTTTTCTTTTCTTTTCTTTTCTTTTCTTTTCTTTTCTTTTCTTTTCTTTTTTTCTTTCTCTTTATGAGTCCTCAAAAGCAGGCATGCACCCACTGCTCCACACCAGTGTGGTGGGTCTGGGCTCCACATCACTGACGTCCCCCCAGGGCACAGGGGTGAGGACCCAGCTCGGTGCCCCAGGCAGCTGGTGGTCCCACAGGTGTGTCAATACTGCATCAATAGTTACCAATGCCAACTATTGTCATTTTTGAGTCTCAGGCCCTTTAAGGGACGTGTTGTCCCTGTTGAAGGAACATTTCCCTTGGCAAAGAGATTTTCTTTGTGCGTGTGTCTTCTCCAAGTGTGTAAATACCTGATGGGATGGAGTAAAGAAGACAAAACCATGTTCTTAGTGGTATCCAGTGAAAGGACAAGAGGTAGTGAGCACAAACTAGAAAACCCAGGAAATTCCATTTAAACCTAACAAATACCTTTTTTTTTTTTTTTATGATGAGGTTAATCAAACACTAGCACAGACTGCCTGGAGAGGCTGTAGAGTCTCCATCCTTGGAGATACACAAAACTGAGGTGTACACGGTACTGGGCAACCTGCTCAGCCCCAGTGACTCTGTGTCTGGATAGCATGTTTCACACTGTGAAAGCACTGCTCTGGTGGTACTACAGTGCAGCTCTCGTGCTGGTAACATATTTTCAGTATGAAAAATAAACACACTTAACATTCTAAGACTGCCAGAACACCACCTGGCTCCAGAGGAGGGACAGAACCAAGTCATGCTCTGCCCCTTCCCTTCTGCAGCTCCCGGGTGCTGTCACACTCCTTCTGCCTGCACCAGGATGTGATGAACCTGGCCTGTGCCAACACCACCCCCAGCGTGGTGTACGGCCTCACCGCCATCCTGCTGGTCATGGGCTTGGACGCCATCCTCATCTGCCTCTCCTACGTCCTGATCCTCAAGGCTGTCTTGCGGCTGGCGTCGTGGAAGGAGAGGCTCAAGGTGTTCAGCACCTGCATTGCCCATATCTGCGTGGTCCTGGCCTTCTACGTGCCCCTGATTGGGCTGTCCGTGGTGCACAGGTTTGGGAAGGACCTGGCTCCACTGGTCCATATCATCATGGGCAACATCTACATCCTGGTGCCCGCTGTGCTCAACCCCATCATCTACGGGGTGAGGACCAAGCAGATACAGAGGAGGATCCTGATTTCAATTTAAATTTCCAATGACAGGCCTGCCCACTGAACTGCACCCAGCTCGACTTTTCTTGTATTTTCTCAGCTTAGCTTTGGGGATGGGGAATGTGCTCCTCTTCTCTGACTATGCAGCGTGCTGCCTGAGCCCTTGGCAGGCTCTCAGTCACTATCACAACACAAATAACAATAATTTATGACTGCAAATTGTCGAGCAAATATACTTTGTGCAACAAGCACTAGTGCTGTAATAAAAGGCTACACAAGCTCAGCAGGTTGATGGCTTTATGGATGTAGCCAGAGCCCTTCAGGAGTTAACATTTAGCTGGGACTTGTTCCTTTCCTTGCAGCACATCCCAGCACGTCCAAGAAGGGCAGTGAGACAGACAGAATAAAACATTTTCATCCAATATTAACTTTTTCACTGTGTCTTCTTTTTCTTGCATTTATTTACTGGCTATAATTTAGAAAAATATGTTTGGTAGGAACAGATACATACCACTTTGTGGAAGCAGGAATTTCTAGCAAAAATCTTATTAAGAGCTTCAATTCCTGAATTAGGAAAAAAATAACTCGTTATCCACACAGCACAAAGCAAACCAGTATTTGTAACTGGCAGCTCAAGATATTTGTGACGAGTGTACTGGGTGTAGCTGGTAAGGTTTGGGTATTGGAGTGGGCTGCAGGGGTGGCCAGGAGGGAGGACCAGCACTGCCCAGTGCCAGAGCCAATGGTTCCAGCTGGATCAGACCCATCATGCACCAAAGCTGAGCCAGCCAGGGGAGTTTGTGGTGCCTCTGTGAAAACATATTTAAGAAAGGGCAGAAAATACCAGGCAGAGAGGAGGAGTGAAAAAGAGTGAGAAACATCAATGGGAATGGCAAAGTCAGAGCAGTAGGAGGTGCTCCATGGTGGTAGGAGCTCTGCCCCCGAAGGGACTGCGGCCCATGAAGGGCCCCCACCAGAGCGGGTACCCCCAAAGAGACTGCAGCCCATGGATCAGCCCACACTGGAGCACTGGAAATGAGTGAGAAGGAAGAAATGGCTGCGTACCAGCCCTGAGCTCCCCCTCGCTGAGGAGACCGAGTGAAACCTGTGGTGATAAACGAGGAGAGGAGTCTGGAGTGAAGATGTGATGGTACCACTGATGTTTTCGAGGAGTCATCAGTCATAGCCCCAAGATGCCTATTTCTGAGCAGGGATGGATAGCTCAGAACACAACATTGTCAATGCAAAACCAGGGCTGTGTTTTGCCAGAGCACCTCAGTTTTAATGAATCTGTACTGAACTTTCCTGTCCAGTTAATCACTTCATCACTCAGCTTTGCGAAGTTCTCACAGAATCCTTCAGGTTGGAAAAGCCCCTCAGGATCATTGAGTCCAACCCTCAGCCCGACTCTACAAAGTTCTCCCCTACCCCACATCCCCCAACAGCTCATCCAAACAGCCCTTAAACACACCCAGGGATGGGGACTCCACCCCCTCCCTGGGCAGCCTATTCCACTCTCTGACCACTCTTGCTGGGAAACATTTGTTCCTCATGTCCAGTCTGAACCTCCCCTGTTGCAGTTTAAAGCCGTTCCCTCTTGTTCTGTCACTAATTCCCTGGGAGAAGAGACCAGCACCAACCTCTCTACAACGTCCTTTCAGGGAGCTGTAGAGAGTGATGAGGTCTCCCCTCACCTTCTCCTCCTCACACTGAACAGTCCCAGCTCCTTCAATCTCTCCTCACAGGATTTATTCTCCAGGCCCTTCCCCAGCTTCGTTGCCCTCCTCTGCACTCGCTCCAGCCCCTCGAGATCTCTCTCGGATTGAGGTGCCCAAAACTGGACACAACCCTCCAGGTGTGGCCTCACCAGTGCATAATCCCTCATCCCTAATCCCTCATCTCTACTACTTTGGGTATAACTGTTTCATAAAAAGCTTCATAACACCCCAATTCACATCCTTCCCTAGAGCTCTGATCAGTAGAACCACTGGGAACAGCCTGGGGGACGCAAGCAGAGACCCCACAAGACCCTGTGACCCTCATGGGAATGTGGGCGATGAGCCACCGCATACAGCATGAGCTGGTTGGATGTGGGGATGTCTCACCTGCTGGGCTGCGATTGCAAAAGCCAGGTCAGGGATGCAACAGCTACAGATGGACTAGTAAAATAGGCCAGACTTTGTTCGTGTGCCACATAAATTCATTAGACGCTCTGAATAGGCATCTCCTTTTGTAATAGTCCAGCTTTATAAATATGCCAGCTATGCAGCAAAACACATTTCTCATTTTAAGGCTTGGAGAAAATAAAGGAAGTAGATACATTAATTCAGTAGAAATATTATGGACTTCATTCTTTTTTTGTGCTGTGTTTCAGTGCTGATCTATGAATCAGATCTACGGCAGCTTAGCACATCAATAAATAACTCAGGCAACAGAAATCGCGTCCAAGTCATACAAGGACAATCAGAACTGAAAAGGCAGCTAAAACCCGCTGTGCTCACAGGTGTTTGTGCTCCTCCCCGTGACCCTGGGAGCTGCTCCCCCGATCCCCCGGTGCGTGCAGGGGTGGAGGAAGGGGCCAGTGCTCTGCCTGGGCTGTTGAGGGGGTGAGGTGTGTGCCGCAGGTTTAACCTCACCCTTCCTGAGACCATCCTCAGAGCTCATGCTGGAAAATGTGAGCAACCCTCCTCCAGGCAGATGCGTCATCGGCCGCGGCACGTCTAGCCAAGAGGCTGGGAGCAGGCGCCAGCACCACGTGCCTGAGGAGCAGGCAGCACCCACCACCCACCCCCTCTCCTGGCACCGAGGGTCAGCACCTCAAACCTCACTCATCTCCAGCACAAGACGGTTTGGCCCCTCTTTCCCCCACCCACTTTAAATGGTCCAGCAGCATCAGTAGCTCTTTGGATGACCTGCAGGCCATCAGCTCATTTCCTTAGCACACAAAAAGAGAAGAAATGTAGCCCGTGGAGCTCAAACAAGAATGTTATTTACCTCCAGCTCATTATCAGCGCAGTGACATCAAAGCTGAATACTCTGAAAATTTTCCAGTTCTACATAGGCTGACCTGTGGATTTAGCACCCTCCTCAGTCTGCCAAGCAGGCTTTGCTGCTTGCCTCAGGCAGCGATGAGCTGAAATGCTGCCATATTTAGCATATATGTACAATCCTCTCACAATTTGCAAGTCTTAAACTTGGGAAGATTCAGAAGAAGAGATGGGACTCATTTAAAGGGGATCATGTACATGCTGCACACTTGTCTAAGGTTAATTTTTGTGGCCCATCATGTGCTGCAATTTGCATGTGCAGTCATATGGAAACACGTACACGCTCCTGTGGACTGGATGTGCAAGGGTTTAGATTCTCGTGAGAGAAAATGCAATGAGCACCTGGTCACGGATCTGCTTGGTTTCCACACCATACACAATGGGGTTCACCACGGGGGCAAACATCTCCCCTGTCTCAGCTCCCCGTGTCGTCCCCACACATTGCAGTCCTGCCCTCCCAGCCCCTTTGGTGGGATGACGGTGGTGCAGGAGGTCTGGATCAGTGCATGGTGCTTTTCTTCTGCTGCTCCTTGGTCCTTATTCACTCTCCTCTGCCCCACCTTGGGTCTCCCACGGTCACTCAGGGCTGTTCCTGCCCCAACATGGGTCTCCTCCTTCCAAGAGCATCTCCAGCCATGACGTCTATTTGTCTGTAGCTAAAATGCCAGCAGAAGCCACAAGGCTTCTTAAACTGATCTTCTGGGCTTCTCCTTCTCTCCAGTCTCTGCAGATTTCTACTAGTTTTGGTTGCTTTCTTTTGAAGGACCAGTAGCCCAAGGGGCCAGCACACCCATAAGTCATTGTTCTTTGTGTCCTGTTTGTAGTTGCCAGACTGAAACAGCTGAAAAACTGACACTGATCACAGCTGTGGGGATGATCTGAGCGGCTTCTTGCCCTCCATCCCCACCTCACCTCTCCCTAAATGCCACACTGTGGTTCATACCTGACCTCCACCCTCAGAGGCTGCAAGGACAGGGAATACCTAAACTAGGTCCAAAGGATCAGCCCTCATTTACAAAGCATTCACTGAAGTTCATGGATGCTTCAAGATCCTCATAGGAAGGGTGACATTAAAATACAGCCCTAAGAATCAGGCTGCTATCTTGTGCCCCAGGACCACATGACACATGTACCAAACCAAAGCAAGCTTTACACAAACAGGGTTAAGCCCGAAGGACTCATGCACCATTGTGTGTGGACCAGGAGAACAGCTAGTCATGCCCAGAGGGATATTTGCCCACCCAGAGGTAAAATTCCCCCCTTGTGGACCAGCGATCTGTTTGTCACTGCTTAATGCTGAGACAGACATAACCCCTGCAGTGGGACAGAGGAGTGAATTTGTTTACAAACCTTGCTATTTCTGGTTATTCCCAGGCAGCTGTTTCTCCTCTGTGATGATTAGTGTCTCTGAAGTCCCAGCAGTGAGTGATTAGGGTGATCAGGTTCCTTAAGACATATAAATATTTCCATGCAGTGCCTTTTGGCAGGTTGAGGAGTTGCTTGGTTGTGTGAGAGAGAAACAGTATTTGAAGGTGATGTAGGTACAGCCAGGGTCACATCCAAGTCATCCAGGTGGGCTGGGTAGATGTTTTCTTTTCATTTAACCTGGTGTTATGCCAGTATTTTTAAGCATAGTGCCAAGCTCTGAGCCAAGTTCAAATTTTAGCCAAATTGAGGTGAAATATAAAACAATCTATCCAGAAAAGCTGCCATGCAGATATGCCAATATGTCTAAGTGGACTTTGTCTCTTATTGAATTAATGAGCTGCTTCATTACTTCTAGATACCTCACATTAAGGGAATGTTGTGGTAGAGAACTGCCAGTCAGACCCCTGCAACCTCAGTTTGCTTCCTTGCATGGCTTAATTACAACAGTGCTAATTATTGGGCTGCAAACTGTTCCTTGGTTAAATCAACTTCAAAGAAGCTGCAGACACGTAGGTGTAACATCTGCTAAGGCAGTTCTCTGTGAGACCTGCAATTGCCTGATCAGAGCTCTGGTGCTGTCCCTTTGGCTGGCACACCCCTGAAGAGGATGGCAAACACAAGAAAGGTAACAATTTGTTCTTCTCCCTTAGGGAAAGGACAAAAGTCACGAGCTCCGGTGAGATATAGACTTGACGTGAGGAAACGCTCTGAAACGGGTGACTTGGGGAAAATACTGAGTTTCTGTGATGGGAGATCGGTTTGTGCATGTATCTATCAGAGATTACTTTTGATCTTATACTGGGGAAGGGGTATGGACTGGATCATTATCTCTCTTACAAGCCCCAGTTGGAGGGATCTTTGTTTCAGGACAGGCTGTGTGCTGCTCAGGAGTGCTGGCTGGCTCTTGGCACAGGCAGGTCGGTGTGTGGTTGCAAAAGGTGTTGGCTGGTTGTTTTTCACAGCCTCAGGCTTCATGGCTGGTGGATTTACAATGTCTAAGAATGACACAAAATGTTAAGCGCATTAAATCTGGTAAATTTAACGATTATTGCTTAGCAGCAGAGAGGCAGAGCTGACCAAATTGAGTGAAGGAAAGAGTTAAAATCTGAACTTCAAGTACCAGGATCTATTCCCTCCTTCCAAAGTCAGGGAAGCTTTGCTGGTATGCTGGCAAGCAAAGATTTCAATTCCTTTTGCAGTTTGTTCAATACCAAGCAGCTCATTCTCTGAGGGCATTTTAATCTGTTTCACTGCTTAAAAATAAAGTACAGTAAGTTTGTAACAAATCTAATGGGGTACAGCAAGCTGGGTCAAGGTGCCTGGTAACGTCCCCCATTTCTAGAAAATCTTCTGGATTTTGACTACTGCAATGAGCAAAACTTGCAGCTTTACAAGTGAACTACTTAATTGCACAAAATAAAACTCTATCAGCTTCTCTTGCCAAGGAAGCACCAAAAAAATGCTCAGAAGGGTGTCAACAGGCCTGAAAGTACTGTTCCACTTGAGCAGTGACAAGTCTGAAAGTGCTGCTGTTGCATGTACAACTCAAAAATAGCCCAAAAGGGGATATCTTCCTCACGTGGCATTTGTCTGTAGGCTGCAACTGCAGCCGCTCTTGGGGGCTGGTGGTAGAAGTGAGGGGTCTGTGCTGGCTTGGAGCTGGCGAGGTGAAGGAGTTGCTGCTTCGGGTGTGATGCTCTGGGCAGGGCTGGGAAGCAGCACCAGACGCCAGCTCCCGTGTGTGTGTTCTGGGTCTGGAGACACCTTTAGTTGCTGGCGCACGGGCACCGTGGCCGCAGGGCACGTCAAGAGGAGGACGAATGACGCACAGAGGAGGTCAGGAGTAGCGTGGATGGAACTGAAGCGCAGTGGGGATGGTGTCTTGGTGCGACCCAAACAGGCTGGTCAGAGAGACTGAGCTAAAGAAGTGGTTGTGTGTTGTGTGCACCCAAGAAACGGGACCCTGCTCAGGGACCAGCCCTGGCACAGCACTGTCCATGTACGTGAAAAGGACCCAGTAAAAACTGAGTCTGATCCGTGTTGAATAGCATTATTTAATAATCTGGGTAGCTTTATTGTACAAGATGAAGTACAGGTAACACTGCCCTTTGACAGAGAGGAGGGAGGGGGTATCTGCTTTTTTCCCAAGCACTGAATTACAGGATCTCAGATGTGTTTGCCTTTTCCAGATAAATAATTCTGGCACAAGACACGTTTCCTGCTGGACTGGCTTGTGCCAGCTGTGGCTCTGCCTCCCTGAATTTATAGCTGAGGTAGCTGACTGCACTGCAAACAGAGTCCTCTTTGCAGTAAACTATTATAAATAACATTGTCTTGGCAGCGTTTTCACAATATTGGCTTTGCAGTATTTGGCCTTACACTGCAAATAGCAGTGGCTAGAAACGGACTGAAATGCCTGTTGGGTTGTGTCACATGGACGACTCGGAGCAGCTTGGAGGAAAGATGAAACTATTTAGGGGTCAAAAAAGTCAAATATCTGGAAAGCCAAGGAGGTGAAGTCTGGCCCTTTGGTATGTTGGGGAAAACCGAGGGTACAAATGCCTGAGAAACTTGCATCTAATTCCCATACTGCCAGCGGGTTAACTTAACCTTTCTGTGCCTGGCTTTTCCCCATAAAACAGGGACAGTTTTGGTCAGGACATTGGTTTTCCTCCGACGGGGGCCCTGTGGGTGGGAAGCCCATTCAGAGAGGGACTCCAGCGAGGCGGTTTGGGTCTGGGCTCCAGCAGGAACAGTCCCACAGCTGATGGTGCTATGCAGCTGGGGGACGTGCGGGGTCAGTGGCTGCTCCCACAGGCATCAGCTCTCACAGCAAAAATGCTCTGGGCAACAAACATTGATGCTGTAAACATACATCTGCTGCAGTTTCCCAGGGTGGGGATCAGATGGGACACACCAGCCCAGGAGAGGATGTGGTTTACACCTGCAGCAGAGTGTGGGTGAGCAGAGTCCTGCTGAGCTGCATCCTCCAAGTATTCTGGATACTCCCCCTTCTCCCATCTTAGATCTTTGTACCGATGGCAACTAAATGTATTCAACTGCTAACTTGTAAATCCCAAATTGTAGAGGGGAGGGGTGAAGACAACAGCCAGAGGCCAGCCCCGGATGGGAGGAGAGGTCAGATAACTCCCAAATGTTTGGGCTAAGACCATGTGAGTTTGCGTCTTGCCAATGATGGGACTGAGTGCAGCTGGGTAAGAGGCAGGAGGACATGAATTGGATCATAGAATATCCCAAGTTAGAAGGCACCCGTAAGGATCATCAGGTCCAGGTCTGTGTGCCTGAAAAGATGGGCAGGGGGATTCTGCCTGTGGCTGGAGTCCACAGCAGTGCTCACTCCAGCTCATTCCTCTACCTGTCTATGTCTTCCCTTCCAGCTCAGCAGCAGGGCCTCATGTCCTACTCAAACCACTCCAGTCCCTCGTCCTTCATCCTGACAGGCATCCCTGGGCTGGAGGATGCTCAGTTCTGGATTGCCTTCCCATTCTGCACCGTGTACTTTATGGCAGTGCTGGGGAACATCACACTCCTCCTAGTGATTAGGATAGACCTGAGCCTGCACCTGCCCATGTTTTACTTCCTCTCCATGCTGGCTGCCATTGACCTCGTCCTCACCACTTCTACCATGCCCAAGCTCCTGAGTATCTTCTGGTTCCACTCCCACGAGATCAACTTTGAGGGCTGCGTGGCCCAGATGTTCTTCATCCACAGCTTCTCCATGGTGGAGTCAGGGGTCCTGCTCACCATGGCCTTCGACCGATACTTGGCCATCTGTAAGCCCCTGCGCTACTCTACCATCCTGACTGGCCCCACCATCGCCAAGCTGGGTTTGACCGCTGCGGTGCGTGGCATCGCCATCGCCACCCCTGCGACTTGCATGGTCGCCAACCTGTCCTACTGCGGCCCCCGCGTCATCCACCACTCCTACTGCGAGCACATGTCGGTGGTGAAGCTGGCCTGTGGGGACACCCGGCCCAACAGCATCTACGGGATCACGGTTGCCACTGTCGTGGTGGGATCAGACTCCATCCTCATCGCTGTCTCCTACATGCTGATCCTGAGGGAGGTCGTAGGCCTCTCCTCCAGAGAGGCTCGTCTGAAGTCCTTCGGCACCTGCAGCTCCCACATCGGTGTCATCCTGCTCTTCTACACACCTGGGCTCTTCTCCTTCTACACGCAACGCTGGGGCCGGAGCATCCCCGTGCACGTCCACATCCTGATGGCTGACCTCTACCTGCTGGTGCCCCCCATGCTCAACCCCCTCATCTATGGGATGAGGACCAAGGCGATCCGGGAGCGGGTGCTGAGCATGCTCTGGCAGAAGGGGAACAAGCCCACCCCATCGCTAATGCCAGGTGGCAAGGAATAGGGTTCAGAGCAGGGAACAACAGCAGCATGTTTGGGGAGCAAAGAAAAAGCTTAAAAAGCTGTCTACTGGAAAAGCAGGATGATCCCTTCAGCATTGCGGCCAAGCCCTGAAAGCTGGAGGCACCATGGAAAATTTGACTGGTGAAATATTATTTTTAGAAAGTGAATTCTACATTCCTGTTTAGAATGGAAAGATAAATCGTGTCTAACTGTATCTGTATCTTTGTTCCTCCTCAGATCTGTGTCACTTCATGACTATCCATCTCCGCTCTTGATAAAAGACTGTTACCACTCTGAAATTAAAGTCTGTTGTTGGATTCATCCTCCCCACGTACCTTTTTCACCCAGTCTGTAACTCTCTATTTATTCACTTCCTAGTTTATAGCAGCTGCCTGATCTTGGTGCCTGGCTATGAGGGAAGAGCGTGGTGTGTGCGTATGCACATTTGCACACACACACTCGTCCAGACATTGGCCCAAACAGACATTGTTTTCCTCCTAATCCCCTCTTGAAACCTTACTGAAGCATTTGCAGCAATCACAAAGAGCCAGAGAACAGGGTCTGCAAGTCACACTCAAACCCTGCAGTGCCACTGCAAGGTTTTGTTCCTTTCTTATTAGAAACCCCAAAACAGCATCAGTCGTGGAATGTTGTTCTACAATTTTTTTCCCAATGTTTTAATGAGACTCTCTAACTTTCTGTGTTGTGTCTCTCCCCTAACACGCAGGCACCTGTAATGGGATTTGCAGAAGCTCCAGTTTTTCATAAGCCTTCACTTGCCTCTGAACTCGTGTGAGATCCCACTCCTGTGGCTTTGGCACTTGAGCAGACTGGCTCTCCTCTTTGGAGACGGTGTAATTCCGCACGTGCTGCGCGGCAGGAGGGTACATCACTGCTTCCTTCCCCTGAACTAACACCCAGGCGCAGCACTGCATTAGGGAGAGCAGGAATTGTTTGCAGTGGGGTGAGCAGAGCAGCTGGAGAGTGCAATTGCACAAGTCTCCTTCGCTTATGTGAAGGACGGGGACATCAACTAAAAAAAAAAGCCTGTGGGGCTGTTGTAGGAGGGTCACCTCTGAGCACTGGAGTCCAGGAACAGGAGTGTGGGTTAAAGCAGGGGACCAGAGAACAGGGACTAAGCTCCTCTTGTTCTTCTCAGCAAACCTGTACCTGATTTTAACTGTGATGAAAACTCATCTAACAGCACATACTGACTTACCATCCCAGCTCTCCTTGTGCCTTCACCCCATGGAAATCAGGGCAGAGGAATTCCCTCGGTCTGGTCTCTGAGGGAAGCCCGAGGTCCCGCACGTATCCTGCCCGGTGAGAGGTGAGGAGAGCGTTATGAAGTGCCGGGGTGACCACCAAACCCAAGCTGGTGGCTATAAACTCAGTTCCTTCAGCGCCTCCTGATGCCGCTGCCTTTGGGCACCTTCTGGGCTACGTACAGTTGTATCCCACCACCACCATCACCCCCCTCAGCAGCAATGTACACAACGTTGGTCGGGGGTTTCAACAGCAAACCCTGGCTTCACAGAAGAAGGAGACTTAGATAAAATTAGTCTCAGTTAGGTCAAAGTGGTCAGAACTTGTCTGCCAAATGGTTTCTATCCAGCTGTGCTCTTTCTGCTGTCGCCTTAGAGGATGCAAAGGGCAAGTGTGGGACAGGACGTCCCTCCCCTGACTTGCAGCCCCTGACAGGATGGAGGCAGCCAGGAGCTCCATCTCATGGCCACATAGACCATGGAAGGAGACCCAGACCTCGTTTGCATCTGGAAGGATTCAGCATCCCGAAAAGAGGGAGCTGGCAGTGACAAGGGACCTGTGTTTGGAGGGCTGCAGGGTCAAAGGATGAGGAAGAGTTCAACACACTGCAAGGGGTGTAAGCGTTACAGGGGACTGGCAACACTATCTTCTCAATTAAACAAACTGAATTAGGAGGTGAGTCAGTAAATGAGCAAGTCAGCTGCACACATGCGTGTGTGTGGACTCATTTCTTGAGCCAAGAGACAGACACACCAGGGATTCCTCTCACCAAACTTATAAATGCTTCCACCACTGGAAGCTGCTGGGTCAGAGAAGCAGGAGACGAACCTGGGGGAAGCAGGACTGGCTGCATCACCCCCGCAGTGGCTGGGCGAGCTCATTTATCTGGACAAATCTGCAGCAGCAAGCCAGGTCGGTCATCCATCAGTTTAAGGATCTTAAATAGGAGTAGTACAAAGGACTTGTGGCTGCAGCCTTTTCTTTAGAAACTTAGAAAATATATCTAGTAAAAAAATAGATAGATAGATACAGACAGACAGACAGATAAAAAGAGTCTGGAAAAGGCCCCACGAGCCTCTCCAGTCCCACACTTCTTGACCACATTGTATACAAAAACAATGCAGCTTGGATTTTGGAACAAATCTTAGGCAAGCTTCCCTTCTTTCAACAGAAAAATCTCAGACCACCTTGCACACTGCCATCGCAGGGAGCTTGCTTTACAGCTGCATAAATTTAAGGGTAAACTGTATCCACAGGCACGTAGCTTTTATTCTCCTCCGTTCTGTTTGCCTGCTTTCGGGAATGGGAACGCGTGGGCAGGGGGAGTGGGGAGGGAACGTGTGGTTTTGGTTTCTGAAGGTGTTTTTGCAGCCGCTCCACGGACCCCCCTCAGAAGTCTCACAGAACAGATGTGAACAAAACCTGATCCGATCTGGCACTCTTGCCAACACAAGGCAGCTGTACCAGGGTCATCCCTAACAGATTTTTATCCCTTTTCTGCGAAAACAGCGCCAGTCTCCTTGGGCACTGCAGTTCTGTTTTCATCAGTGCATTGCTATCTTTACCATGGGGAAATTTCCTTTAAGCCTAGACTGAATTTCTCCTACTCTTTCTGGGGTTTAGACCCCTGATTGTCCTTTCAGAGGACATGTAGGGCAGATTATTCCTTTCCACTTCACTGTAGCCTTTAACACGTTTCAAGGCTTTTCTCAAGGTCATTCCCCAGGTGAACCAACCCCCCCAGCTCTCCAGCTTAACTTCATCCTTATTTCTGAACTCCCTCTAGTTTGCCATTGTTTTTCCTAAAGTGTCACAATGCGCTTCAGTCTGCAGACCTCCAGCTCAGTCCTTTGCCGCTGCCCTTCACATTCCTCCTGCCTGCTGGTATCCACCAAACAAGCAATTCTGAGAGTGTGATTCGCTCAGAAACTTTATGTTAATCTGGTAGTGTGTTTTATAACTGATGAGAAAGAAAGAATCAGATTTGCCTGGGATGATCTACCCTTGATCTACCCTCTGGGCATGTCACACTCAGCCTGCAAGGTCCTGCTGGAAAAGAATAATTATTTGACTGAAAGGTGGGTTACATCTCTGGGAAACAAACCCCAATTCCCTCTCGTTCCCAAGTGGGAGAGGTGAAAGTGATGTGGGCAGCTGGGCCTCAGAAGTGTGGGAGTGTTGAAACCACACATAAAGTGGGGCTCTGCGAAGGCTGGTCTTGGGCAAACTGTTGCGCACCATCTAAGTCCCCTTTGTGAGGCCTCGTCTGTGTGACTCTAAGCAGATGTGGCCAAGAAAGGTATTTTAAGAGGAGGTGTAAAGAGGAAAACCGCTCGTATGACTGGGAGCAGAGCTCTGGCCTTGTGAAAGGGAACAAAGGAGCAGAGACTTTCTCTTAGCAAATGTCAGGCTGGGTTGTGTGGCTTTGTAGACACGCTGGGGTGCAAATGCCAGTGAGGGGAAAGCATAGTCAGATTTAACTTCAGAGGTGATAGAAACTGGAGAGGAGAGTAGAGGTAATTTCCCAGCTGTTGGAGCAAGGTGGAGGGTTGGAGCTGCCTTCCAGCAGATGCATGAGAGCAAAATATTGTAGGATGGTGACTACCGGTTTCCCTGGGTCAGGTAAGCTGTCACCCCTAAAGCAACAGGCCCTCGGCTCTGTGATACAGAAGATCCTTTTCAGTTCCATCTTTCTAGACACAGAGCAAGGCAGATGGGAGATGAAGATGGGAAATCAAATAGTCAGTCCTGACGGAGGAGTTAAAAACTGTCCTGCATGTCTGGAATAAAACTTCCATCATCTGAGGTTTGCTTACTTCCACATCTCATGGTGGCATGTGAAGGAAGGACAAGGATTGGGCCAACTCTTCTCTGCTCACTTTGATATACGAACCATGGGACATCAAATGACACTGGCAAATGTCAGGCCCACTGGGAAGGGAAGGGTTTTTTTCACAAAAGGTGCCATTAGTTTGTGAAACTCCTTGCTAAAAGACAGCGTGGGTGCTCAACTTTTGCGCAGAAGAGGCTCGATGAGTTTCTGGGGTAGGGAGAAACCATGTCCAGCTGAGGAAGTCCCTGACCTTCCAATGGTTGGAAGCTGGGGAGGCACTTGGGAAGAGGTATCATGGCATGTTTCCTTTCTTATATTCTTCCCTAACGTCTACTTTTGGTGCTGGACACAGGATCTGAGGCTGGATGGACCTTTGGTGTGACCCAGGCTATGGCTGTCCTTGTGTGCCTGGGTCCTCCTCGCCCAGGCTCCTGCAGTGACCACCATGGCCCACTCACATCCCGCCAACGCCTCGCTGTCGGAGCTGCACCTGACAGGCATCCCAGGGCTGCAGCACCTGCACCCCTGGATCTCCATCCCCTTCTGCATCATGTACCTCATCACGCTGGCCGGGAACAGCTCTCTCCTGTGTCTGATAAGGGCTGATCCCAGCCTCCACCTGCCCATGTTCCTCTTCCTGTCCATGCTGGCTGTCATTGACCTGGTGATGTCCACCTCCATCACCCCCAAAATGCTGGGCATCTTCTGGTTTCACTCCACAGCCATCAGCCTGGATGCTTGTCTCACCCAGATGTACTTTGTTCACGCTTTCTCCGTGATGGAGTCAGGGGTGCTGGTGGCGATGGCCTTGGACCGCTACGTAGCTATTTGCAATCCACTGCGCTACTTGTCCATCCTGACCAGCCCTGTTGTGGCTGCCATTGGCTTGGCCACCTTGCTCAGGGCTGTGGTCTTCATGAGCCCCCTCACCTTCCAGATTTGCCACCTGCCTCTCTGCAGGCCAGCCATCGTGGACCACTCGTACTGTGAGCACATGGCCGTGCTCAAACTGGCCTGCGGCGACGCTGCCTTCAGCAACACCTACAGCCTCTCCGTCTCCACCTACGTGGGCAGCTTCGACTCGCTGCTCATCGCCCTCTCGTACATGCTCATCCTCCGAGCAGTGCTCAGCCTCTCCTCCCCACAAGCCCGCAAAAAAGCCTTCAGCACCTGTGGCTCGCATCTCTGTGTCATGGCCCTCTTCTACATCCCTGGGCTGCTCTCCATGTACATGGAGAGGTACCACCAGGAGCAACCACCCCATGTCCAGGTCCTCTTGGCAGATCTCTACCTCCTCATCCCACCAGCACTCAACCCTCTGATCTACGGCATCAGGACGAAGCAAATTCGTGATGGAGCACGCAGGGCAATCTCCTGGAGGAGACCCATGCAGGAGGAATTGACCCAAGGCAGAGCCTTCAGGGCACAGGGATGAGGCTCATGAAGACAAAGTCCATTCCCTAGAATGGCCAAAACCTCTGCTGGACCTTGGTGTGGCTTTCAGGCTACGTTCAGAGCTGCAGGTGCCTCAGAAAATGTTGGCACCCACTGAACTCAGCACCAAGGGCTTCAGCAGGTTGTTCTCCTGCCTGTCCCTAGCACAAGGTAGTGACATCAGCACAGCACCCCTGGGTGGTCCCATTCCTTCAGATTTCCCAACGTAAATAAGGATTGCAGCCACCACCTGACCTTGTGCTGGCAAAATGACCTACTGCAGCCAAGCCACAGAAAATAGCTGTATCCTGAATGTATCACTTTGTGTGCAGTGGAGCTGTGCCAAGAGATGTGAGGGATGTGGGATCGCAGGACCATGGGATAACTCGGGCTGGAAGAGGCCTCAGAAAAATTCTAGTCCGACCACCTACGAGGTCAGACCATGTTGCTGAGAACATCCCCTCCTCCTCGGTGAAGGTCTGTCTGCCCTGGGGAGCAGGTACCCACACACTGTCCTGAATGCACAAGCACAGCACATGCTTTATCTGCCTCTCACCGAAGTTAATCAGTCACCTGAACACCTCCCTGACTCTCCCTGTCTCTGTTCCCCACCCCTTGGGGTGCACAAGGAGCAGGGAGGGGACACAGCCAGGACAGCTGACCCCAACCAACCCAGGGGATGTCCCAGACTTTATGGCATCATGCTTAGCAATAAAAACTGGCGGGGGGTGGGGAGGTTTTCCAGGGCTGCCATTGCTCAGGGACTGGCTGGACATCAGTTGACTGGTGGTGAGTAATTAGATTTTTTGCATCACTTGTTTTTCTGGGGTTTGTTTTCCTTTGTTGTTGTCATTGTTGGGTGTTGCTTTTTCCCCTTTTTTATTAAACTGTCTTTATCACAACTCACGAGTTTTCACAGTTTTATTCTTCTGATTCTCTCCCCCATCCCACTGGGGGGGGGAGCGAGCAGCTGTGTGGGGCTGAGCTGCCTGCCGGGATTAAACCATGACAGCCATGGACACCGTCCCACAAAGATCTGCAATGGAGCTTGCTGCGTGGCAAGGCTGTTGGGTTGTGTGATTAAAGCTTCACCTCCATAAACCTGAAGGAGAAGAGGAGTGTGGCAGGCAGGGGAACTCCAATATCCTCCTCAGAGCCAGTAAACCCCCCAGCCCAGCTGTTCCCAGGCTGTCCCAGGAGGATGTTGGATGTTCAGCCCATGGCCAGGTGTGGGACCTCCCAGTTGGTCCATGGCAGAGGGTCCTGGCAAACTGACACGGGGTACAGCCTGCGGGGTGGGGGGACAAGCAGTCTGGGATGCCAGGACTTTGGGGTTGTGTGGCACACACTGTGGGATGTTCACTATGGGAGACCACCCCAATCCCCCACAGAATGATGAGGGAGAGCTCGTGAAAGAAGCTGAAGCAGTCTTGAAAATTTCCATCTCCTCACAGGACAGACAGCCTAATCTCTGTGTCCTCCATCTGCTCTCCCTTAGGGGATTTCCAGAGGAGGGTTTAATACCCCAGCGCTGCTGAGCTCAGAGGTGCACAGAGAGGTGCTGCTGCAGCCTCGGGGTGAGACAGATACCTGTGTTTATCCTCTTGGCAGACCGGGATCAGAAGCCTTTGCTTAGGCTGCAAAGCTCATCTGTGCTGGTTTTCCATCTCCCAGGACAAGAAGTCCCAGCAATCAGGGCTCTTCAGTACTGCTGCAATACTGATAATAATAGTGTGAGGGGCACTGGCTGGGGGAGAAAGCTTCTGGAAGCAAATATACTCTTGCCTGGGATGTAGGCACCTGGGGATGCAGCTCTGGATTCAGACACACGTAGGTGCCTGGAGGTAGGTGTCCACACACCCTTGTGTGCATGAGAGTTTGGCCCGTGGGTCCTGGAGAGCAACTCACCTCCCCCTGGGTCAGATCCCTACATTTAGGGAGTTGGTTACACTGCAGGCTCCATGCTCGAGCCCTTCTCTGTCCGCAGGAGGGTCTCAGACCCTTGGGGTGTCACTCCACTGCCCCTTGCTTGGATGTCAACAGCCACCTGAGATGCCCCCAGGTACCCAAGGCATCCGTGTGGGAGAGGCACACCACCACCCAGGGTTTGCAGGGACCGGTAGAGGCCAAGTGGGACACTCCGAGGGGGTCTCAGATGGCTCCAGACACCCGTGTTTGGGCAGCTCAACCGTACCCTGAGTCTTTGCGGGGGGACCCCCGTGTAGACACTTCGATCTGGTGCGTTGCAGCAGGGGCTGCTCTGAAAGGCTGGTGGGTGGCAGCGGCAGCACGTGGGGCTGCTCGGGAGCGTGGGACAGTGAAAGCAGCCGCGGGTTCACCCCGCTGCTCAAACCTGGGGTCACGCCTGGCTCCTGCAGCTGCTGGTCACCAGCACACAGAGGGGCAGTGCAGCCCAATTAAGTGCAGTAATTAAAAAGAAATTCTGTTCCTGTTTCAGCCTCTAAAATGTCCCAATTTGCAGACATTTAGGCCAGAAGGTAAGTGCTTCTGTCCTGAGCAGTGTTTTCAGCCAGCACCTCCTGCAGCAACCCCAAACCTGAGGCTAAGCCATGGTTCAAAAGGAGGGTTCGAAGCCTATTTGAAGCTCTCTATTTTAAAACTTCAAGCATTGTGTTAGTGCCTCCCAATATCTTCTTTATTTCTGCTCTGAACTTGTCTACCTTCTGCTTCTCCCTACTGCCACACTGCCCATGTCTAACATTAAATTTCAGCCTAAATGACCCCAATAGCAGGGCTGTACACAGGTGAATTTTACTCCATGTTGTCACTAGCACGGGTATTGCCAGCCACAGCCACCCCACAGCTTGCTGCTGGCTAAAAAGCTGCTGGTGGATGATCACCCAGGGAATTTCTTTTAACAGGCAGGGGTCTGGTGTGGTCATCACCTGCCTGGTCTCTGCCACTGGGTGGGCAGAAGCAGCAGGAGCAGTAGCAAAGTTTTGGCACAAATGAATGTGTAGATGCTGCCCACCATACGCAGACTCATCTTCTTGTCTCTCCAGGATTGTTCTCTGGAGTTTCTTTATTACCTTCAAACTTGTCCCGTCAGAATAAAACCTCAGAAATTAATCTTTTTGTCTGACTTACTGCCTAGTTTTTCAGGCTTTTCTCATGGATAAATGACAGAATGAAGACAGAGCAGCAAAAGACATTTTCATGATCATGTTTAATGTCCCAGAACACTTTCTGAGACCACTTTTTATCCTACAAATTTGGAGCAACGTCCTAAGTTGGGCCCATGGCAGGGAAGCCAGGTCTGCTCAGGCAAAAGCACTGCCTGAGGGAAGCTGGATGCTGACCTTTTTCTCCTCTCTTGCAGCTTATTTCAAAATGCCAGGTGAGCAGTGGTGAGCAACCAGCAAAGAAACAAGCCTTTCACAAGCAACAAACTGTAGATGTGCCTTGGTTATCCCTGGTGGCACAACTTGAAACATGAACTTCTTCACCTGATAGGAACTGTCAAGCCACAACAGCCCCATTTATTCAGCATTTCTGCTCCACTACCCCTCCTACCTGGTCATGCCATGCTGTAGCACTCCTGTCTCACACGCTGTAAAAACGATGTGGATTCCTGATTTGACTCTTGCACTGATGCAGAGTCCCCACCCCTTAGTTCTGGACATCTCAGGGCTCAAAACTGGGCTCCTTTTTTTATGCATAAAAGCAAGATTCTCCTGCATGGCTTCTGATCCCTTAACCCGCCCCAACAGCAGCTCCTTCTCTTTCATCCTTGTGGGTGTCCCCAGCCTGGAAGCTTTCCCCACCTGCCTGGGCATCCTTTTCTGCTCAGGCTACATCATTGCCTTGGTAGGAAATGGTGTAGTTTTGCTTGTCATTGGGCTGGACAACTCCCTGCGTGACCCCATCCATTGCTTCCTGGGCATGCTGGCGATCATCGATGTGGTGATGGTGACATCCATTGTCCCCAAGATGCTGAGCGTGTTCTGGCTGAACTCTACGGAGATTGGTTACGTGGCCTGTTTTGTTCAGATGTTTGTTGTTCACTCCACAACATCGGAGGAGTCGGGAGTGCTCCTGGCCATGGCTGTTGACCGCTACGTTGCAATTTGCCACCCTCTCAGGTACCAAGTCATCTTGAATCGCCAAACAATTGCCCAAATAGGCCTGTCCATTGTGGGGAGAGCTCTCCTTTTCATGGTGCCCTTAACTGTGATGGTGACAAATCTCCCCTATTGCCATTCCCGTGTGGTTCCCCATTCGTACTGCGAGCACGTGGCCGTGGTGAAGCTGGCGTGCGCAGACCCCAGGCCCAGCGGGCTCTACAGCGTGGCTGGGTCCTCTCTTATAGTAGGGATGGACGTGGCTTTCATTGCGGTGTCCTACGGGATGATCCTTAAAACTGTCCTGGGGAAGAAATCATGCTGGAAGGCCTTCAGCACCTGCGGGAGTCACATTTGCGTGATGCTGCTGTATTACATCCCCGGGATAGTTTCCATCTACACACAGCAGTTTGGCAGCGGTGTGTCCGTGCATGCACAGGTTCTGCTGGCTGATCTCTACCTGACCCTCCCCACCATGCTGAACCCCATCGTTTACAGCATGAGGACCAAGCAGATCCGTCGGGCAGTCCTCAAAATGCTCTTTCCCAGGAAGGTTCATGCCTGACGCGGTAGCCGGTGGTTTTCCAGGTGTACTTCTCTACCCAAAGACAGCACCAATTTCATTCCCACTGAACACACACGGTGAACAGAAGCAATGAGAGGAGGAGGGAGGACTTGCTGGCTTTAATGACCACGTGAGACCCTACTCTGTGACGAGAGTTATTTGGGACTGGGAGCATGAGCGTGTCAGGTCCTACTTCCCTTCCTTCTTTCCAGGTGGCACAGAGAAGTAAGCAACCACCTTTGAGTTTTGAGATGTTCCCGATGCCATGAACATCCCTGTGATAATTTAAAGCAGCATTTCAGGACTCCAGGTGTATTTGCATCAACACACAGATTCTATTCGAAATGGGGAAATTTTCTCTCTGTTGTCTTCAGTCCTGCAGGACTGTAGGGGCTGGCAACAGACTGCCAGGCACTGCAGGTGCCCCAGCCACAGAGGGTCTCCTCTCTGAGCCTCTCTTGCCCAAAAGGCCGGCCCTCACTGAGCACAGACCAGCTCTTCTGGGTTTCTGGGTGATGATGGAAACTGAGCATCTTCACAACTGATCTCTTCAAAGCATTCTGTCCACCCGACAGTTCACAGCAGCTGGGTGAGGAAACCCAAGGGGGGAGATGCACAACAGTGTTCCTCACTGTACCCAGGTGTCCACAGCTTGTGGTGGTGGAAATAAACACTGCGTCTGCTTGGGGTACTTACCAATCCTGTGTCTGCTTGTTGTAATGACCACGAGCGCCTGAACAGCTAAATCCAGCAGGTCTTGGAGGCCTGAAGGACAGCATGCTGTAGGTCTGAGTGTCCTGAGCCCAGCTAACTCTTGCTGCTGGTAGACCAGCTGCATCCCAGACTTTTCTGAGCCATCTCTCATCCAGCCAGCTATGTCCTACCAGGGTTCACAGGCTCTGTCTGGAGGTTGCAGCACCCAAACATGCTGAGCCTTCCCTGAGAGTGAGAGCCCTCCTGTTCTGGAAGCTGGGAACCAGCTGGGAACAACCCAGACAGCTCAGGTCCCCCAGCAATGACAGGTCTTATCGGGAAGCTGCAGGCACAAGGAGCTGGTCTGAGGCTCTACAGCTTAGTGGCAGCAGATGGAGAGTCCAGCTCTGACCTGGGATAAGGAGGTGCTCTACAGGTGTTATTTGGAACTGGAGGCTCCCTGGGAGAGGTGCAATTTCAGTGCACATGATGATACATGTCAACAACAACTACCCAAAGTACCAGCAACCTGTATCCCCATGTGTTGCCTTTCCTCGAGGTTCAGCAGGTTCAGAGGTTCAGCCACCCCAAGGGTTCCTGCTCCTCAGAAATGGAGGGTGCTCCAAGGACAGGGGGATGCTCTGCACCCGCTCTGCAGGGATGCTCCTCCCAGGGTCAGACTGGAGCCTTCTGAGGCTCAGTAACACCAAAAGTACAAAGAGTCAATGTTTGGGGCAAAAGCAGCAGGCTGGCGAGCATTTGCCCAGGGTGAGAGCTCCCATTAGGACGTTTCAGATCTGGGAGTGATGAAGTAGAGTTCGGCAGAGGTGAACAGTGGTGTCTCAGAGGTGCTTGTGGTCCTCTGCCTGGGAAGGGGAGTTTCAACCAGAGAGAGGAGCCATGAGCCCACCGGGGTGTGAGAGTGGTGGAGGAGCAGAGGGATGACGTGGAGGGTCTCCACTGACACAAGGACTCAGAAGAAAAGCAACAGGGGTGGTGGGTTTCCTCCAACAGCAAAGGGGGGGGGGGGTGGCTCTCACCCTCCTCAGCCACGTTCGGGGCAGAGGGTCCACGTGGTCACTGCCATCTCCCTGATGGTCATGACGCTAAAACAGGCAGGTGCAGCATAGTTCCTCCGACCGATTTCAGATCTCAGCTTTAGGCTGGGATGAAAACTGCCCTGAAACCACTGTTTGTCTCCACGGATGTGAAGGCAGGCTGGAGGATGAGCTCCTGTCATAGACTGGCACCAGTTCTAAACTGCCACCTGTGTTTGTTCACATGAATCCCATCCAAAAGGTCACGTTTAGTCCTCACGTCTACATTAATTTAAAAATTAAACTCAGTGAAAAGCATTTGGTTTCAAAAGTGGTTTGAATGTGTCATTCTCCACGTCAAAAATATTTTTTTCTGTCTCTGTGGTGTTTATCTGACTTTCTGCTGCACTCCTCCCTGACATCATGAACAAACAGTTGACAGGATGTTTCTGCTATCCTGAATTTCTATTTTTTGCTGTGCTGTATTTGCACATTTCAGCCTTATGCTGCCTGGGGCTTGGGGAGGGGGTCAAGGACATGGCCCTGTGTATGGAGAGCTGGGAGACACTCACAGCTGTTGTTCAGCAGCCAGAAATGAAACTGCACTTATATTGCTCCAGGCAGAAACACAAAGATCTTTCATTCTGCTGGAGACAACTTCGCAGCCTATTCCTGCCTGGCTTGGTCACTCCTTGCAGCCGTCATTTGTAAAAGAAATTAGATGAGGGAGAATTGACTTGGGACTAAGGCTGTTACCATCCAGCCCCCTCGCTGGGGTTATGACAGAAGATGCTCTTGGGAATCTGCATCCAGGAGACCCGGCGGCATTGCCTGGGGTGATTTATGCTCAGCCCTGCGGCTCTGCCCTCGCGCCCAGGAGACGTCCCCGAGGGTGGCAGCTGTCTGGAGCGGAGAGCAAGGTGGGTGACTGTACGGGAGGGCTGGCACCAGCCAGGGCACGGCGGGCTGGCGGGAGCTCAGCATCTGGCCTGCGTGCATGCACAGTGGGAGTCAGGCAAGGAAAAAGGCAATCGCTGGAAAATTTATTTTAAAAGTAGGTTTTCGGAATTTTAAAGTTTCTTATTAAATGAAACTGCTGACCCAAGGCTGCAGAATTCTGATTTTTTTAGGTAAAAATAGGAGTTGAGTTTAAAAACATAAACAAACACCAAACCTTTAAACCAAAAGCAGAAATTGTTTGCTGCGAAAGAGTCAGCTTGTTTCTGTTTGTATAAATTAATCAATAATTAGCTAAATACACGTTTGCTGTGAAACAAACTAGATTTTCAACCACAATGATGTTCTTAACCCCTTGCACACAGCAGCAGGTATCTGAACAGAAAGCTGCGGGCGGGCAGCCGGGGGTTCTCGAGGACAGGCTGAATTCCGTGAAATAGGCTGGATTGTGTCACCCATGGTGCAGCTCGCTGGGATGGGGTGGGAGGGTGAAGGAGGCAGGCAGCCCCTTGGCCCCGGATCCCAGCCCAGAGCGGGGACAAAGTGTTATTTTGGGGGGTTGTCCCCTGCAGAGGGGGAGCACACACTGGACCAGGTGCACGCTCAGGGCACGGTCTGGAACTGGAGCTTTGCCTTTGACGTGAACGTGTGTCCTAAACACAGCGCAGGCAGCACTCGCTCTGTGCCCAGTTCCTGAAATAACCTTGTTTTATCTCCATAAAAAGGTGTCTGGAGCCTGCACTGTGCTGCCGAGGGCAATGCCCTGCTGCCACCGAGGGGTCTGTGATGAGAAGGAAAGGGGTGCAAGGGTTGAGGGGGGGGGGGCTTGGTCTGGAAGATGTGACAAAGCAGCTAGAAAATGTCACAGCAGAGTGCAGGGACGTGCCTTCAATCAAAGGGTTCTGCGTCCAGCACTAATTAACTGTGAGGAGTAAAGAGGAATTAAACTACCGGAAAAAAAAGTTGGTGGTGCCTAGGAACCGGTGGCGGTGATCTCAATGCTTTTCAGCCTGTGGCACTGATTTTTCATTGAAGTTCCATTTTCCCAAAGCTGAGGGAACTTAAAGGCAGAGGGAACTTAGACAAGGAAACTGTGAAGTTGGGAGATGTTCAGGTAACGGGTGGCCCCGCTCCCCGGCGTGCCTGCAGGAAGGGACAGCTCTGGTTAGGAAAGGGAACGGAGCGCTGAGAGTGGACAAAGTGAAATGGGGGAGCTGGTCGACATCTGGTGGGAGTTAGAAGCTGTTAAGTAGAGAAATAAGATCAAGGCAGGTGAAGGCATCTGCCCCTCTGCATGGAGAAGAGAGGTCCATGCCTACCTGAGAGAAAAGCAATCAGAGAACTTTATTTTTTAACATAATTTAATTGATTGGTGGCTGAGAATGATGTTAAACAGCTTCTGCTAAGAACAGAAAACAAACGCAGTAGCAGGTCTGGGTGATTTCCACAAGGGAAAAAGCATTTCTGAGTCGGCCAAGGAAGTCTTTGGCCTGTTCTGCTAAACTTTTATGAGTCCTGGCATGCTGCGGTGACTGCAGACGCTTCCTCGGGCCATTATTTTAGTGAGAAAGTACAATGATGTGATTAGCTGCAGATTGCTTGGCCTGACGTCAATGCCCAGCAGAATGTCCAAGAAGTTAACAGGAGATTTGGTCAATAAAGAATTAAAGGATTGGAATCAAATTAAATTATGGCAATCAACACAGCCTTGCAGGAAACGGCTCTTGTCAAACAAACCAGATTTCATTTTCTGATGAGATAGCAAGTTCAGTTAATCAACGTGTGCATGTGTTTGAGTACAGTACACAGAGTTATCTAAAAGAAATGTGCCTCCACCTCGCTGCTTCCAGGTGAGGAGCTGACACAACACAACATCTGTGAGGCATCAGCAAAGTGGATGAAGGACTGCGTGGTTAAGAGACCTCAAAACGAAGCTGTCAGAATCACCATCACAAAGCCTTTTGTTTCCGCAGGGATGTCACCGTGGCTGGCTCTAGACTAGGAGTTGTTCTGCACGATTTTCATCAGTTGTCCCAAAGTCAGGACAAATGTGTCTCAGACCATGCTGGGGAAAGGCAAGTCATGGAGAGCAGTCAACAGAGACTTGGTCGTTCACAGGAACCACCTGCAATAAATACCAGGGTGGGGAGAGTTGGGCAGGTTCTCAGGGTGGAACACTGTACCCTGGAGAGGGCACACTGAGAGGGGAACACTGGGACCCAAAGGGTCAGGGCCATTTTGGGTGCATAAGAGGGAAATGGAAGAGGTTCTATTTTTTCAAAAAACATGTTGAAATCTTGGAGATTTGCAAAAAAAACCCTCTCAGGAAGACAGATAGTGAAACAGGTGAGTGGAGATGAGAAACCTGCAGTGCCCTAGGTCTTTAGTTTATCCAGAATAACTCCTTGGCCATGGGAAATACATACCTTCACGAAATAAAAGACTCTCTGGCCAAGCAGAGGAAGGTCAGAAGGATGCTGTGGCTGGGAGGAGTAGACACCCAGTGTCCGATGGGAAGAAAAGGCACATGGTTATAACCATGAGGACAATTAGCACTTGAGGCAAAAATCAAGGGAGGGAGGTTCTCCATCTCTGGATGCCCACAAGCCTGCAATTTCTTCCAGGAAAGTGTGCTTTAGCAAATCCCATGTTATCGGGCTCCAGAGAAGGAAAAAAATGGGTGTAACTCCACCGTTTTTGACAGGACAGCATTCTGCATAAGTCTGGCCTTCAGTCTCATGGATACATGAGTGTGGAGGAGGGGTAAGGACCATTTTAACTGTACCTTCCTTGACTGGGGCTAGCAGCTAGAGGCTGTCAACAGGGCTTGTGTCCACTTAGTGCTGGGCGACAGCTTGGAGCATCTTTTTTCCGGATGCAGTTTCTCTCAGCCCAGTTTCACCATGGACACGTTGTCCAGGTGCAGCTTCTGCATGACCCAAAGTGGCAACAGGATAGAACTTACATGACCTGGACCCACACGCCCAGTCCCCTCTCTCAGCAGGGCATAGGGAGGGCACCCATATGGCAAAAGCCAGAGGTAAATCAGAGGTGCTGGGTAAATCAGAGGGGCTGGAAGGAGGAGCAGAAGGGAGGGTGGCCCCATGCAAGCCATAGGACAGCCAGGACTCTCCAGCAATGTGTCCTCTGGAAAGCACTGGCCACAGCATCAGTCTAAAAGCCCGACTGTAGTTAACAGGTTCTGAAAGTTTTTCCCCAAATAAATACAACAAAATTGTGCAATGCTTGAAAACCGCAGTGTGCAGAGTTTTCTGATCAAACCAGCAGTAGCAGAATCCCAACCTTTCTGTCACTGTTCCAGGGAACTAAAGATGTGGCTTGGCCCACCCGTGCCATGTCAGCCGCCAACCGATCCAACACCAACTCTTCTCCTTTTCTCCTGACGGGCATCCCTGGCCTGGAAGCTCTCCACATGTGGATTTCCATCCCATTCTGCTTTACATACATCATGAGTTTGCTGGGAAATAGCATGGTCCTTCTTGCTGTGAGACTGGAAAAAAGCCTCCACGAGCCTATGTACTATTTCATTTCCATGTTGGCTGTCATCGACCTCATCTTCTCAACTGCTGTAGTTCCCAAAATGCTGAGTATATTCTGGTTGGATTCAAGGGAGATTGGTTTTGAGGCCTGCTTCATCCAGATGTTCTTCATCCACACATTCACTGCAGTGGAGTCAGGGGTGCTCCTGGCAATGTCCTTCGACTGGTATATAGCCATCTGCAAACCCCTGAGATACACCACCATCCTAACAAGCTCCCGGACCATCCAGATAGGGCTGCTGTCCCTGGCCAGGGGAGCTGGTGTCATGATGCCTTTAATGTGCCTCCTCACCAGCTTACCCTACTGCAAAACCAGAGTCATCCCTCACTCCTACTGCGAGCACATGGCCGTGGTGGAGCTGGCCTGTGCCGACCCGGCTGCCAGTGATCTCTACAGCCTCACTGTGGCAACACTATTGGTGGGGACAGACTCTGTCTTCATCACCCTCTCCTATGGTATGATCCTCAGGTCTGTGATGAGGCTGCCATCCCCAAAGGCTCGTCTTAAGGCCCTCAGGACCTGCGGGTCCCACGTTTCCATCATCCTGCTGTTTTACATAGGTGGCCTACTCTCCATGTACCTGCAGATGTTCTCTTTTGGCTTGGCACCCCACGTCCAAGTCCTGGTGGCTGATTTCTATTTGACGGTGCCTCCCATGCTCAACCCCCTCATTTATGGCATGAAGATGAAGCAGATCCAGGAAGGGATCTTCAAACTGCTGGGACAGTTGGCGGGACTCAGTATCTCACAAGCTGATGAAGACAGGTCAGATGCTGAGAGAAGGAGGCACCACCAGATAATAATTTATCCCATCCTAGAATCGGTGCGAAGTTAAGTGCAGTGAATTATCCCCCAGAAATGTCCATCTCTCAGCAACTAGAAAGGGAAACTAGACCAGATGTCTAAGGCTGACATGGTTTATTTGCATAGAAGCAATTGCTGCTGCATACACCGACCTCAGAAAATCACTCAGAAATCTAAAGTGAAAGCTGTTTCCTATTCCCCACATAACCTATGGTGCCAGGAATGATCACAGATCACTCTAGGAAAAAGAGTTACTTCATAGTTCTGCAAAGAGTGAATGCAGATTTATCACCCACTTAGGAGAGAGTGCGGTCAAGGAGTAAGGAAAAGAAAATGTTTCCTCTAAAATGTGATGCATCCATCTTTGCTTCCTTCCTTCCTCCCTTTATAGAGCGTCCAAACCTCTCTCAAAACCGACATAAACCATCAGAGTCCCACTGACACACATCTGCTGGCAAACTTGCATGTTGATCTTGGCTATGAACGTCTAGGTTAGACATGTTGGGAAAAAAAAAAGTCAACTAGGAAGGTGTTTAGCACTCGAGTGGGTGGCTTGGCAAGGAGGCAATCCACCACCAGAGAGCCTTAGACCAGCAACCTGCTGAGCATCTCGCTCCTGCCATCAATGCCCCAAGAGCTGCTCCTGCCTTCGTTAAACACTGCCAGAGCTCAGTGCATGACTTCAGACAGGGGGACTCGGAGAGAGGAAAGGAGTGAAAATTAAATGCCATCTTTTCTGTCTCTGCTTCCTGCTCTCTGCATCAAAAACATCTCCAGGATGATGTTTCCACAAATAAAAGTTAAAATCTCAAAAGTTCAGACGCTTGGCTCTGTGCTCACGTGGGTGGCTCAGTGCACGGGGGTGCCCAAGGGTTGGGCTGGATTGAGCCCCTCACCGGTGGAGCCTTGTACCCACACAAATGTTTCTCATCCAGCACAAGCACCAGGAATCAGCAGCTCCACTGTGTCAGCCCGTAGGATCCAGGCCTTGCTAACACCCTCCCCAGCGCAGAGGTGACACAGGGCTCGTAAGAGAGAGGGGAGCGTCCTGCCCCAGAGGTGCCAGAGGTCGGGCGACTGCCTGAGAAGCAGGAAGGCAGCAAAAACCTGTGGGAACTGGGGGAGAAGTAAAGGCAGCGGGGGGAGATCAGAATCCCAGAGTCCCAGAATGATCTTGGTTGGAAAAGCCCTTGAAGCTCCTCCAGTCCAACCATGAACCTCACCCTGACCGTTCCCAACTCCACCAGATCCCTCAGCGCTGGGTCAGCCCGACTCTTCAACCCCTCCAGGGATGGGGACTCCCCCCCTGCCCTGGGCAGCCCATTCCAACGCCCAACAACCCCTTCTGCAAAGAAATCCTTCCTAAGAGCCAGTCTGACCCTGCCCTGGCGCAGCTTGAGGCCATTCCCTCTTGGCCTGCCGCTGGTTCCTTGGCTCAAGAGACTCATCTCCCCTCTCTGCACCCTCCTTTCAGGGAGTTGCAGAGGGCCATGAGGTCTCCCCTCAGCCTCCTCTTCTCCACACTAAACCCCCCCAGTTCCCTCAGCCGCTCCCCATCACACCTGTGCTCCAGACCCTGCACCAGCTCCGTTGCCCTTCTCTGGACACGCTCAAGTCATTCAATTCGAAATCATGACCACTGACTCAATTCCAGACCAAAAAAACACCTGGAAGGAGCTAATTTACCCAGCAAGCACGGCTAATTTAAATAGAATTAACCAATAGCAAGTGGGGTGGTAATTATGGACCAAGGAGTGTAAACTTAGACAGGTTTTTCCTAATCGTGTAACAGGCTAAATAGGCTGTAGTTCCTCTGTGTGGGGCGCTGGCTTGGTGGATTCCCCCCCTCCGCACCCCTCTTTGCACAACTATGGAATAAAACTGATATTTCAGCTCTGGGTGTGCGATTGGCTCTTGCACAGCGGGGACGAGCCCTGTTTGAGGGACAATAGTGGTGGCAAAGGCCACCTTGTTGCTCCCGGGACAGCAGCCTGGCCCAGCCAAACGCTGCGGAGGGGGTGCACAAGGCTGTGATAGTGGGGGCTGGGGGGGTCCCTGTCACCCAGCAGCTCCCAGTGTGTGTTTGACCCGGGGGCAGCCCCCCCAGACCCGGGTTTCTCACCTCGGAGCCTCAAGGAAAGAGGCACCAGCCCTTGTTTACCTGCAAGGTAGCCAAGAGGCAAGAGATGGCTGCTCAGTAATTAGCCTCAGGACACTTCCAGCTATTAACCAGAGCTCACTTGCTAATTTTTAATCTCTCCTTGGGGTGAAGTGTCCAAAGCAAACAACAGTTTAACCCTGTGAGTGCTGGGCAGGAGGGCTGTTCAGAGATGGGCTGGGGCGGGGGGAGGCACAGAGACCTGCGCTGGCCACGGGCCCCTGCAAGGGCTGGCGGGTTTGGGGGGCGATAGCCAGCCCCGGCCACGCGTGGGGGTGTCTCTGCTCCCTCCAGAGCTGGTTGCAGAGCTGCAAAGCCTTTGGGTGCGAGGCTGGCACCCCCGAACCGCCGTGGCAGAGCCCATGCCCCAGGTCGCTCACAGAATTAATGTCTATTTTAATCCCTGGTAAATTCACACGCTCAGCAGCTCTTCCTTACAGGAACCCTGCTTGGGATCTGCAGCTCTAAAGGTCCCTTTTGCACACACCACCCAGACTCAACCTCCCAGCGGCGGGTGCTGGAGGTGCCCCTGGAACAGGTTTTCTCATTTTATTGCGGCATTTTCAGCCCCTAAAAATGTCCCGGCCCCGGGGCTGGGTTTGGGAGACGGCAGCTCTGATTTTTACAGACCTCTGAAAAGTTTGCACTTGGCTGCTGTTCCTGGTGCCAAGCAGCTGCCCCCGGAGAGTGCCCTCGAGTGTGAGGTGTGGGAATAAACCCCCCCAGCACCAGGAGGGAGCTTGAGGGTCCCCATGGGACACCCCGGGAGAGTCCCTGTCTGGCAATAGCGGGCACCAGGGGACAGCGAGGCACAAACAACCCCCCCACTGCAGAGAGGACAGACAGCCGAAGGGACAGAGGGGTCCCAGTGCCACCAGTGCCCCTGTGCAGGGCTGGGGAGGGGCTGAAAAGGGGCACATTACTTGGGGGTGGGGGGGGTGGGGGGTGTGTTTGGAAGGAAGGACCAGGCTCCTCCAGCCACGTCTCTCCCCACTGTGCGATGACCGAGGGGATGCGGGGACAGTGTGTCCCCCCCCCCGCCAGTGCCACCAGTCCCAGCAGAAGCCCCCGCGAAGCATCATCGGCTGCAAACCCGCTAATTGTCCCCGCGGCAGCGAGCCCAGGGGGGGCCAGGGGCCACCAGCAATCAATCCTCCCCGGGCCAGGGCTGCAATTACCATCCATCTCGTTAGCACTAATTGGACTACTCCCAGGAAGGGAGCCTGATGGAAAAAAGTAATAAACAAAGTTCTATTGCTTTTAACTATCTTTTCGAAAGCCCAGGGAAGGAAACAAGGCAGAGGGTCCGCGACACCCGGGAGGGCCTGTCCTGCCTCCTGTCACCGTGGCTCAGAAGAGATGTGGCTTGTGTCACCAGCCCAGGGTCTCTGCCCCAGGACTTTCCGTGGGCAGGATCCAGCCTGTCCCTGGGCCAGGAGTGCTCAGCTCGCTGCCAGCCCAGCGCTGCCCCTCACAAATACCCCATCTGGGGGGTGCTGGGGGCTCCCGAGCCCAGGAGCGGCTCTTCCCAAGCCAGGGCCAAGCTGTGCTCTCGCCTCCGCTGCCCAAGGCCACCCCAGCACAAAATGCTGGGGGTGTCCTGATCTCTGTCTCCACTGGCCCCATTTTGGGGGTGCTTGTGGCCTGCAGGCGTGCCAGCCATGTGCAACTTGGGGCAGCGCTGGGGGGGGTGCAAGGAGTGTCTGACCCAGGCCAGGCCACACGGGGCTGCGAGGGGGACAGCCTTGGGGACAGCCTTGGGGACGGTCTTGGGGACAGCCTTGGGGACAGCCTTGGGGATGGACTTAGGGACAGCCTTGGGGACAGCCTTGGGGATGGTCTTGGGGACGGCCTTGGGGACGGCCTTGGGGATGGCCTTGGGGATGGCCTTGGGGACAGCCTTGGGGACAGCCTCGCGGACAGCCTCGAGGCTCTCCTGGCTGCCCGGGGCATGGGGCAGCTCTTGGTGCGCCTCTGAACCCAGGTCCCCAGCAAGGCCTTCAGCTCACACCTCCCAAAACCCCAGTGCCACCAGGGGTTTGCTGGGCTGGTCCAAGGCTGGGGGGGCCCAGCAGAGCAGAACCACCTGGGGGGGGGATTTCCTCAGGGCCATCAAGGAGGCAGCAGGGACTGAGCGGTCGGTGACAGGTCCCTTGGCCACTGCTCCCTCCTGGTCCCGCCCCAGCTGGAGTACTGGGACCAGCCACAGCAGGCAAGGGGTGGCCAATGGGACAGGTCAGGGAGAGTCTGGATTGGAACCCCCCACACACACTCTCCTGCATCCCCCTTTGTGGGCACAACCCCAGAGCCTGACACCCTGGGAGGAGGTGTCCTGGGTACCCCCAGAGTATCTGATCCTGGGCGGGGAGCAGAGGAGTGAGACCAGAGGATGGGCTGAGCCTAAGAAAGGCCCCGCAGGGCTGCGGGGAGCTGTGGGGCTGAGCCCCTGGCATGGCTCACACGGGGCAGTTTGCCAGTGGCCATCCCCAAATTGCCCCATCTGTGGGGGTGCCCCTGGACTCGGCACTGGTGAGGCCGCCCCTCGATTCCTGGGTTCAGTTTTGGGCCCCTCACTCCAAAAAGGCCATTGAATGACTCGAGCGTGTCCAGAGAAGGGCAACGGAGCTGGTGCAGGGTCTGGAGCACAGGTGTGATGGGGAGCGGCTGAGGGAACTGGGGGGGTTTAGTGTGGAGAAGAGGAGGCTGAGGGGAGACCTCATGGCCCTCTCCAACTCCCTGAAAGGAGGGTGCAGAGAGGGGGGATGAGTCTCTTGAGCCAAGGAACCAGCGGCAGGCCAAGAGGGAATGGCCTCAAGCTGCGCCAGGGCAGGGTCAGACTGGCTCTTAGGAAGGATTTCTTTGCAGAAGGGGTTGTTGGGCGTTGGAATGGGCTGCCCAGGGCAGGGGGGGAGTCCCCATCCCTGGAGGGGTTGAAGAGTCGGGCTGACCCAGCGCTGAGGGATCTGGTGGAGTTGGGAACGGTCAGGGTGAGGTTCATGGTTGGACTGGAGGAGCTTCAAGGGCTTTTCCAACCAAGATCATTCTGGGACTCTGGTGCAATTCCCCTCCCTGGCCCCTTGCTGGACTGCTGGGTGCTTGGTGTGACTCCAACCCTCCCCTCCTGGGCCACACACCAGGCCAGGGCGGTCTGAACTGTGAATGCAGGGGACCAGAGCATTAAGCCCCTCCTTGGCGTGCCCGGCTCCTGCTCCCGCGATGGCTGGGGAGGGTTATAACAGTCCGTCACCCCCTGGCAGCCGGGTACATCTGGGCCTGGGACATGGCCGAGGGACGGGGATAACAGACCCGCACGTCCAGCGAGTTCTGGGCCTGTGCAACTAGTGGAAAACACCAGAATATTTCATCACTCGAAATATTGGGCTGGAGTGGAAAAGTACCTGATAGAAATCAATTATCTTGGGCAGTATAAACAGTGGCCCTAAGCGAGACCCTTTGAGCTCTCCTTTAAAATAAAGTGTTGCATTTTCCATCACCTAACACGGCCATCGAGCCCAGCTAAACAGGACTAAAGATGCCCCTGACCAGCATCTCCCCTGGGCTGGGACCCTCTCGGGTATCAACCCCTCGAGGCACCGTCCGCTGATGGAGCCGACGGGAGCCCAGGGCGAAGTCGATCCCCTCGAGTCTCAATTATCCCCCGCTGAGGAAGGCCGATGCGCTGTGAATATTCCCTCTAAACTCGAGAAGAGGGAAATTGTAACTTCGAGCCGGCTTCTCTTGCATCCACCTCTCCCCCTACCGATGTGTTTGGGTAGACACAGTTATTTTTTACGAGTGTGGGCACATCCACGTTTCACTGGATCCAAATAATTTTGTCTGTCTGTGTGTTGTATGAGCAGATGTGTTTATGAATATGCATATACATTATGAATATACATTATAAATATACATACATACCGATTGTGGATACTTTATAGTAAGTTAGTGTTAATCTTGTCATTTTTGAGTCTGTAGATAAATTGCCGTTTTAATCATCATTTTGCTGGATTATTCTGTAAATTCTTAAATTGGCTAATGATTAAGTGCCGCTGGTCATTAATGAATATTGATTTGCTGCCAAATCATTACCGAGTTAATATTTCCATCCGTGACACCGTTGCACTGAGCCCACCAGCGCCGTGCAGGCCCAGGGGCTGGTGCCAGGCCAGGACTGGGGCGGTCACTGGTGAACCCCTTTGGCAGCGGGCAGTGCAAGAGATACTCTGTGTCCTCTGGGTCACGGACGGCCCCCCCAGAGTCCTGCACACACCCCCCCCGACGGCTGCTGGGCTGGTGCCCTGAAGCCCCTTCGGTGCCCGGATGGCGGATCACAGGGAGTGACACTGTCACAGGTCGTCGCCCCCCCCCCCCCCGCCGTGCTGGTCCCTCTTGAGAGGGGCAGGGGTCCGCCCTGGCCACCCCGCCCTCCCCAGCCCCGCCGTGGGGTTCCTAGGGCAGATTCCCCCCCTTCCGTGTCCCCCGTCCTCGGGGCAGCCAGAAGGGGGGTGTCCACCCCCCCCCAGCCGTGCCCCGGGGGGGCCAGCGAGGGCCGTGGGTGCAGGTTTGGGTGCAGAGGGGTGCGTGTGCCGGGGGTGCCCTGCACATCGCCAGCACCTCTCTGGGAAGCCGTGGACCTCCCAGGCTGCCGGTGGCTCTGCCGGGGGGGTCCCTGCCCGCCCCGACCGCGCTGCTGCCGGCACTGCCGGGCTGTCCGGGAGGCGACCGAAAAATGAATGACCGTGTCTGCACCCCCCCGCCCCCCTGCGCTGGGCAGCCCCGGGGACATGGCGATGGCAGCGGGCACGGCGCCAGGCGTGGAGCGCGGGGGCCCCTCCTGGCCAGAAGGCAGCACTGTCACCCCCTCCCTGCTCTGTCACCTCCCTGCACTGCCACCCCCTGCACTGTCACCCCCTCCCCGCACTGTCACCCACCCTGCACTGTCACCTCCCTGCACTGCCATCAACCTCCTGCACTGCCACCACCCCCTGCCACCTCCTGCACTGCTACCCCCTCCCCGCACTGTCCCCTCCCTGCACTGTCACCCCCCTGCACTGTCCCCTCCCTGCACTGCCACCAACCATTCTACCCCTTCCCTGCACTGTCACCCCCCGTCACCCCCCCGGTGCTGCAGCTGCCGACGCTGTGCCATGTCCAGTGCCGAAACCACCGGCCGCGGCCACCCGGGTGGGCGGGGGGGCTGCACCGCCTTCCCCAGGCACATGCAGCCCCTGCTCCTGGCTGGGACACCGGGGTCCTCTTTGTCCAGCAGTTTTCGAACACACTAATGGTCATTTTGGTTTGGTTCCCCCCGCCCTGGGCCGTGCGCGGGCGCAGCAGCTGTGGCGGGGTGCGAAGGCTGGGGGACATGCCCAGGGACAGGCAGGCAGGCGGTGGCAGAGGACGGCTCCAACCTGCCGCCGATCCTGCCTGGGCTCTGCGCTGCCCCGCAAGGACGGGGCGACCCTGCAGCACCCACGGAGACCCAGCAAGGGACGGGGCTCTGTGCCCCCCGGGACAGGGGCGGGGGGCAGCGAGCAGAGCCCTGCCAGCCCCACAGCCATCCCCATCCAGTGCTGCTCCGCTCCCACCCATCTCCAGGTCTCTCCCCCACCCTGTTTCTTCGTCTCCCTCTGCCCGCGGAGCGCTGTGGGACAGACCTGCTCTTCCCAGCCCCACGCAGCACGGCGGGGGGGGGACACTGGCCACCCAGCCCCTGCCCATGGAGACACCCCCCGGCGCGAAGCAGCTCCAGCCTCGGGAGAAGGTGTAAAGCACCAGCGCGGCCCCCGAAACTCGAAACTCGCTGAGGCCATGGGCAGGGGCAAGCATCCCCACGGGGCAGGAGGGGGGGGATCAGACTGGGCTTTACGACTCGGGGTTGTCTACGGACTGCTCTGATGCTGCTCTAAGAACACCTGTGAGCATTCGACTGGTTTTCCTGAGCTGTGCCCCAGCCCCAGGCTGTGCATTAAACTCTCTCGGCCTTCAGAACAGGAGGGTTGTGTCTAACCTGCCCGTGGCCACCGTCCCCGGACACGGGTACAAATGTTTCTCATCCAGCACAAGCACCAGGAATCAGCAGCTCCACTGTGTCAGCCCGTAGGATCCAGGCCTTGCTAACACCCTCCCCAGCGCAGAGGTGACACAGGGCTGATAAGAGAGGGGGGAGCGTCCTGTCCCAGAGGTGCCAGAGGCTGGGTGACTGCCTGAGAAGCAGGAAGGCAGCAAAAACCTGTGGGAACTGGGGGAGAAGTAAAGGCAGCGGGGGGAGATCAGAATCCCAGAGTCCCAGAATGATCTTGGTTGGAAAAGCCCTTGAAGCTCCTCCAGTCCAACCATGAACCTCACCCTGACCGTTCCCAACTCCACCAGATCCCTCAGCGCTGGGTCAGCCCGACTCTTCAACCCCTCCAGGGATGGGGACTCCCCCCCTGCCCTGGGCAGCCCATTCCAACGCCCAACAACCCCTTCTGCAAAGAAATCCTTCCTAAGAGCCAGTCTGACCCTGCCCTGGCGCAGCTTGAGGCCATTCCCTCTTGGCCTGCCGCTGGTTCCTTGGCTCAAGAGACTCATCCCCCCTCTCTGCACCCTCCTTTCAGGGAGTTGCAGAGGGCCAGGAGGTCTCCCCTCAGCCTCCTCTTCTCCAGACTAAACCCCCCGCAGTTCCCTCAGCCGCTCCCCATCACACCTGTGCTCCAGACCCTGCACCAGCTCCGTTGCCCTTCTCTGGACACGCTTGAGTCATTCAATTTGAGATTGCGACCATCGACTCAAATCATGACTGAAAAAACTTGCCCCCCCCACACCTGGAAGGAGCTAATTTACCCAGCAAGCACAGCTAATTTAAATAGAATTAACCAATAGCAAGTGGGGTGGTAATTATGGACCAAGGAGTGTAAACTTAGACAGGTTTTTCCTAATCATGTAACAGGCTAAATAGGCTGTAGTTCCTCTGTGTGGGGCGCTGGCTTGGTGGATTCCACCCCCCCTCACACCCCTCTTTGCACAACTATGGAATAAAACTGATATTTCAGCTCTGGGTGTGCGATTGGCTCTTGCACAGCGGGGACGAGCCCTGTTTGAGGGACAACAGGACCATGGCCGGGCCCTTGCTGGGGGATGCTTGCTGCCTGCTGTAGTGCAGGACGACACGTCCAGGAGCCTTTCCTGGTGTGTCTGACAGACTTTGCTCCCAGGTCCGGCCAGGATCAGCCCCCACCACGCAGTGACAATCGCACTGCAACGCACCCCATCACCTGAGGCAAAGCTGAGTCAGAGCCTTCCTGTTGTGCTTTTCCTACCTGCCCGATTGCCGAGGCTCTGACCCACCCCACGCTACAGCCCGCATGGTTAAACACAAACAGCGAGAAACAGCCTCAAGAAAGAGGCTGCAGAAACAGCCTCAGCTTCCATGGAAACCCAGAGCCAGTGCAGGGGATTCAGATTTTAAGTGCCAATCAAGAGCCATTCCCTAAAGGTGACAGTGGCCCGTGTCAGGTGGTGGGAGCAGGGAAACCTGCGCAGCATTGCCCCATTCTGCTCGGGGGTGCTGGTGGGAGAGGGGTGTCCCCCCCCGAGCAAAGGGGCAAAGGCAGGTAGTGGAGGAATACTTGTGGAGTTGACGGTGTAGGAGAGGACCTGAGTCAGGCACCCGAACTGGGAGATGCTGTCACAGAATCACCGAATCATTCAGGTTGGAAAAGCCCCTCAGGATCATCGAGTCCAACCCTCAGCCCGACTCTACAAAGTTCTCCCCTACCCCACATCCCCCCACAGCTCATCCAAACGGCCCTTAAACACACCCAGGGATGGGGACTCCACCCCCTCCCTGGGCAGCCTATTCCACTCTCTGACCACTCTTGCTGGGAAACATTTTTCCTCATGCCCAGTCTGAACCTCCCCTGTTGCAGTTTAAAGCCGTTCCCTCTTGTTCTGTCACTAATTCCCTGGGAGAAGAGACCAGCACCAACCTCTCTACAACGTCCTTTCGGGTAGGTGTAGGGTGATGAGGTCTCCCCTCAGCCTTCTCCTCCTCAAACCACACCGACTGGCCCCGGTGACCTTCTGGTCTTTGCAGCGTGACCCTGAGGGCACAGGAGGGAACCTCAGTTATCCAGGACTGGGGAACACCAGCACTTCCCAGCTTCCAGATTTTGGGCCACATCCTTCTCACCCAATTCAAACATGAAGAGAATCCTGACACTCAGTTCAAAACCGCTCCCTGCAGTGGGTGATCAGACACTTTGTCCCCAAAGGGTCTAAAGGTGCTTCTTAATCTGCCCGTGATGCGGGGGCAGTGGCTGGCTGCTTTTCAAAGACAGGGCTCAACCAAACACCTCCCTTCTCTCTGCAGCATTACCGGCAGTTTTACCACATCCATCACTGAGGGAGAGTATTTGCTTTGCTTTATACTAATTTCAAAATATTTTTGCAATGTATTGGAGGTTTTTTTTTTCCCCCGGCCTTCACCCTGCAGTCAGGAATCTTTCCTAAAGACTTTGGCTTTTCCTTTCTAATTTTATTAATATCATAATTAGCATTCATACTGATTACTCCCTAACTATCCTCTATTGTGTAATAGATGGAGGGGGGCACTTACAAATCCTCTGCCAAAGCAGGATTGGATTTTTGCCCAAGTTGTGCTGCTCTGTGACTCATCCAGTAAACGATCACTGGCTTGAAGAGAAGAATGACTGGACTTGAGTGGAAATGGGGTAAAACACACCAAAAGGGAGAGGGGTGTCAGACCAGCTGACTCTGACAGCGCCTGGCCACGGGACCAGGCCAACCCAGACCTGGCGAAGCAGTGGATGCCCCCAGGACAGCTCAGGAGAGGAGATGGTGACCAGAGGAGGAATCGGGAGAGGAGCAAGGACTGGGACAGGTTCGGGTAGCACCGACACGGCCGTGCCAGCCCCAG
Source organism: Strix uralensis (assembly GCF_047716275.1). Classification (NCBI taxonomy): domain Eukaryota; kingdom Metazoa; phylum Chordata; class Aves; order Strigiformes; family Strigidae; genus Strix; species Strix uralensis. Next base: position 138,544,041 of record NC_133973.1, on the reverse strand, counting down.
GGAGCACAGGAGCAGCCGTCGGGGACTGGATTGATGTCGTTAAGGTCCTTCCCAGTCTGCAGGGGCTGATGAAACCTGCCGACAGCCCAAGGCTGGGAGGCGTCACCCGGGGGGGCGTGGGTGTTTATCACAGGGGACCCGGAGGAGGGAAGTTTCAAGCCCTCATTCTGACACCCGGGTTGCCAACAAAATCTTTAATAGGAGAGGAGGGAGAAGCAATTGCTGGCAGTCCTTGCTGCAGCAGCCTCGAGGCCTCCCAATTAATAACGCTGCCTTGAGGCTGCGGGTGACTCACGAGCCGCTGCACCCTCCGATGCTCCGGCTCAGCCCGCACAGCGCAAGGTTCAGCTCTCGCAGCGCCGGCAGGAACCGTGGAGAAACCCACCTGGGGCGAAGCCCACGCGCTTCGGTGCGGGAACATCCATAATCCTGCAGGAAAAACAGCCGGCTCCCTTGCCAGAAACCTGCCTCCTGTGAAACCCTGCTGACAGGCACAAGCTCTATCTTTAGCCTGTGGCTGCGTGTTGGCAGAGCCCCCCGTTACCTGCTCCCTCCCTGCTGATGGGGTGCACCCCAGGCTCTGCAATGTGGCCGTGTGCCAGCAGAAGTCCCGGCCTGGCAGGGATTTGGGGTGCTCTGAGGGGGCTGGGTTTGGGTTTAAATCCTAAACCCTGAAGCTGCCTTTCTCACTGCCCATCACTTCTCCTCTTCCCTTGCTGCTGGCCTGCTCTTTTGGTGTGCACATCCACCATCTTCTCCTCCATGTTTTCTCCTCTTTCACCTTTTCTGGGTATTTTTGCCAGGGGTGGCTGCTTGTCTCCCTGCTCTTGGTGGTGAGGTTTGTGGCCCTTGAGGGCATCCCTCGAGCTACTCCCAGCCTGCACCATCACCTCCCATTTCAGATGGAGGTGCCCATGCCCAACTCCCCAGCCCCAGGACACTCCCAAGGGAAGCCACAACCACGTTCCCCTCCCGTTGGGTGTTTTGGTGGGTCACGCCGTTGATGAGTCAGTTCGTTGACATTCACAACCCTGAGTATGTGTTTAAAATGAGCCTTTCTGGGTCAAGGCTGCCGGGAAGCTGCACAGCGACTCGAGCCTGTTTCCCCACCAAGGGGACCAATGCTGCCTGAGTCATGTCTCAAAAACTGGGCTCCCCCGGGACACCCCACTCTCACAGACCCCTCCAAGCACCACGTCAGGAACTGCGATAACCAGCTTTGCCGGGGGTGAAGTCACTGGTGTCCCAGCCGTGGCCTGGGAACACTTCAGCCCTGGCAAGTGCTTTTCCATGCAGGAAAGCATCCACCAAGTGACCCTGCACCACGGGACACCCCCGAGGAGAAACTCCCTCCCCTGTAGCCCTGCTCCAGCTCCGCAGGACCTGAGCCGAGCCCTCTCCTGCGAGGTGCTGCTGGCAGAGCTGGGCTTGGTCTGGCTGAGGGACAGCGGGCAAACTGGGGGGGTTTAGTGTGGAGAAGAGGAGGCTGAGGGGAGACCTCATGGCCCTCTACAACTCCCTGAGAGCAGGGTGCAGAGAGGGGGGATGAGTCTCTTGAGCCAAGGAACCAGCGCCAGGACAAGAGGGAATGGCCTCAAGCTGCGCCAGGGCAGGGTCAGACTGGCTCTTAGGAAGGATTTCTTTGCAGAAGGGGTTGTTGGGCATTGGAATGGGCTGCCCAGGGCAGGGGGGGAGTCCCCATCCCTGGAGGGGTTGAAGAGTCGGGCTGACCCAGCGCTGAGGGATCTGGTGGAGTTGGGAACGGTCAGGGTGAGGTTCATGGTTGGACTGGAGGATCTCCAAGGGCTTTTCCAACCGAGATCATTCTGGGATTCTGTGAATCAAGTGGGGACACTCACCAGAAGGCTCTTGTCTCAAGTTTCCTTGCCCAGGCAAATCAGAAAGAGCCTGGAAGATGCAGAGACAGCAAGGAAGAGGCCCAACCACCCAGCATCCAACACCCCTCGGGTGCTGTGAGCGCCCTTCCCTCAACCGGTAACTGCCTGCGCGTCCATGGGGCTGCAGGGCCCTTCTGGGGGGACCCCCGCTCGCCCCGGTACAGCTGTGTCTTCCTGTCTTCTGGAAACACCAAATGGGGTCAGTTTGGCACCAAGCACCACTGTCTCACTTCATCCCGCCCAGGTCCTGGCGGTCACCAACTGGTGGGTTTATTGAATCCATAGTTTCACCAGACCGCCTTCCCCCTTTTCCCCAGGAATTGCTTCATTCACCTACGTGACCATCAGGTAAGAAGTGCTGCAGAAATAATGTGAAAAAAAACCTGCAAAAACCTGCAGCAGGCAAAGAGCAACACACATGGCCTTGCTAATGCCAAGTTCTTCTTACTCACAAAAAGCACCCAAGGTCGGAATTGGTGGTAAATATACAAGTATTGGGTGTAGTTCAAAGCCAAAAGGATGTACTTTTGCCCAGTGCAGC